>NW_028317898.1:323333-646666 GCF_062004578.1 Staurois parvus | reverse complement strand
TTATACCTTGAATTCTTTTAGCCAATATGATTTCGTACCATACACACAAAATTTGCCTTATAATAGATAAATATAAAAATTTATTTATGTACAAAAATTATATATATATTAACACAAAACGCAAAAGACTGGTGATAAATGAATATTGGTACACACAATCAAAAATATATCCTACCAATGTAAGACACAATAATAAGGTTTCTAACTAATTTCATCAATATCACAATTTTAAATGATCTGATTATTTAATAAATTTATTAATAATTAATAATTTCGAATATCTCAAAGGTTATATTCTCACAAGCCGTGGCCATAGGATTGCAAGAAGCAAGCCCTTGATATATGATACTCTGGTTATTAATATTCAATAAATTATGAAATATGAAAAAAATTTATAATATGGCAACAAACAATTTTTAACAGTAAAACAGGATCTCTCTACATATATCTAACTACCCAATATTGTTGTGATACACTAAGGTAATTTTATGATTCCACACAACAGAGAAAATAGGTAATACAAAATCAAATAAACAATCTCACCGCACCCGGCATTCAGACTAGGCAACTCTCCCGTGGATTTAGCTGGCAGTGGAACGCCTTTAGACTGATATTATAGGGCAAGTGATAGATATTCAGTAGGGGAGAATGTAGGAAGTTATAAGGTTAGAGGTTTAGAAATTTAGTTAAAGTTTTAGGAAGTTTGAAAGGATGGAAGAGTAGTTATTCAGCAGAGATCTTCTTCAGATGTCAGGGTCTTCTTTTGATGAGGTCTCTTCTTGAGCTTTTTCTTGATGAGGTTTCTTTTCGTTAAAGGTACAAGGGCTTTTATATCCACTAATCCATTGTTCTAAGATACCTTCCCACCAGGCTTCCTGATTGGCTAGTTGAGAAATGTGTGTACATAAGCTATTTCTCACCTGCCCGCCAGGTGGCGGTCATGTATCACAGAACAATTTGAGTATTTGAGATGACTCATACCTTGGGTGGAATCTTAAGGTAATTTCAGGAATCAAATATACGTCTTTTTCCAGATATAAGTGATCATACCTATAATATTCTAAATAGGGACCATGGAATATAGGTGTATATTCAGTTATTCCTTCTTGAAATACCATCCTGTTTGTTTCCTGATAAGACATGTAACTAATGCTAGTTTATAATACATCTTACTTCCCATCATCTCAATACTCAAGTTAGTGATATATAGTTCCCATTTCTGAATATTTAGTGGTGTGTAAAATCCATAACATCTCATTTATAATATGTTTTTGTAATATATCTTTGTAATTATATACAGTCAACTTTTAGACTTAAATGTCCTGAATTTCACCTCTTTGTTTTAGAATCAACATTTTCTATGTGTAGGAAAAAAAAACTTTCTGTTTGCCTGGCTCTTGTGTTGGACTCATGGTAAACAACTGTTAATGCTTTCACCCTTGGTGAACAATAGTATATTGTAATAGTTTCAGAGGTCTGTTAGTTCATCACACTCTGCAAGTTTTGGTTAAGCTTTCAACCAGTTGAGTTCCCGTCTCATTATTGTTAAAATGTTTGAAAGTCGAAGTCCTATCTGGCTATTTGTTTGACTTTCTGTATATGCATTCTTCTCAACCTCAATATACAAATAGTCCTTGTTGACAGTCCAAACAGTCTTATTGTCTTGGAAAAGTCTTACTTCCCCCATTCTCTCCATTTCTTTAACTAGAATCCTTGATGGTTCAACCAAGACAAAATTAACTCTTAGCATCCGGCTATACTGAGCTGTTTGTCATATAATATTATGTCTTGATAAAGTCATATTTTTGAGACATAATTCAAAAGGTCCACAACAGGACGCAGTGGGCCTCAAAGGAGGAGAAGGATAGGGAGGGGGGTTTGGGAGGACTCGGAAGGTGCTCAGCAGTGACAGGAGCAGACCAACCCCACCACCTTTACGACCGTTGGGCCTGGGTGAGTGGGTCCAGGTGAGACCTCCGTAGGAGAGTGCAGCAGGGGAGGTAGAGTCAGTGGGCTGGATCCAGGTTTCCGTAATCGCTAGGAGGATGAGGGAGCGGGAAGCAAAGAGGTCGTGGATGGCGGTAAGCTTGTTGCACACCGATCGGGCGTTCAGGAGTGCACATGAAAACGGGGGGAGATTTTAGGGAGCAGGGGGACAGATACTAAGTTGCGGGGGTTGCGGCGGGACGTGGAGGCGGGAGGGTGTTGTGCGGGTGAGGGAGGTGGTGGAGGGCCAGGATTCGGGGAGATGTCCCCCCGCGGTTATGAGGAGGAGAAGGGTGAGAAAGGTGGCATGGGTGCGGGATGTGCAGGAGCGTGAGAAACTGCTAGTGGAGGTGTTCGGGTCAGTGTGAGAGAGTGGAGTAATAGGAGGAGGTTGTGGGTGCCGTAGAGGGGTGAAGGAAGCAGTGAAGACACAATATAAAATTGTTTGGGAGGCTCAGAGGGATATAGTGAATAGATTTTGGGAATGGAGGAGAGGAAAATGAGAAGGAGGAGTGGAAGAGGCATTTTGGGGAGGTGATGAGAGCAATAGTAGGGAGATGATAGCAATGAGGGGGAGATGTACAAGTTTTGGGGTGGAGCAGAGGGGTAAAGAAATGAGATTTGGGAACAGAGGATAGTAATATGGAAAGGAGTAGAGGGGATGTATTGTATAAAAGGTACTCGGAGTGGGTCTCAGGTATGTAAGAGATGTTTCCCAGGGTGTTTGCTTGCAGTCTGTCCACCATGCAGTAGAGTTTCTTGCTGTTTTTGTGTCTTCCTGCTGCTTAAGTTCTCCTGCTTTAGTTCAACTGCTGTGTTTAACTGCTTCACACTCGTTCAAAGCCGCACTCAATCATAAGCAGCACCCCCATCAGAGACTTGCCCCCCATCAGATAAACAGCGCAATGTTAAAAATATTAAATGTTTAAGTCACCATAAAACCTTTTTATTTTTAAAATATTCCTAATATCCACCTCTGATTTAAATAAGCTTTTGGTTCAATTTGTTTTCAATATCTGGACAAGTAGATTGTCATGAGGGACAAGTAGATTGGGACACCGATTTAGTCCCTTGGACAAGTAGGTTTTTCAAAAAATGTCCACACCCCTGGAATATGTCCCATAGGAAATCATGTTAAATGGACTGCTGTGCATTTCTGCACAAAGCAAAACACTTAGGTGTGAACCTAGACTAAAGGGTTAAAAACAGGGTGAGGAAGCAACAATGCTGCCTGCTTTAACCCCATTTGCTGTACTGGTCAAGGTTGCAGGGCAATTGCAGAGCAGCCTCTTTCACTTGAATGGGTCATGCTTGACAGATGCTACACCCACCAACCATGACCACTTATAACTCCTGCTGCCACATGTGCACACCCCTTGCCATTGCCGCTAAAGGGGGTGCAGTTAGGGCAGGGGGAAAAAAGATAAAAAACAAAAAAACACCACACCCCAACTGCAGGTTTTCAACTACAAATTTAAATGGACCTTTATCGTTCTGGGCACCCTAGAAGGCTGCTTTCACACTGATGTGCTGTGGTTTACATGCACTGCGGTGCAAAGCATCTGTAACTTTCCTGGGTTAACTGCACTTTTCTATAAACTTCTATTATATCTTGCAGGTCTGGTGTGCTTTCTGAAATCCTGCATTCAGGAGTTTTGGTGTGCTTTCAGAAAGTAGGATTGAATAAAAGTATGTGGCCAAGTGCAGCAAACCCACAGGCAAGCTGCAGGTCCACTGCACCAGTGTGGGTAAACTGCAGTGCATCAGTACAGAAGCAACCCTATACTATTATGCCCAGTATATTGCTTCACAGTGACTTCAAGATCTCTTTCCTGCTGCTGACACCACTCTGGAGACAGCTGGCCAGGGTAAGAGGTGGAGTGCATTTGGTATCACTTCACACTGGACAGAAGCCAGCACACAGGCGGCATTGGCTTATGCAGCTCTGGATCCCTACTACAGCTCCAACTTCACAAGTAGCCCCTCTGCATTGCACTCTGTAAGCAAGTCCAGACTGCCATCTTCCAGTCACCTGGCCGCGATCTATGGGTTGCTGATCCCCAGGTTAATGCATGAGAATAGTGGTGTACCACATTGCAGCCAAATACAAAAAACAAGCTTACACTCTACTCGACTCATTAACAACTTCAGCTCCGGAAGATTTTACATCCTGCATGACTAAGCCATTTGATGCTATACTGAATGACGCGTTACTGTAACTGGTAAATGCATGGTCAACAACGCTGAGCCCAAGAGAAATTTATATACAATTTTTTGTAAACAAATATTTTTTAGTGGCATTCAATCACCACTGCGTTTTTTTTTGCAATATAAATCAAAAGACCAAAAGTTTATTTTTTTCCCTTTCTGCTATTATATGCATATCCAATGAAAATAGTAAAAAAAAAAAAGATAACTTTTGGCCAAAATGTATTGTGCTACATGTCTGATGGAAAAGTGTATATTGATAGATTGTAGGTGCTATAACTTTTAAACAAACCTAGGTTACATATACACACTAACATTTTTATTTATTTTTGTACCAATGGCAGTGATCAGCAACTTGGGGATTGCAATAGTGTGGCAATCTTGACACTGACACTGGGGGGAACTGACCAACTGCCACTGACATTAATACAGTGATATTATACACTGTCACTGTACTAATGGCACTGGATGGAAGGGGGAGGGGTTATCATCTAGGGCGATCAAGGGGTGTGCCCAACTATGCGTAACGTGTGCTTCTTTTACTACTAGATCTCCAAGTTTCTCATCCTGGATGAGAAACAGATAGATCCCTCTGTTGATAGTCAACACAGTTCTGGGCTGTGATTGTACACTGGTGATCAGCAGGTCCCAGCTGGGATTTGCTCACAGGCTCCCGCTGTGTAAAATCACAGAGGGTGCTGGCCAGGGGATGCCATGCACATGCCCAAAACTCAGAAGTAGGCAGCGATGTACGGTTATGTTGCTTTGCCTACAGTGGCTGCCTGTCTGCAGTACATTATGGGTGGGCACCAAGTGGTTAACTGAGGCCAAGTAGGATTGTAGACAAGTTGTCTACAAAGAAAGGTCGATGAAATACCCTTTGGCATGGTTAAAATTGTAAAACCGAACCATTTAGGCAGACCTGTGATACCAGCCTCTTCATTACAGCTACATTATTCTCACCTGCTTATATATGCAGTGGGGCAAAAAAGTAGTCAGCCACCAATTGAGCAAGTTCTCCCACTTAAAAAGATGAGAGAGGCCTGTAATTGGCATCATAGGTAGACCTCAACTATGAGAGACAAAATGAGTAAAACAAAATCCAGACAATCACATTGGCTGATTTGGAAAGAAATTATTTGCAAATTATGGTGGAAAATAAGTATTTGGTCACCTACAAACAAGATTTCTGGCTCACACAGACCTGTACCTTCTTCTTTAAGAGGCTCCTCTGTCCTGCACTCATTACCTGTATCAATGGCACCTGTTTGAACTTGTTATCAGTATAAAAGACACCTGTCCACAACCTCAAACAGTCACACTCCAAACTCCACTATGGTGAAGACCAAAGAGCTGTCGAAGGACACCAGAAACAAAATTGTAGACCTGCACCAGGCTGGGAAGACTGAATCTGCAAGAGGCAAGCAGCTTGGTGTGAACAAATCAACTGTGGGAGCAATAATTAGAAAATGAAAGAGATACAAGACCACTGATAATCTCCCTCGATCTGGGGCTCCACGCTAGATCTCACCCCGTGGGGTCAAAATGATCACAAGAACGGTGAGCAAAAATCCCAGGACCACACAGAGGGACCTAGTGAATGACCTGCAGAGAGCTGGGACCAACGTAACAAAGGCTACCATCAGTAACACACTACGTTGTCAGGGAC
Organism: Staurois parvus; assembly: GCF_062004578.1. NCBI lineage: Eukaryota > Metazoa > Chordata > Amphibia > Anura > Ranidae > Staurois > Staurois parvus. The sequence goes on along the minus strand of NW_028317898.1, from coordinate 640,803 downwards.
TCAGATCCTGCAGTGCCAGACGTGTCCCCCTGCTTAAGCCAGTACATGTCCGGGTCCGTCTGAAGTTTGCTAGAGAGCATTTGGATGATCCAGAAGAGGATTGGGAGAATATCATATGGTCAGATGAAACCAAAATAGAACTGTTTGGTAGAAACACAACTCGTCGTGTTTGGAGGAGAGTGAATGCCGAGTTGCATCCAAAGAACACCATACCTACTGTGAAGCATGGGGGTGGCAACATCATGCTTTGGGGCTGTTTCTCCGCAAAGGGACCAGGACGACTGATCCATGTACAGGGCAGAATGAATGGGGCCATGTATCGTGAGATTCTGAGTGCAAACCTCCTTCCATCAGCAAGGGCATTGAAGATGAAACGTGGCTGAGTCTTCCAACATGACAATGATCCCAAACATACCGCCAGGGCAACGAAGGAGTGGCTTCGTAAGAAGCATTTCAAGGTCCTGGAGTGGCATAGCCAGTCTGCAGATCTCAACCCCCTAGAAAACCTTTGGAGGGAGTTGAAAGTCCGTGTTGCCCAGCGACAGCCCCAAAACATCACTGCTCTAGAGGAGATCTGCACGGAGGAATGGGCCAACATACCAGCAACAATGTGTGCCAACCTTGTGAAGACTTACAGGAAACGTTTGACCTCTGTCATTGCCAACAAAGGATATATAACAAAGTATTGAGATGAACTTTTGATATTGACCAAATACTTATTTTCCACCATAATTTGCAAATAAATTCTTTCCAAATCAGCCAATGAGATTGTCTGGATTTTTTTTTCTCATTTTGTCTCTCATAGTTGAGGTCTACCTATGATGCCAATTACAGGCCTCTCTCATCTTTTTAAGTGGGAGAACTTGCACACTTGGTGGCTAAATACTTTTTTGCCCCACTGTAAATCCATCTTATGCACAGGAGACCAGTATCTTCTATGACCTTTACTGTACACAATAGAATTTCAGAAAGACAGATAAGGTATGACCAGAACCCCGATTGTTCTCCAATATATTTAAAAAAAGCTGGCGTAGGTCTCTAGATGCATTGGCATTACCAACAGTCCCAAAAAGTCCTTGCTAGCCTGTAGTCCAAGCAGGCCAAATAATGGAATATTGCAGTCAGTAGAAAATGTAAGCGCTTCATAAGCACTAGTAACATTAAACTGTATAATCAAAAGAAAGCCTGGAGACTGCCTCTAAAGGAATGAAGATATTCTCACGTATTAACATGATATACATGTATAGAGAACCATGCCACAGCTGAATATATTCAAGAAACAGAATTCAAAGATCATTTTACTACACATATACAGTTGTGTTCAAAATAATAGCAGTGTGTTGAAAAAAGTGAATAAAGCTCAACATCCTTCTAATAGCTTTTATTTCCATACACACAAATGCATTGGGAACACTACACATTCAAAATCAAATCAAAACATGAAGAAAAATATATCAAATTTTTGTTGTTCCGCTTAAAAAAAAATTGAAGAAAAGTGAATATTAGACGGTTCAAAAAAATAGCAGTGTTTGTATTCTTCTTTACAAGCTCAAACATTCACTATATAAACTGAAAAATGTTTGAAGATTTTGCTTTCCTTTGAATCAATTAATATTTAGTTGTATAAGCACTGTTTCTGAGAACTGCTGTACATCTGTGTTGCATGGAGTCAACCAACTTCTGGCACCTGTGATCAGGTATTCCAGCCCAGGATGATTGGACTACATTCCACAGTTCTTCTCTATTTCTTGGTTTTGCCTCAGAAACTGCATTTTTGATGTCACCCCATAAGTTTTCTATTGGATTAAGATCCGGGGATTGGGCTGGCCACTCCATAACATCAATCTTGTTGGTCTGGAACCAAGATGTTGCACGTTTACTGGTGTGTTTGGGGTCGTTGTCTTGTTGGAACACCCATTTCAAGGGCATTTCCTCTTCAGCATAAAGCAGCATGACCTCTTCAAGTATTCTGATGTATTCACACTAACCCATGATCCCTGGTATGCGATAAATAGGCCCAACACCGTAGTATGAGAAACATCCCCATATCATGATGCTTGCACAACCATGCTTCACTGTCTTCACAGTGTACTGTGGCTTGAATTCAGTGATTCAGTGTTTGGGGGTCGTCTGACAAACGGTCTCCGGCCACTAGACCCAAAAAGAACAATCTTACTTTCATCAGTCCACAAAATGTTGCGCCATTTCTCTTTAGGCCAGTCAATGTGCTCTTTGGCAAATTGTAACCTCTTCAGCACATATCTTTTTTTCAACAGTGGGACTTTGCGGGGGCTTCTTGCAGATAGCTTGGCTTCACATGGCGTCTTCTAATTGTAACAGTACTCACAGGGAACTTTACACCTTCTTTGATCTTCCTGGAGCTGATTGTTGGCTGAGTCCTTGCCATTTTGGCTATTCTTCTATCCATTCGAATGGTAGTTTTTCGCTTTCTTCCACGTCTTTCAGGTGTTGGTTGCCATTATAAAGCATTTGCGATCATTTTAGCTGAGCAGCCTATCATTTTATGCACTTCTTTATATGTTTTCCCCTATCCAATCAACTTTTTAATCAAGGTACGCTGTTCTTCTGAACAATGTCTGGAACGACCCATTTTCCTCAGAATTTCTGAGAGAAATGCACTGTAAACAGCATGTACAACATTTGCTGCCTTCCTTCCTTAAATAAGGGCAATAATTGCCACCTGTTTTTCAAAGAATGAATGACCTCACTAATAGAACTCCACAGTGCTATGATTTTGAACCAAAAACAGTGATTGATCAGGTTAGCAATGTCTGACTGCTATTATTTTGAACACAACTGTATGTATTTTGTAGTGCACTGTATTAAATTCTTGTGCAATTCTAAAGTCTGCTACCACACACTGGCAGTAATAAATGGGCAACTCAATGCAATAAAACGCGAGTAAATCCATTTAATCTCATTAAAGTGGTAGTGAACTTGTTTTTTTTTTAACTTTTACCTACAGGTAAGCTTATAAGCCTTCCCTGTAGATGAAATGATATGTCCTAAACGTGCACTGTTTAGAAGATATCCATTTTTAAAGCCGACGCATGCGCTCTGAACGGCATACCCATGCCAATCCTTCGGAGTACTGTGCCGTAGCCCGGGACTCCCACACGCATGAGTGACACCATCATGGCCCGGCCTATCAGACGGAACCTGAAAAGGAAGACCAGGTGAAGACAGAAGCCTCTGCAGCAGTGACAGTGCCCCACCGGAGGGCTTAGTTTTAAGATAAGCTTTACATAATGTGCTAGTATGCAGTGCATATTATGACATTAACTTGCAGGGATCACTTTTCTCCTGCGGTTTACTAACACTTTAAAATGTGCAAATTCTTTTGCAGGCAGTCAAAGACAGCATGGATCTACTTACCCTTTACTAGCACCATCGTTTGAAGTTGGAAGACGGATGTCTTTGGCATTTTCAAAAATCTCTTGCAATTCCTCTGAAGTTGTGCTATAGGGGATGTTCTTAACAAACAGAGTTCGTGCATCTGGAAAAATAAGCAGCTCCAGGACCACCACCTTGGAGTTCTGCTAGATTCAGTTTAGACCAGCCCCACTTTGAAAATTCAACGATTTTCACTGCAAACTATAATGCAGGTATAGCTCTAGAAAACGACTGAAATGCAACGTTTATTTAAACTCACAGAACAAACCTTTTGTGAAGGGCTAACTGAACACATCAGGCCTACATTTCTACGACTTTGGAACATGCACCATGACGAAGCTACTATTGTCTTCCTCTAGTACTGCAAACTTTACCTATGAGGAAACTGAAGCTATTGTTGAAACAAGGATGCAAATATAGGCTTGACTGAACCCCAACCTTCCTTATCTGCTCACTTTATTAAAACTGGTGATTAAGTATTAAAAACAGTGTGTCAGCATAACAACCAGACTGCCAACATCTTTTTGGTCCCCCCAATAACAGCATCACTATAAAGGGAACAAAGAGTGAGCAGTAATTGACTTTAATTTACAGAGAGTTTCACAATCCATGCCTTAAAGTCAATTAGAATGCAAAAGATACACAGGACCTATTCTTGCTATTAGGCTAGATGTGTACATTTAATATATAATCATATTATGAAAATGTAAAAACTAGCCAACAGATCAATTTAAAAACAAAAGTACTATATGGGAGGACAAACAGATCCTATCTTATGTTCTCTGCATTTTTTGTTTTCTCTGCAGGAGTGTTTGCCTTCTCTACTTTCATCGCAAAACAAAGAACCTTCTTTCCATTTAATTTCAGGGCTTTTTCCACTTCCTCCGCAGTAGCAAACTCCACATAGCCAAACCTCCTGCAGTAGAGATGGAAAAGTGAAGGAGCTGCAGCACAACAAACAAACAAGAGATCCCTGTGCTCAAATCCCAACCGCTAGTGCATGCATTTATCTATCAGGTGCTAAAGGGGTGTAACCACATATTAACACTAGAAATTCTGAGGATCCTCTGCACACTGGTATATACCCTTTCCAGCAGACTATGCAATAAATAGGGATATTTAGTTCACACATTGCAATACATGCTTAAGCTGGCCAACTGCGTCAAAGTAATCCCTCTATGGCCAGTCCTACTCTGCTCTGCCTACGCAAATGTTACTGTGGACACAATGCTAGCATAGGGGAAAAGTCACAATGGGGAGAGCTACAAGGTTCAGGTCTGGCTACTGACCCAACAATACAACAAACAAGATCTACCTGTGCTGAAATCCCAATAGCTAGTACATGCATTTATCCATCAGGTGCTAAAGGTGTGTAATTAATATTAATATGTGGTTACATCCCTTTTAGCACCTGATGGATAAATGCATGTACAAGCTATTGGGATTTAAACACAGGTATATATATTTTTGGAAAGGGTCAGGGACATTTTTTTTTAACACAAAGTTGAGTTTTCGGTTCTATAGTCTTCAATGGAGACAATGCGGAAAAGCATGTAGTGCATTTTTTTTAATGCATTTTTTTGGTTTAATCTTCCTAGCAACTAGAAAAAAACCGTATGTACAAAAACACACCGCAAAAAGCACTGCAGAAACGCAAACTGCATAGGTGTGAACCTAGCCGTAGACCCAGCAGAAGCATGCAGTTGCAGAGCAAGTGAAGGAGCTGCAGCACAGGGCGCCTATTCAGCACGTTATCTTAACCATTTCAATACCGTGCAATTTTACACCTTCCTGCCCAGGCCAGTTTTCAGGTTTCAGCGCTCTCACACTTTGAATGACAATTGTGCGGTCATACAACATTGTACCCAAACTAAAATTTTATCATTTTCTTCACACAACTAGAGCTTTCTTTTGGTGGTATTTAATCACCGTCAGGGTTTTTATTTTTTGCTAAATTAACAAAAAAAAACCAAAAATTTTTTTAAAAAAACACATTTTTCTTTGTTTCTGTTATAAAAGTTTACAAATAAATAATTGTTCTTCATAAATTTAGGCCGAGATGTATTCTGCTACGTGTCTTTGGTGAAAATAACCCAAATTAGGATGTATTTTTTAGTTTGTAGGAAAGTTATAGAGTTCACAATCTATGGTATAGATCTGAAAATTGATCAATCCTGAAGTACTGACAGCCAATCTAATTTCTTGAGGTCCAAGAATGTCAGAACAGTACAGATATCCCACAAATGACCCCTTTTTGCAGAGTAGACAGTCCGACGTACTTCATAAGAGGCATGGCGAGTTTTTTGAAGTTGTATTTTTATGTCATAATATTTTGGAAAATGAAAAAATTAAAACAATTATTTTCACTATTTTTTTTTTTACATACTGTCACCAGTGCAGTACAGCGTCATCATATAACTGGCATGACGGTGAACAGCGACACTGACTGGTGACAGTATGAAAAAAAAATATATATATATATTTTTTTTTTTTTTTTTTTTTTTTTTATTATATTTAATTTTTTATTACATTTTTTTTATTTTTTTTAAGATTTTTTTTCCATATTTTACTATGACCAAAGTAGTACAATGTTACCATAGTAACACTGTACTACTTTGGGGAAGTAATCAGTATTTTTTTTTTTTTTTACACAATTTGCTTATAGCAAAGAATTACTTTGCTATAAGCAGGCATTTACCTGAATGAAATCGATTCATTCAGCTTTTTTTTTTTTTTTGTGCTTAGCTGTGATTTGGTCACAGCTAATCACATGACATGTGCATGTGATTAGCTGTGACCATTCACAGCTAGGCACTAGTATACAATGGATGGCATCATGAATGAAGCCATCCATTGTATACAACTGTCATGTGACCTGCTGTGATTGGTCACAGCAGGTCACATGGTACCAGCAACGGGAGCCGGTACTCGGATCTGTCATCGGCCGTGTCCAAGGTGCACGGCCCGTGACAGATCCCGCTGCTGCGCCGCTCTGCATTACCGCAAATGGCGTGCACCCGGAATGAAGAGGCACATCTGAAGCCGCCAAACGACCATTGGCCGGGCGGCTAATGGTTAATAAATACTTACTTGGAGGCTCCAATCTGAACATCCTGCACTGGCAAGTTCTTCTTACAAAAAAAACTCCCTCAGAGCATTTTTAAGTTCATCATAATCTATTGCAGAATTCAGATTTGCAACAAATACTGACAAATCTAACAAAAGGAGTAAAAAAAAAAAAAAAGATTTTAACCAGAAATACCAAATACACATTAGCAAATATGGCATGAACTTTGAAATGATGGCCAACATTGAATAGAATTAGCATGTAAAGCTGGAATTTCAGCTTCATTATCTGTCCCAGAGACCCAAGGGAACGCTATTATGCTACTATACGAACACAACTTAAAGCAGAGATATACACACACCGATTTAACAGTTTCACATAAATGACATTCAGAGCATCCCATGAGAACAACTGTCACAGTTACCTGCATCTTTCAACTAAACTGTCAAGCCATTTAATGGTTGGTGTTCTAACCAATCACACGCGCAGCACCATGGCAACTGCAGAACAGAGGCTAAAGCTGGCCATACATTACACAACTTTCCTATTCAATTTCCTTTAGATTTACCTTCAACTAAGACACGCAAGAGCCTTCCTGACTGCATACAAACTGAAAGTTTAGGTTTGACCGCATATGTTTTGGAAAATCTAAAGGAAATTGACACTTGCAGACCTAATACTACTGACAAGAGAAAACTCAACTGAAATTTTCTTGACACTTGTACCCCAGAAGGGCCATTATATTGCCAGGTGAGAATTCTCAGATTTTCTCAACTGGAATGCACACAGCCAATACGGATTTCCTGACATTTTCGTTAATCTCTGCATCTGGATATGCATAGTACACGACAAAGGTCTATAGGTGCCAGAAAACCAAGAGTCCAGCATACATCCAGCGCCCCGAATAACGTTTCCTAAACACATCACTTCCAGAGCCAATTTTTTTAAATTTTGTGCACATTTGTACATAAAAATGCACATGAAACCCTGAAAATATTTTAAGAAGGTAAAAAAAAAATTTTAATGTATGAACTTTTTTTTTTTTTTAAATATTTTTCAGCAAAAAACTAATGAAAACAAATGCTCAATTTCCTGGTAAAGTATAAAAAAAAAAAAAAAAAATAGTGTCACCATGGTGACACTCCACTCCTAGAGTGACAGTATATAAAAAAACAAATATAAAAAAATAAAATAGTTAAAAAAAAAATGTTTAAAAATTATAATTTTGGTTATAAACTAATTTGGGATTTTTTTTTACTAGAAAGATAATGGAATACATTTTGGCCAAGATTTATGATGAAATATATATTTGCAAAATTTTATAAGAAAAACACTTTTTTTCAAAATTTTTGGACTTTCATTTACATAGCAAAAAAAATACAAATCCCGGTGGTGAATAAATACCACCAAAATAAAGCTTTATCTGTCTAAAAAAAAGGCTAAAAAATTCATATGGGTACAGTGTTGCATGACCGCGCAATTGTCATTCAAAGTGTGATAGCACTGAAAGCTGAAGATTGGCCTGGACCAGGAAGGGGGTAAAAGTGTCCAGACTTGAAGTGGTTAAATATGGCAATGCAGTTAAGTAGAGCAAAAAGGCTTTTTTCCCTTTTTAAATATGTTGGATAGAAGAGGAGAGGGTTCCATTTATTGACCATCTGTGTCAGAGAATTCCCTTCACTTCCTTCAATGTTGCCTCAACATGAAGAGGAGATATCTTTCCAATGTGAAGGATATCCTCTCAGACAGTTGTCACAGGAAAAAGTGCCCCCATTAGAAAAAGGTCTCCTGCATTCATGTTTTGGTGGCAACAAAATGTTGAATCTCTACAACGGGGACACAGACGGCAAAAAAAAAAAAAAAAAAAAATCTGACAAAAGGTTTTCTTTCATTACACAAGTAAAAAAAAAATAAAAGTTACAGTAAAAAGAGATCTCCATTGCATGTTAAAAACAAAGTTATCACATTTATGGCACATCAGCAAACATCAGTCATCAAAGATCAGTATTAAGTCCCAAAATTGTTCATCATTTGTGCCAACAATTCACAAGACAGCAGGCAGCTTACCCTCCTCTTCAGACTCCTCCTTGACAGGTTTCTTCCCTTGAGGCATTTTGGCAGGAGCTTTCTTGGCAACAGGTTTTTTCTCTTCTTCAGATTCATCTAAAGAATAGAATTCCATTAACACACCAAAGCAAATTTCAGTGACACCATCTCTCTATTAGATATCTAGTATTGTAAGAGTGGGAGGAGCCATCCACTATATCCATGTCTCCTTTCCCTGTAATCACAGGGCGTTGCCATGGAAACAGAGGTGACCATGAAGTAGAAAAGAGGGCAGCCTGTCACTTCAAGTGTCCTCAACCCACAGAGCTCCGCCTCTTTCTCTATGATTTGCCTCCTGTTCTCCTCCCCCTAGGTGGAGACCCGCCCCTTCCATCACGGCAGATGAGGATTCTGATCCCGCCTCTTCTCCGCCCCCTCGAAGACTTCTACACCATACTCCTCCCCCCAGGCGGAGTTTCGGTCTTTTCCCCACTCTCATTTAGAGAGGTACCACGCCCCCACATTTATGGAGGTGAAAGCCACCCCCTCTAAAAAGTTCAATGGGAGGACATAGAGATGCCGCCCCAAAGCTTTGTCGCCCCGCCCCCATGCTCTGATGCCACGCCCCCGTTTTCTGAGTGGTAGGTGGCAAAGTCCCCGCCCCTCTCATTTGCATAAATGTTGCAGAGGATTGTGGGTATGTCGGTGTGTGATCCGGGGATGGGGGCTGAGCGGTTGTGTGTAATGTATGAGTACGGTATTCGGTGTAGGAGGTATACATTATTAATAATAATACATCCACACATACATCACAGCAGACACGTCTAGGAATAAAGGGAATGAGATGGACGGGCTCTCCATGATGTGACCCTCACAGATCCTGGAAGGGTTTATATAGAACAGGACACACCATAGTAATCAGCTGAGGGACGGCTTACTACCAAGGCTATGTGCACACCTTGGGCGGGTGTGAGGCCAGAACCAATCACTGGTGGGTCCACCCAGACCACATGACATGAGAAGAGCAACAATCGAACAGTGAAGAAAAAGAAGAGATGTTGTCATGTGGGACATTGGAAGGAGACTCCTGATTGGCTGGCAGAGCAAGTCTGTGGTGTGAGATGGAAGCACCCCACTGAAGAGTGAAGAAATGCGTGCGTGTGGGCGCTACCAGAACCCGATTCAGACTACTCTCCCTTCCCTCACCAAATTTTTACTTCACCACAGCATGTGAGGGTGCTGCACGACCTGATTCAGACTACTTTCCCCTCCCCCACCCTCATTATTCATCACGGCATGTGGGGGCGCTACATGACCCGATTCAGACTACTCTCCCCTCCCACACCATCATTACACTCCGCCACGGCATGTGGGGGCGCTACATGACCCGATTCAGACTACTCTCCCCTCCCACACCATCATTACACTCCGCCACGGCATGTGGGGGCGCTCCACCACCCGATTCAGACTACTCTCCCACCCTCATTACACTCCGCCACGGCTTGTGTGGGCGCCACACGACCCAATTCAGACTACTCTCCCCTCCCCCACCCTCATTATACTCCTCCACAGCCCGTGGGGGTGCCACACGACCCGATTCAGACTACTCTCCCACCCTCATTACACTCCGCCACGGCTTGTGGGGGCGCTACAGAACCCAATTCAGGCTACTCTCCCCTCCCCCACCCTCATTAAACAGCGGTTGCACCATGCATGTGAGGTATTGCCGTGAACGTCAGATCAAGGGCAGTAATTCTAACACTAGACCTCCTCTGTAAATCTAAAATGGTAGCTTTTAAAGGCTTTTAAAGTGTTGCCTATGGATATTAAAAATGTTTGCAGTTTGTCGCCATTGCACGGGGAATGCGCAGTTTTAAAGCATGTCATGTTTGGTATCTGTTTACTCAGAATACCATTTTTAGATCTTTTATATTTTACCAAAGAGTTGGCCAATATATTGTGTTTTTGTGCATTAAAAGTAAAAAAAGTGTATTTTTTTTTTATTTGCATTTGAAAAATCGCTGCGCGAGTACTATGTGCCATAATAAATTGTAGTACCACCATTTTATTCACTAGGTTGTCTGCTTTAAAATAATATATACTGTTTAAATTAATTTCCTAGCAAAAAATACTGATTTTTTTTCATGTGAACAAAAAGTGTCAGAAAAGGTTTGGTCTTCAGGTGGTTAGAAGAGTGAGTGATGTGTGGCATAAACTTCTAATGCTGGGCATAGAATGCCCCCACCCCCCAAAACGACCCCCAAAATGAATTTTTGGAAAGTAGACACCCCAAACTATTTGCTGAGAAGCATATTGAATCAATAGAAGAATTTATTTTTTTATCTCAAGTTTTTGGAAAATGACAAAAAATTTTTTTTTTTTTTTACACAAAATTGTCACTTAAATGATTTACAGCTCACACATGCCATGGGTATATGTGGAATTACTCCCCAAAATACATTCTGCTACTTCTCCCGAGTATGGGGGTACCACAAGTGAGAGACGTTTTGGCAGTCTAGCCAAGTACAGGACCCCAAAATCCAATAAGCACCTTCAGGCTTTTAAAGGGCTTTATTTCCTCATTACACTTCCAGACTACCTATCACAGTTTCGGAGGTCCTGAAATGCCAGGATAGCACCTAACCCCCCCAAATGACCCCTTTTTGGAAAGTAGACACCCCAAGGAATTGGATAAAAAGCATGGTGAGTATTTTGCAGATCACATTTGTTGCCACAAGTTTTTGGAAAATGAAGAAAAAAACAATATATTTTTTCTATTCTTTTTTTATACTTCAATATTTTTATTGAAAGATGGGTATAGAACAGTATCCATAGAAATATAGACAACACTCACCGACATGGTGAGATGGAGTACATCAGCATATTCTTAGAACATAGCAGATCACAAGAAATATAGGAAACATATCCCTAGTCAACCACATTGTGTACAAAGGACACCATCACCACCAGACGGGAAACCTTACATCTATCAGTGAATATAGGCAAGGATCTTATAGATTTACCAAAAGTATCAAAGATCAGGTCAGAGAAGGAAAAGAAATAAGGATGAAGACTAGAAAAGTCATAAAAAGGTCCAAGGTAAGAGAGAAAGATTAGAGAGAGAAAAAGGGGGGGGGGGGGGGGGGGGTTTGAGCGGTAGCACCATTAACTAACAGAAATATATCTGATCCATAGTTCCCACGTCACCTCAAATCTGGCCACATCATTTAATGGGGCACTCCGATGGGAACAGTCCATGTAATGGGGCACTCCGATGGGAACAGTCCATGTAATGGGGCACTCCGATGGGAACAGTCCATGTAATGGGGCACTCCGATGGGAACAGTCCATGTAAAGGGGGCACTCTGATGGGATCAGTCCATGTAAAGGGGCACTCCGATGGGAACAGTCCATCTAAAGGGGGCACTCCGATGGGAACAGTCCATGTAAAGGGGGCACTCCGATGGGAACAGTTCATGTAAGGGGGCACTCCGATGGGAACAGTCCATGCAGAGAAGCAAACCGATGGGAACAATGCATGTAAGGGGGCACTCCGATGGGAACAGTCCATGTGAGGGGGCACTCCGATGGGAACACTGCATGTAAAGGGGCACTCCGATGGGAACACTGCATGTAAAGGGGCACTCCGATCGGATCAGTCCATGTAAGGAGACACTCCGATGGGATCAGTGCATGTAAAGGGGCACTCCGATGGGAACAGTCCATGTCAAGGGGGCACTCCGATGGGAACAGTCCATGTAAAGGGGGCACTCTAATGGGAACAGTCCATGTAAGGGGGCACTCCGATGAGAACAGTCCATGTAAGGGGGCACTCCGATGGGAACAGTCCATGTAAGGTGGCACTCCGATGAGAACAGTCCATGTAAGGGGGCACTCCGATGGGAACAGTCCATGTAAAGTGGGCACTCCGATGGGATCAGTGCATGTAAGGGGGCACTCTGGTGGGATCAGTCCATATAAAGTGGCACTCCGATGGGATCAGTCCATGTAAAGGGGCACTCCGATGGGATCAGTGCATGTAAAGGGGGCACTCCGATGGGAACAGTCCATGTAAAGGGGGCACTCCGATGGGAACAGTTCATGTAAGGGGGCACTCCGATGAGAACTGTCCATGTAGAGGAGCAAACCGATGGGAACAATGCATGTAAGGGGGCACTCCGATGGGAACAGTCCATGTAAGGGGGCACTCCGATGGGAACAGTCCATGTAAAGTGGGCACTCCGATGGGATCAGTGCATGTAAAGGGGCACTCCGATGGGATCAGTGCATGTAAGGGGGCACTCCGATGGGAACAGTCCATGTAAAGTGGGCACTCCGATGGGATCAGTGCATGTAAGGGGGCACTCCGATGGGAACAGTCCATGTAAAGGGGGCACTCCGATGGGATCAGTACATGTAAGAGGGCACTCTGATGGGATCAGTCCATGTCAAGGGGCACTCCGATGGGATCAGTCCATGTAAAGGGGCACTCCGATGGGATCAGTGCATGTAAAGGGGGCACTCCGATGGGAACAGTCCATGTAAAGGGGGCACTCCGATGGGAACAGTTCATGTAAGGGGGCACTCCGATGAGAACTGTCCATGCAGAGGAGCAAACCGATGGGAACAGTCCATGTAAGGGGGCACTCTGATGGGAACAGTCCATGTAAAGTGGGCACTCCGATGGGATCAGTGCATGTGAAGGGGCACTCCGATGGGATCAGTGCATGTAAGGGAGCACTCCGATGGGAACAGTGCATGTAAGGGGGCACTCCGATGGGAAAAGTGCATGTAAGGGGGCACTCCGATGGGAACAGTCCATGTAAAGGGGGCACTCCGATGGGAACAGTCCATGTAAAGGGGGCACTCCGATGGGAACAGTTCATGTAAGGGGGCACTCCGATGAGAACAGTCCATGCAGAGGAGCAAACCGATGGGAACAATGCATGTAAGGGGGCACTCCGATGGGAACAGTCCATGTAATGGGGCACTCTGATGGGATCAGTCCATGTAAAGGGGCACTCCGATGGGAACAGTCCATGTAAAGGGGGCACTCCGATGGGAACAGTCCATGTAAAGGGGGCACTCCGATGGGAACAGTTCATGTAAGGGGGCACTCCGATGGGAACAGTCCATGTAAAGGGGGCACTCCGATGGGAACAGTTCATGTAAGGGGGCACTCCGATGAGAACAGTCCATGCAGAGGAGCAAACCGATGGGAACAATGCATGTAAGAGGGCACTCCGATGGGAACATTCCATGTAAGGGGGCACTCCGATGGGATCAGTGCATTTAAGGGGGCACTCTGATGGGAACAGTCCATGTAAGGGGGCACTCCGATGGGATCAGTGCATTTAAGGGGGCACTCCGATGGGAACAGTTCATGTAAGGGGGCACTCCGATGGGATCAGTGCATGTAAAGGGGCACTCCGATGCGATCATTGCATGTAAGGGGGCACTCCGATGGTATCAGTGCATTTAAGGGGGCACTCCGATGGGAACAGTCCATGTAAGGTGGCACTCCGATGGGAGCAGTCCATGTAATGGGGCACTCTGATGGGATCAGTCCATGTAAAGGGGCACTCCGATGGGAACAGTCCATGTAAAGGGGGCACTCCGATGGGAACAGTCCATTTAAAGGGGGCACTCCGATGGGATCAGTTCATGTAAGGGGGCACTCCGATGAGAACAGTCCATGCAGAGGAGCAAACCGATGGGAACAATGCATGTAAGGGGGCACTGCGATGGAATCAGTGCATGTAAGGGGGCACTCCGATGGGAACAGTCCATGTAAAGGGGCACTCCGATGGGATCAGTCCATGTATGGGGACACTCCGATGGCATCAGTGCATGTAAAGGGGCACTCCGATGGGATCAGTGCATGTAAGGGGGCACTCCGATGGGATCAGTGCATTTAAGGGGGCACTCCGATGGGAACAGTCCATGTAAAGGGGGCACTCCGATGGGAACAGTCCATGTAAGGGGACTCTCCGATGGGAACAGTCCATGTAAGGAGGCACTCCGATGAGAACAGTCCATGCAGAGGAGCAAACCGATGGGAACAATGCATGTAAGGGGGAACTCCGATGGGAACCGTCCATGTAAGGGGGCACTCCGATGCGATCAGTGCATGTAAGGGGGCACTCCGATGGCATCAGTGCATGTAAGGGGGCACTCCGATGGGATCAGTGCATGTAAGGGGGCACTCCGATGGGATCAGTGCATGTAAGGGGGCACTCCGATGGGAACAGTCCATGTAAAGTGGGCACTCCGATGGGATCAGTCCATTTAAGGGGGCACTCCGATGGGATCAGTGCATGTAAAGGGGCACTCCGATGGGATCAGTGCATGTAAGGGGGCACTCCGATGGGATCAGTCAATGTAATGGGGCACTCCGATGGGATCAGTGCATGTAAGGGGGCACTCCGATGGGATCAGTCCATGTAAAGGGGCACTCCGATGGGAACAGTCCATGTAAGGGGGGCACTCCGATGGGATCAGTGCATGTAAGGGGGCACTCCGATGGGAACAGTCCATATAAGGGGGCACTCCGATGGGAACAGTCCATGTAAAGAGGCACTCCGATGGGATCAGTCCATGTAAAGGGCACACTCCGATGGGATCAGTGCATGTAAAGGGGCACTCCGATGGGATCAGTGCATGTAAGGGGACACTCCGATCGGATCAGTCCATGTAAGGGGGCACTCCGTTGGGAACAGTCCATGTAAAGGGGGCACTCCGATGTGAACAGTCCATGTAAAGGGGCACTCCGATGGGATCAGTGCATGTAAGGGGGCACTCCGATGGGAACAGTCCATGTAAAGGGGCACTCCGATGGGATCAGTGCATATAAAGGTGCACTCTGATGGGATCAGTGCATTTATGGGGGCACTCCGATGGGAACAGTCCATGTAAGAGGGCACTCCGATGGGAACAGTCCATGTAATGGGGCACTCCGATGGGATCAGTCCATGTAAAGGGGCACTCCGATGGGATCAGTGCATTTATGGGGGCACTCCGATGGGAACAGTCCATGTAAGGGGGAACTCCAATGGGAACAGTCCATGTAAGGGGGCACTCCGATGAGAACAGTCCATGCAGAGGAGCAAACGGATGGGAACAATGCATGTAAGGGGGCACTCCGATGGGAACAGTCCATGTAAGGGGGCACTCCGATGGGAACAGTCCATGTAAGGGGGCATTCCGATGGGAACAGTCCATGTAAAGGGGCACTCCGCTGGGATCAGTCCATGTAAGGGGACACTCTGATGGGAACAGTCCATGTAAAAGGGCACTCCGATGGTATCAGTGCATTTAAGGGGGCACTCCGATGGGATCAGTGCATGTAAGGGGGCACTCAGATGAGAACAGTCCATGTAAGGAGGCACTCCGATGAGAACAGTCCATGTAAGGGGGCACTCCGATGAGAACAGTCCATGTAAGGGGGCACTCCGATGGGAACATTCCATGTAAAGTGGGCACTCCGATCGGATCAGTGCATGTAAGGGGGCACTCCAATGGGATCAGTCCATGTAAAGGCGCACTCCGATGGGATCAGTCCATGTAAAAGGGCACTCCGATCGGATCAGTCCATGTAAAGGGGCACTCCGATGGGATCAGTGCATGTAAAGGGGCACTCCGATAGGATTAGTGCATGTAAAGGGGGCACTCCGATGGGAACAGTCCATGTAAAAGGGGCACTCCGATGGAACAGTTCATGTAAGGGGGCACTCCGATGAGAACAGTCCATGCAGAGGAGCAAACCGATGGGAACAATGCATGTAAGGGGGCACTCCGATGGGATCAGTGCATGTAAAGGGGCATTCCGATGGGATCAGTCCATGTAAAGGGGCACTCCGATGGGATCAGTCCATGTAAAAGGGCACTCCGATGGTATCAGTGCATTTAAGGGGGCACTCCGATGGGAACAGATCATGTAAAGGGGGCACTCCGATGAGAACAATTCATGTAAGGGGGCACTTCGATGAGAACAGTCCATGCAGAGGAGCAAACCGATGGGAACAATGTATGTAAGGGGGACTCCGATGGGAACAGTCCATGTAAGGGGGCACTCCGATGGGATCAGTCCATGTAAGGGGACACTGTGATGGGATCAGTGCATGTAAAGGGGCACTCCGATGGGATCAGTGCATGTAAGGGGGCACTCCAATGGGATCAGTACATGTAATGGGGCACTCCGATTGGAACAGTCCATGTAAAGGGGGCACTCCGATGGGATCAGTGCATGTAAGGGGGCACTCCGATGGGAACAGTCCATGTAAAGGGGCACTCCGATGGGATCAGTGCATGTAAGGAGGCACTCCAATGGGAACAGTCCATGTAAGGGGGTCCACTCCGATGTTATCAGTCCATGTAAAGGGGCACTCCGATTGGAACAGTCCATGTAAGGGGGGGCACTCCTATGGGATCAGTGCATGTAAGGGGGCACACCGATGGGAACAGTCCATGTAAGGGGGCACTTCGATGGGAACAGTCCATGTAAAATGGGCACTCCGATGGGATCAGTGCATGTAAGGGGGCACTCTGATGGAAACAGTCTATGTAAAGGGGCAATCCGATTGGATCAGTCCATGTAAGGGGACACTGATGGGATCAGTGCATGTAAAGGGGCACTCCGATGGCATCAGTGCATGTAAAGGGGGCAATTCGATGGGAACAGTCCATGTAAAGGGGGCACTCCGATGGGATCAGTGCATGTAAGGGGGCACTCCGATGGGAATAGTCCATGTAAGGGGGGCACTCCGATGGGATCAGTCCATGTAAGGGGGGGACTCCGATGGGAGCATTCCATGTAAGGGGGGCACTCCGATGGGAGAAGTCCATGTAAAGGGGCACTCCGATGGGAGCAGTTCATGTAAAGGGGCACTCCGATAGGATCAGTCCATGTGAGGGGACACTCCGATGGGATCAGTGCATGTAAAGGGGCACTCCGATGGGATCAGTGCATGTAAGGGGGCACTCCCATGGGATCAGTGCATGTAAAGGGGCACTCCGATGTGAACAGTCCATGTAAAGGGGCACTCCTATGGGAACAGTCCATGTAAAGGGGCACTCCGATGGGAACAGTCCATGTAAAGAGGCACTCTGATGGGATCAGTGCATGTAAGGGGACACTCTGATGGGAACAGTCCATGTAATGGGGCACTCCGATGGGATCAGTGCATTTAAGGGGCACTCCGATGGGATCAGTGCATTTAAGGGGGCACTCCGATGGGATCAGTGCATTTAAGGGGGCACTCCGATGGGATCAGTCCATGTAAAGGGGGCACTGTGATGGGAACAGTCCATGTAAGGGGGCACTCCGATGGGAACAGTCCATGTAAGGGGGCACTCCGATGAGAACAGTCCATGCAGAGGAGCAAACCAATGGGAACAATGCATGTAAGGGGGCACTCCGATGGGATGAGTCCATGTAAAAAGGCACTCCAATCGGAACAGTCCATGTAAGGGGTAGAGGCGGCTTCATGTCGGTCAATCAGATAACAAATGGCTGAGGGTCCGGCAGTCTGTGTTCTTTATCAGAAGGGTCACCTCTATGCTGCAGATTCAAAGCAGGGAGCCGGCCTCTGCAGATTGCCAGTGACCTCTGACCCCCAGGTCCCATTAAGGGAACCTGCCTACAATACAGCCGCCATTACTAGGTGGTCTAGGATGTAATAGAAAGGTCAAATTGTGGAGGATTGTATGAGCACAGCACACATTGTCAGATCAGATTGGTGGAGATCGCTCTTCAATCATGTCTGACTTTCGCCCCACACCATGATGGTCACATGATTGCTTGGGTGGGCGCTAACGATGGCGGATCCTCATACAACTCACTATTTATGTCTTACAGAGCCCCTCCCCCATGCTGGCAATCTGATTGGACGTGAAGTACCGTCAGCCTCATAGTGGAAGAGCCGTGAGCCGCCAACATGGACGCCAAATGCGTAAAGGTGGTGGAACGATGTCGGCAAGTGAAGGGCGAGGGGACGGACATGAAGTATCAGATGATGGGTGCAGTGAGCAGCAGGCGCTGTCAGTACTTCATCCAGAAGACAGGTGGGTGGGTGAGGATGGGAGCAAAGGGGTCCTCACTGGGGGAAGGAATGGTGTGTCACCCATATACAGAGAGGGCTCCCCATACCCATGTATGAGCTGGAAGTGGGAGGAGATCAGTGCTGGTAGTATCCATCACAGACAACACTGACCCATCCTCCCATCCACCACATACTGACCCATCCCTGCAATCCCCACATACTGACCCATCCCTGCAATCCCCACATACTGATCCATCCCTGCAATCCCCACATACTGACCCATCCCTGCAATCCCCACATACTGATCCATCCCTGCAATCCCCACATACTGACCCATCCCTGCAATCCCCACATACTGATCCATCCCTGCAATCCCCACATACTGACCCATCCCTGCAATTCCCACATACTGACCCATCCCTGCAATCCCTATATACTTACCCATCCCTGCAATCCCTACATACTGACCCATCCCTGCAATCCCCACATACTGACCCATCCTCCCATCCACCACATACTGACCCATCCCTGCAATCCCCACATACTGACCCATCCCTGCAATCCCCACATACTGACCCATCCCTGCAATCCCCACATACTGACCCATCCTCCCATCCACCACATACTGACCCATCCCTGCAATCCCCACATACTGACCCATCCTCCCATCCACCACATACTGACCCATCCCTGCGATCCCCACATACTGACCCATCCCTGCGATCCCCACATACTGACCCTTCCCTGCGATCCCCACATACTGACCCTTCCCTGCAACCCCCACATACTGACCCATCCCTGCAACCCCCACATACTGACCCATCCCTGCGATCCCCACATACTGACCCATCCCTGCGATCCCCACATACTGACCCATCCCTGCGATCCCTACATACTGACCCATCCCTGCGATCCCCACATACTGACCCATCCTCCCATCCACCACATACTGACCCATCCCTGCGATCCCCACATACTGACCCTTCCCTGCGATCCCCACATTCTGACCCATCCCTGCGATCCCCACATACTGACCCGTCCCTGCGATCCCCACATACTGACCCGTCCCTGCGATCCCCACATACTGACCCGTCCCTGCGATCCCCACATACTGACCCGTCCCCGCGATCCCCACATACTGACCCATCCCCGCAATCCCCACATACTGACCCATCCCTGCGATCCCCACATACTGACCCATCCCTGCGATCCCCACATACTGACCCATCCCTGCAATCCCCACATAGCGACCCATCCCTGCAATCCCCACATACTGACCCATCCCTGCGATCCCCACATACTGACCCTTCCCTGCGATCCCCACATACTGACCCATCCCTGCAACCCCCACATACTGACCCATTCCTGCAACCCCCACATACTGACCCTTCCCTGCAATCCCCACATACTGACCCATCCCTGCAATCTCTACATACTGACCCATCCCTGCGATCCCCACATACTGATCCATCCTCCCATCCACCACACACTGTCCCATCCCTGCGATCCCCACATACTGACCCATCCCTGCAATCCCCACATACTGACCCTTCCCTGCGATCCCCACATTCTGACCCATCCCTGCAATCCCCACATACTGACCCATCCCTGCAATCCCCACATACTGACCCATCCCTGCAATCCCCACATACTGACCCATCCCTGCGATCCCCACATACTGACCCTTCCGTGCAATCCCCACATACTGACCCGTCCCTGCGATCCCCACATACTGACCCGTCCCCGCGATCCCCACATACTGACCCATCCCCGCAATCCCCACATACTGACCCATCCCTGCGATCCCCACATACTGACCCATCCCTGCGATCCCCACATACTGACCCATCCCTGCAATCCCCACATAGCGACCCATCCCTGCAATCCCCACATACTGACCCATCCCTGCGATCCCCACATACTGACCCTTCCCTGCGATCCCCACATACTGACCCATCCCTGCAACCCCCACATACTGACCCATTCCTGCAACCCCCACATACTGACCCTTCCCTGCAATCCCCACATACTGACCCATCCCTGCAATCTCTACATACTGACCCATCCCTGCGATCCCCACATACTGACCCATCCTCCCATCCACCACACACTGTCCCATCCCTGCGATCCCCACATACTGACCCATCCCTGCAATCCCCACATACTGACCCTTCCCTGCGATCCCCACATTCTGACCCATCCCTGCAATCCCCACATACTGACCCATCCCTGCAATCCCCACATACTGACCCATCCCTGCAATCCCCACATACTGACCCATCCCTGCGATCCCCACATACTGACCCTTCCGTGCAATCCCCACATACTGACCCGTCCCTGCGATCCCCACATACTGACCCGTCCCCGCGATCCCCACATACTGACCCGTCCCCGCGATCCCCACATACTGACCCGTCCCCGCGATCCCCACATACTGACCCGTCCCCGCGATCCCCACATACTGACCCATCCCTGCGATCCCCACATACTGACCCATCCCTGCGATCCCCACATACTGACCCATCCCTGCGATCCCCACATACTGACCCATCCCTGAAATCCCCACATACTGACCCATCCCTGCGATCCCCACATACTGACCCATCCCTGCGATCCCCACATACTGACCCTTCCCTGCGATCCCCACATACTGACCCATCCCTGCAACCCCCACATACTGACCCATTCCTGCAACCCCCACATACTGACCCTTCCCTGCAATCCCCACATACTGACCCATCCCTGCAATCCCCACATACTGACCCATCCCTGCAATCCCTACATACTGACCCATCCCTGCGATCCCCACATACTGACCCATCCTCCCATCCACCACACACTGACCCATCCCTGCGATCCCCACATACTGACCCATCCCTGCAATCCCCACATACTGACCCATCCCTGCAATCCCCACATACTGACCCATCCCTGCAATCCCTACATACTGACCCATCCCTGCGATCCCCACATACTGACCCATCCTCCCATCCACCACACACTGTCCCATCCCTGCGATCCCCACATACTGACCCATCTCTGCAATCCCCACATACTGACCCTTCCCTGCGATCCCCACATTCTGACCCATCCCTGCAATCCCCACATACTGACCCATCCCTGCGATCCCCACATACTGACCCTTCCGTGCAATCCCCACATACTGACCCGTCCCCGCGATCCCCACATACTGACCCATCCCCGCGATCCCCACATACTGACCCTTCCCTGCGATCCCCACATACTGACCCATCCCTGCAATCCCCACATACTGACCCATCCCTGCAATCCCCACATACTGACCCATCCCTGCAGTCCCCACATACTGACCCATCCCTGCAGTCCCCACATACTGACCCATCCCTGCAGTCCCCACATACTGACCCATCCCTGCAGTCCCCACATACTGATCCATCCTCCCATCCACCACACACTGACCCATCCCTGCGATCCCCACATACTGACCCTTCCCTGCAATCCCCACATACTGACCCATCCCTGCAATCCCCACATACTGACCCATCCCTGCAATCCCTACATACTGACCCATCCCTGCGATCCCCACATACTGACCCATCCTCCCATCCACCACACACTGACCCATCCCTGCGATCCCCACATACTGACCCATCCCTGCAATCCCCACATACTGACACTTCCCTGCGATCCCCACATTCTGACCCATCCCTGCAATCCCCACATACTGACCCATCCCTGCGATCCCCACATACTGACCCTTCCGTGTAATCCCCACATACTGACCCGTCCCCGCGATCCCCACATACTGACCCATCCCCGCGATCCCCACATACTGACCCATCCCTGCGATCCCCACATACTGACCCATCCCTGCGATCCCCACATACTGACCCATCCCTGCAATCCCCACATACTGACCCATCCCTGCAATCCCCACATACTGACCCATCCCTGCAGTCCCCACATACTGACCCATCCCTGCAGTCCCCACATACTGACCCAACCCTGCAGTCCCCACATACTGACCCATCCCTGCAGTCCCAGCATCGACCCTTCGCATAGTAGTGTATTTTACTTTTTTGCTGCCCTAGGCAAGACTAAAATCGACCACCCCCATCTACATTTATCTCTCCTTTTGCTGTTTAAGATCCACCTCTTCAGTACAGGAGCATGATGGAGGGCAGTGTGACATGGCAGGGGGAGGTCGTGAGACAGGAGGGGGTCAGCGTGATGGGGGCAGCAGGACAGGAAGGAGGCAGCAGGAGAGGAGGGGGGCAGCAGGAAGGGGGAGATCAGGACAGGAGTAGGCCATCGAGACAGGTAGGAGGGTAGCAGGACAAGAGGGAGGCATCATGACAGGGGGAAGGCGTCATCTGTTTTCACAAGTTGCCTTGTGTTGATGTAGGTGCTACTGCCATTGATGAAAACTGGTGACTCTTCCTTACCTCCTCCTAGAAACAACAGGAGGAGTTCTTCACTGCCAAATAATAGGATAATGTAGCATTCAACAGTGGGAACAGATCAGCATTGGCAAAACTGTAAAAGGGACCTAACTCCACTATGGAAGCTATTATTATATTAAAAAAAATAAATTTTGAGTTACACTACCAGTGACACCAGTTTTGTACCTAAATTCTCAACTCTGCTTACCCACCAGAGCCATTATCAGGAGGTTCCCTGTTCACCTGTGGAATATTCCATTTATACTTTATGTACCGTTGAATGCAGCAGAAGTGGTGAGACTTAGTGGAGGGGGGAAAACTGGGATCTGTAAAGAGGAGATTTTGCCCTTGCTGTCAATAAAAAATGTAATAAACCAGCAAGTTGGTTAAATTGACCTTTTATCATCATCAACATTACCATTATCAATGTTTCTGTGATGGCCAGCTCTGCAACAATTATTCTTTCTTTTCTTTTATCTTCAGCTATTCAGTGCTATAGAAAAATATTTGTCATCTTTGGTTTCACCTGTAAGTGCTGAAGCTGTAATCACTACATGGAAATACCAGCATCATTTCCTTCTGCCTTTGTAAAGTTCCTCTTTTTGGGTCTATAAAAGAAGATGGCTCCATGTGGCTATCAGTACTCAGCAGCTCTGAATACAGGAGAAGACAAGAGCCCTAAAGGTCAAAGATACCCCAACATCATGTGCTCCACGAAGACCATGCTGTGTATGGCACTCCTTGCAGTTGCAGTAGTCACCGTATCTGCTGGTAAGTGGCGACAGAAGAACACACAGTAAGCAGATAGATAATATGCAGGTGGAAGGATGTATGGTTACATGAACTGATTTATGGAACAAGCGGGTCAGTAAAGATTTTTCCTACATAAACTAGTGAGTTTTTTACTTCAGCCTCTAATATACACAAGGAAACTAAGCAAGGACAATGGGAGGAATCTGTGAGAAAATCTCCCAATTTGTATCACTTTTTATAAAATGACTTAAATGTTTGGCACGGTTTAAGGAGAAAGAAGAGTAGAAGACAATACAGTGTTATAACTATTTATTGGGCAATATTTTCCCTGTTTGTTTCTGCATCCCATCTTTTATTAATAGATTTTTTGCAACACTGAATGTATTTAATCATGCAGCCATAAAATGACGATTTTCATATGACTGACTGGTAAAGACTACTCAGGACCTCTTCTGAAGATTTTTATATACAGATCCTTCACCATTTTTTTTTAAAAGGCAATCTTGCCATTAGTAAAATATTCCCTCTAAATTCTCAATTTGGACCAATTGGCAAAGCCATTATCCACTAGCTAAATTGATGTGTCATGTTATGTAGCAGATTCCTCATTTGAAAGAACAAACAAATATCTTGGGAATCTGGATGTAAGAAAGTGATACCTTTTATAGGCTTGCTGTTCTAGACTAAGGCACAAAAGCAACCAACCAACCCAAAAGCTGAATTGGTGGGGATTTCTTCATTTTGGTGGAGATATTGCTTTATGAAATATCAAATGGTATGTATATGAAATGCAGTTTGCTGTCACCTTACATTTTGTTTTAATAACATAGAATTTCACGTGATGGTTAATTCTCTACACTTGTTATTATTTGCAGACACTGATAAATTTAGCACCTGCTGCACCAAGGTCTCCTCAGCTAAATCCAAAGTTCCTATAGTGGACTTCCTCCTACAGCAGCTCCTCCTTGTGTTGAAGCTGTGATGTAAGTATTAAGATTAGAATTTATTTACTATTTGTTACAGGTACTTGTATAGGGTCCTCAATTTACGCAGCGCTTTACATTTATATTGTACATTCACATCAGTCCCTGCCCTGAAAGAACATGCAAACTCTATGCAGATAGTGTCATGGTTGGGATTCAAACCAACGACCCTAGTGCTGCCAGGCAGGAGTGCTAATTACTTAGCCACTGAGCTGGAAGAGAATGGAAGTGGGGCAAAAATACCCATTATTGGGGATAATTGCACCCCATGTGATTGTACTGGATCCTGGTGATGGGCTGCTGAGGTCCTAAGTGGTGCATTGTGGGGAGGGTAGGTGCTGTGCTTTGTGCTATATTCATACAGTATATTTGTAGAATTAACTTTTAACAAATGTTTACATTGATATGAGCAAAAACTAGCCAGTTTCTGATTATATGCATATCTGCTGTTTATATCTTAATGCTAATAAACACTTATGAAGTGTTCTCAAATACTATGTATTTCTTCCAGGTTTATCACAAAAGAAGGCAAGATTCTTTACTCCAGACCTAACTTGCCCTGGGTTATTCAGAAGGTGAAGGAGATTGGGTAAGTTAAGACGATTTAAACCTCAGATTCAAATGCTTAGATTCCAACTTAAAGTGGAACTGCACTGCATCTGAGCACCACAAACCAAAAATGCTATACAATTCATTTTTAATATTCAAAACAAACTCCTCCATCCATTCATGCCTCCATGCTTTATTTTGCTAAGAAAACATTTTGAAAAACACCTCCTGGCATTTCTGGCAGTGGTCATCTTGAGTAAGGGCAGATGTTTCACATAGCAGTTACTTCCTGGAATCCATCTGTCCTTCGCTCAGGCATTGGCTGAGCTCCTTCCCCTCCTGAAGACTCCTGGGATGCATGACATCATTTCCTTAGGCACGGAAACCAGGAAGTTAATGAAGGAATACAAAAAAAGAAAAGGTTAAAACAAGTAAATATGATATACTTTACTAATGCTAGCAGCATAAGGATTAGAAATAGTCCATGCTGATTGAGAGAGTGAAGTTTCGTTTTAAGTATTTAAAAAGCCTCTTGTATGTGCAGATGATCACAGGGAAAGCTCATTTTAGGCCCTCTGTCTTTAACTGGTCTATTTGTAGGCTAATGACTGCTTTTCCAGGGCAAGAGCTTGCCACGCAGATACAGAACTGTCTGAATAAATTATTTATGGCTAGAGGGCATCCAGAAACGTCTGAACGAATGTAGACTCTTGGTAGCCTCCTGGCCTGTCTACATCTACCTAACTTGGCTATTGCCATGAATGGCCAGATTTGTTACACACTGAGTACCTGTAGCCTAGACAAAAGTCAAGTGGTTCAATATGTATGCTAGCCAAAGTGTTGCCCTAATTCATGTCTTACACCAATGCCAAGGCTTCTGTAGTGAGAGAAAATAGAATAGAACAGGGGTGTCTAACCGCATCAGCATGTCTAGCTGCACCAGCATTATGGTTGCCCTCAAAGGGCCAGTTGTACCTGTAAGACTAGATGTCCAGAGCTCCCCACCCTCCCTTACATCAGATGTCAAGAGCCCCCCACCATCAGAAGTCAAGAGTCCCCCACTCTCCATTGCATTACAGTGCACCCCCCTTACTGCTGCTGCAGGGAATAAACTTGGGGCAGAGCTTGGAAGCAGAAAGGGTAGGGTCTGGAGAAGGACTGGAGTCTGCTGAATGCTGAGACCAGGGGAGGCAGAAACGAGGGAATGCTGCAACTGCACAGAGAGGCACAGCATACGTAGGAGATCTGTCATCCTCTCTACTGTGGACTGCTGAGATGGGAAAGGGGGTACAGAGACGATCCTGTCCATGGCTGCATGGAGAAATGCAGGATCTGGCAAAGAAGGTCTGTACTCCTCTCTGCTGCTGAATGCTGGGACAGAAAAGGGGGTGGGGGGTGGAGATGGCCTGTCCTAAGCTGCAAAGAGAGACACAGGATCTGTAGGAGGAGCTCAATCCTCTTCTTTGCTACTGACTGCTGAGACAGGAGAGGAGGGGATGGAGATGAGCCTGTCCCTGGCTGCACAGAGTGACGGAGGATCTGGCTGAGGGGTTCTGTCTCCCTTCCAGTTACTGACTGCTCAGGCAAGGTGGGGGCAAAGACTAGGGGGTGCTGCAGCTGACGGCCACATGAAATGACCTGGAGGGATGGATTCGGCACATGTGGAATAGAAGTTGGGGCTTATTTAGACTGTGTCAAACACACTGCAATTATAAATATGATTCAAACATGGCGTTTACAAACAAGTCTCCCAAGATGCATTATGTCATATTTATATTTTAACCTTTGGTTTTTTTTTGGTTTTTTTTTAGAGGTAAAGAAAAGAAGCACAACAAAATAAAGAAAATGATGACCATGACAGAAACACTGGGTATTCCCATGCTAATTAGTATGAACAAAACTAAGAAGAACCTCAATGACAAAAGCGACGTCTCTAGTTGAACTATGTGGCGTTCAATTAATAGATATTTGACTTTAATTCTAGTAATATATTTGTGTGATTTAAATGAGTGCAAAATTAATTGTATGTACGTGTAGTTAGAGTTGTGATTTATGAATGTGTATTATTTTTACAGTATCATGTACTGTAAAATAGTTTAGCTCTGAAACCACTTATAATGGTCCTCGTGTATAAAAATGTGTTTGTCACCCAGAGCAATTTGACATATTTTTCTTTCAGCGGCACTAAAATATGAAAATATATTTTTTTACCATAATTCAGACCCTTGTACTTTCATTCTTTTTTTACTTTTTCTCCTGGTTTAATGTAATTTTTCCTGAGTATTTTGCTCATCATAATTAGCAAATTAATCTGTTAATTTAATTGTGAAATGTATTTAGTTGCAGCAAGATATGAATAGTGCTATGCCTTCCTGAGCATGTCACTTATTAGGGTAATATCCCAACAACCAGACTGCTGTAGTGATGGTAAGAGGATGCCAATACTTTGTAAGCATTGCCGTCCTAGCTCATGGTATGCTGTCCTGCCCTCGGTGCCTCTAGCAGTTAGTAATGTTTCCAATGGAATTGGGAGGGGCCAAAGCATAATAATTCATTTATCACCTAGCACTTTGCACATTCCCCTCGCCATCATAGCTAAGTTAGTTCAGCATTCTTTAATCACTTCATATGACACTTTAATGAAGTTGTTTTACATCATTTTACCATTTTGTGTACCGAAACATCTTTATTTTTATTGAAACTACCTTTTTGTCTGTTTTAAGACATGAAAAATCAACTGGAGAATCAGCACACAGAAAGTTGATATTGTTACAACCAATTATGATTTTTGTTAATTTGTTATTCTCTCTATTTAACTCCACCATTGATTTTACCCAGCTTAATTACAACTCAAAACAGGTTCAAAGTATCTCTTGACAATAGCCTCTGTATGGCAGTTGTCAGAATTCCCCTTGCATTTATTGTTTAATTCCCCTTGCCTGAATAGTTTAATTGTCAATCTATTGTGATGGGCTGTTTTATAATCCTAGTAAAAATTACAAGGCAGTTGAGAAAGCCATCGCAATTTAGTAAGCAAGATATACACGTGTTGGCAGTCAACATGTATGAATCAATTTGCTGCAACGTAGATGCATTCATTTTTTTGCACTGTGGTAAAAAAAAGGTATTGTCATTTGAATGCATGCTGGGATTGTATCTGTACTGCAATGCAAATGTAATTCCTTACTCGATTTTTTGAGTTTGTTTTTGTTAATGAATGTATGTATTTTGTCATGTTTATAAAGACAATACCTTATTCACTGGTTCAAGATAAAACTGGATGATTTATTAACCTCTTGCCGACCGCGCATAGCCGAATGACGGCTTCACCGCGGCCGGCCAGTTCTGACGTCCTCCCAGAACGCGCTCTCCTGCGCGCCCCAGGGGGCGCGCACCCGGCGATCTCCGTGATCGCTGTGTCCTACGGACACAGCTGATCACGAGATGTGGTAAAAGGCCGATCATACCGGCCTTTTACCACGTGATCAGCGGTGTCCAATGACACGCTGATCACATGGAAATGCAAGTGCCGGTTCTCGGCTGCACTTTCCTCACGCTGTCAGATCGTGAGGAAAGTACTGCCGAGAACCGGCAGTTGTCAGAGCGGGGATCGGCACCGATCATCAGGGCACTGATGATCAGTGCCCTGATGATCGGTGCCCAGCAGTGACACCCGCAACTTCCGCCCAGCAGTGCGCCCACTAGCTCCGCCCACCCGTGCCCAGCAGTGCACCCACCTGTGCCCAGCAGTGCCCCCACCTGTGCCCAGCAGTGCACCCACCTGTGCCACTCTGCAGTGCCACCTACCTGTGCCCAGAAGTGCCACCTACATGTGCCCAGCAGTGCCACCCACCTGTGCCCACCCACCTGTGTCCACCAGTGCCACCCACCTGTGCCCACCAGTGCCACCCACCTGTGCCCACCCACCAGTGCTGCCCACCAGTGCCACCCACCAGTGCAGCCCAGCAGTGCTGCCAGTCAGTGCCACCAGTCAGTGCCCAGGGGTTTTGCCAGTCAGTGCCGCTAGTCAGTGCCCAGCAGTGATGCCAGTCAGTGCCGTCTATCAGTACCCATAATCAGTGTCACCTATCAGTGCCGCCTATCAATGCTGCATATCAGTGCCGCCTATCCGTGACCCCTAATTAGTGCTGTCTATCAGTGCCGCCTATCCGTGCCACCTCATTAGTACTGCCTATCAGTGCCCTTTAGTGCTGCCTATCAGTGCCCATCAGTGCTGCCTATCAGTGCCCATCAGTGCTGCCTCATCAACGCACATCAGTGAAGGAGAAAAAATACCTGTTTGAAAAATTTTATAAAAGAAACAAACTTTTTTTTTTTTTCAAATTTTTTGCACTTTTTTTATTTATAGCACAAAAAGTAAAGCGCCCAGTGGCGATTAAATACCACCAAAAGAAAGCTCTATTTGTGAGAAAAAAAATTATCAAAATTTCATATGGGTACAATGTTGCATGACCGCGCAATTGTCAATCAAAGTGCGGCAGCGCTGAAAGCTGAAAATTGGCCTGGTAAGGAAGGGGGTATAAGTGCCCGGTAGGCAAGTGGTTAATACTTTAATTAATACTTCAGTACTTTAATGGAAAGTACAGAGAAAAAAATGATGTTTTGTTATTTCAGTATTTCATTCTATAAGATGAATTGTTATATGCAGTGATGTAGTTTGGTTTTGTGTTGCCCTAGGCAAGACTAAAATTGGGCGTCCCCTCCTTCCCCAGAAAGACTAAAATCGGGCAACCCCCACCATCTGAATTTGTCCCACTCCAGCCATGGTATACCATTTGGTGCCAAATTATGGTACCTAAAAATCTCCATAGGCAAAATTTAAAAGCCTTTACAAGTTACCTGTTTAGAGTAACACAGGAGGTCTGGTGCTAGAACTCTCACTTTGACTTTCATGGCAGTACCTCACATGTGTGGTGCGAACTCCATTTACATATGCGTGAGGGACCTATGTGCCTGTGAGCATGGGGGAACGGGGGTGCTTTCATTTTTTTTTTAATTTTATTTTTTCTTTATTTACATTTTTTTTGTACACTGTACCTTTTTAACTTTTTTTTGATCAACTTTATTTCTATTACAAGGGATGAACAACATCCCTTGTGATAGCATACGCCATGACAGTTCCTGTTTATGGAGAGATCTAGGGTCTATTAGACCCCAAATCTCTCCTCTGGCCTCCCAATGCATGCGATCAGACACAGATCAGTCTGATCATTTGCATTGGGACTGCATGGTAGAGCCTGGTAAAGGCGTCGGTGGCAGGAGGGGGAGGGACACCCTTCCGCCGCCTGTAAAAGTAATCCAGAGGCTTGTTAGCCCCCAGACTACTTTTATCTTGTGCAAAATGAGAGTGAGGAGAAGAGAGAGAGAGGGAGGGAGGAAGCGACAGGGAGAGAGAGGGGGGAAGAAAGGGGGAGACAGGGAGAGAGAGTGAGGGAGAGAAGAGAGGGGGGGGGAGAACATAGAGGGGGGGGAGAACAGAGAGGGGGGAGAAGAGAGAGGGGAGGAGAGAGAGAGGGGGAGACTCTCTTTGACAAGTAAAGGGGCCCTTATCTGGGGTCCGTGGTGTCTGCGGCTGCACTGATACCTGCCTTGCAGCGATGGTCTCCTCTTCTGCACCCCCTCTGCACTGTCAGCTGACCTCTAGGCTCCGCCCTCCGGCCCTATGCAGTGAATGGAATAGACAGCCGGCTGGCTGCAGAGAGGCCGGGTAAGCGGAGCATAGCTGCAATGGTCAGTCCGGCTCTGGGCTTCTTGCCGGATCTTAATGATGGCAGTGGGTACAACAGGGAATCAGAGCTCCGGGAAGGCATAGAGAGGGTAAGACAGCTGGCTTGCCATTAACTCAAGATGGCATAAGCCAAGCCCACCTTCCCCTGCTCAAAACTTGCTGAGCCAACCCCTGTCTAAACCCTACCTTCCACCTGAGCCTGCCTCCCGCCCGAACCCTGCCAAGCTCTCCTAACCTGCCAAGCCCTGGTCCTTTGTCCCTTCTGCTTGGGGGCAGGGCCTCCCCCCTGAAAACTGCTGCCCTAGGCAAACGCCTTGTTTGCCTTGCAGCAGATACGCCCCTGGTTATCTGCAGTAAAACAACACAAGCTTTTGAGGTTTCTGTCCTAACATCCTGCTAGACTAACCTTTTTATTCAATAAACCAACGCAAGAAGCAAAGAAATAAATACAATTGCCAACTGATAACCGATCAGAATCTAGCTTATGTTGGCCCTACGTTAGTCATTTTAATGAGTTGAGTTGTTATAGGTTGCTGTGTTTTGTAATTTATTTCTTGAACTCTTTATTTCTTTTTTTAGACTGCTGGCCTTTATTATAAAACTTTTTAAAGAAATCTTAAGGCTTGCTTTACTCATACAATAAAATACAGAGGGAAGTAATATTCCAGATGTGGTTTTCTGGGCTGGTTGCTACATTCAGAGAGGATCTGTTTTTGCATTCTGAAGCAGAAACACTTACTACTTAGTCACTGGTTATCAGACTTACACACCTGTATAATGACACAGTACAGCTAGCTGCTCTGAGTGTTCTAATATACAGGTCTTAAAACCTCAAAAGATCTTTAATCACTCTCTGCTTTATTTAGGTACAGTAGCTGGTATAAGCAAAATCCCCCTCCACTAAAGCTAGCAATACACATTTAGATTTTTCTCATTCATTCCATAGATTGAATGAGAGAAAAGCAATCGATTTCTACTTCCACACTACATGCCAAGCATAGTATTCAGACAGCCACAGCAACCACGGCTGTCTGAATACCTGAATAGGGCATGCATCTGATAGGATGCAGTCACTCTTTGACGGAATATTTTCCACCTAACTCAGTTGATTTGATCAACCTGGGTGGTGTTGTCAGGGCCATTCACAGCCTAAATTTAGACTGATTCAGCCCGTCCATGTATGCCTACCTTAATAATAATAGTCAGCATTTACAGCACTCTTCAGTCTGCACCAAATCAGCACCTCTTTGTTTCCCATTAGAATCAATAGTCCCTGGGTTTTCAAAAGAAGCCCCTCAGGTGCTAGTAATGCTAGTAATGGCTGCAATAGTAATAAAGTCCAATCATGGGCACTAAGACACTCTATGCAGGCTTTTTACTAACAGTTTCTGGAAATTGGAACTTAAACGGTGGCTATAAAATTAAAAATTAATAATCATCTTTTCTTCTCCTTAAAATGATTCTAGAGGCTGAAGGTCTTTTTTTAACCTAATGCCTTTACTGCATAAAGGTAAAAAAAACCTTCCGAGTGCAGCTCCCCCCCAACATGCTTACCTAAGTCCAATCTCGATCCAGCACTGAGGCTCTCTCCCTCAGAGACAGTAGCAGGAGCCATTGGCAACTGTCAATCGCAGCCAGTGCGGAGAGAGCAGGGGGCAGAGCCGAGCAACACTCTACTCTGTGTGTCAATGGACACACAGATGTGTCTTAGGAGTGAGCCTGCATGAGTGCCCCCATAGCATTCGGCTTGCTATGGGGGGCACTTGGCAGAGGGGACCCCAGAAAAGTAGGATTGGGGCTACTCTGTGCAAAATGATTGCACAGAGCAGGTAAGTTGGTGACATGTTTTTATTAAAAAAATATAGGTTTCCAGACACTTTTAAGTGATCACTTTAATTGTTGGCTGGACCTGGGTATACAGTGGGGAATGCAATTATTTGATCCCCTGCAGATTTTGTAAGTTTTCCCACTTACAAAGAAATGAAGGGTCTATCATTTTTTATCATAGGTATATTTTAAATGATAGAGACAGAATATCAACCAAAAATCCAGAAAAAAAAATATGCTTTAAATTGAGTTGCAGTTCAGTGAGTAAAATAAGTGTTTGATTCCCTACCAACCAACAATAATTCTGGCTCCTACAGACTGGCTATGTGCTCATGTGGGCCACAGATTAGTCCTGTCAATTTAAGAAGGTGCTCCTAAAGACACCTGTGCACAGAATCTCTTTCTTCCATTCAAACCTCACCATCATTATGGGCAAATGACCAAAGAGCTGTCAAAGGACATCAGGGACAAGATTGTAGACCTGCACATGGCTGAAATTGGCTATAAGACCATCAGCAAGAAGCTTGGTGAGAAGAGACAACTGTTGGAGTGATTATTCGCAAATGGAAGAAATACAAAATAACCATCAATTGCCCTCGGTCTAGAGATCCAAGCAAGATTTCGCCTCATGGGGTAAGGATGATGAGACAAATGAGGGATCAACCCAGAATTACTTGGGAGTAGTTTGTGAATGAGCTCAAGGCAGTTGGGACCACAGTCACCAAATAAACCATTGGTAACACAATATGCCTCCATGGATTGAAATCCTGCAGCGCCCGCAAGGTCCCCCTCCTCAAGAAGGCACATGTAAATGTGAAAGTCTGACGTTTGCCAGTAAACATCTAAATGATTCAGAGAAGGAGTGGGAGAAAGTTTTGTGGTCAGATGGGCACCTGAAAAAGTGTACTTACACGAAACGCGTCAGAAAGGTGCCCCCACACAGTGACCTTAGCCCGCACGGTCCTTATGAACGACCGGTGGCCATCTTGATATTTTATGTAAGTTGTTTACCTGTTTTTATATTACATCCTTTAATAAAAATACTACACTATCGGATACCTCTCTTCTGGGCTTGTTTGTCCTGCGAGCCCCCCCTAAGGTGATTCCTGACATATGAGAGCGGCTTAACATTCCTCTGGTGGCTGATGACGGAATACCTGATGATGAGCTTTCTACCTTTGGACGCATAGTACCTGAATGCTGGTGACCTGGTGACGAGCCACGTTGCAGTGCTCCAGATCCAGATGACCAGGAGTAGGTCCTATTTACTCCAATGCGCAATAATTGCGCTATCTGGTTAGTGCAATCAACATTCACTTTCTAAGCCACAGATGTCACGGATTGTTTTTATCATTTTGCAATACGACCGAATAGACTGACTTTGACACTATTGTCACTATATGCACCTTTTTCCTTCAGGATATTTGAGATTGCTTTACATCATTGGTTTCAGCACTAAGTTATGTTGCTCATTTGCACACGTATATCATGTACATTTTATTATCTATTTTAATATCCAATTTTTAGTGATGCATATTTTATGTTCATGTATTACTGGAGAGGACTGAGTGAGTAATCCTACACCCCCTGGGCCTGATAAGGGGAGAGAGCATTCTGGTGGGAAACCTGACTAGCTCCTCATCTGGGACTGCTTTCATCTAAAGTGGCAGCTTCTTGTATTCTTGCCCAGGGATTCCCTCAGGCAGCTGGGTGAAGAAAAGAATTAATCTTGGATCTGGGGTGATACACCAGGAGAACTCTCCAAGAAGAGATTTTGCTGTATAGAGACTTGTACATAGTTGCTAAGGAGTTTGTCCTCAAGTTGTAGTTCCTTGGGCATCCCATACACCTCTCAACTCCATCGAAGTTCAAACCCCTTAATAAAACCTAAAAACCAAGCTCAAAGACTGTTTATTAACTCCAGTGTGCAAGGTCTGAAGAAAATGCGTGTTGCCTGACTGTGCAGGACTATAGGGGGACCCAAATCTTTAGCAACTCCTAAGAGGGTAGTGCTACATTCTATTACATCACTTCTGAATTTTTATTCAAGAATTTTCGTAACTTTAGTAACCTCTTCACTTTCGATATGATACTAGCATGCAAAAAAAAACGGACGATCATTCGTCCGATATTTTCAACGTGTATACAGGGCTTTACTTAGCTCGAAACTAAGATCTAGTGACCTATACAATAAGCAGTCATTCTCCCTAGTCCAAGCGCCTAAAAGTACAGGGAATGATTAACCATCATTAAATACTTGGAGTGTCACATTCAGTGCTTTGCCAATATGTCCCTAATAGCTCATTCACACCATTGAGGTGTCACAGTGCACATGTCTAAATGTGTGGTGCATTAAGGCAGTCCATTCATTGAAATGGGTGGCCTAACACACCAAACCAAACCAAAAAAGGTGCTTGACAGACAG
This sequence comes from Staurois parvus, assembly GCF_062004578.1. Lineage (NCBI taxonomy): Eukaryota > Metazoa > Chordata > Amphibia > Anura > Ranidae > Staurois > Staurois parvus. Next base: position 605,529 of record NW_028317898.1, on the reverse strand, counting down.
GCACTGCCCTTTGACAAGGTGCATCGGGGTGCCACTCAGAATGAATGACTATGTAACACACAATGTGACATTCAGTGAGAATTTACAGGCGGTTAATTATTCCATGTAAAATGGGATGCTATTCAGACTAAATAACTTTCTTTTGCATAATGTGACATGCACCATGCACTTATAAAAGGTTAATGTAGAACTAGGCACAACTTTTTTTTCATACTGGATAGAGCAAGGGAGGAATAACCTCTGCCAGATTTTTTTTTGTTTTGACATCTGTGTCCCATTGCAAAGATTTACCTTCACTTCCTGTCCCATAGCTAAACAGGAAGTAAAAGGAAATCCATGCAAATTAAGGGAATTCCTTTGGGACCCCCAGGTAACCAGAACTAGTGTCCCTATTGGAAGATTTCCCATCTTCTACTTTTCTGGGGACAACCCAAAATTTGGGATTTTCTTTTATTTTCACTTTCAATGATAATGATAAACAGCAAAAATAAAGAGGGTGAATCTCTTTAACAGGGGGCACAGGCAGCAATAGAAAGTGATAAGTGTTCTAATCCATCTCCACTCTATCTAAAACTAAAGAAAACATTTTGCCTTTAGTTATACTTTAATTAGTCCATATATTTTAAAACACATGCACTAGAAAGATTGACTGCTTTATTCAGAATGAATGGCACCACATTGCACCAACACTGATAATTGTGCATTACTGAGCGTTAACACAACGCACTAATGTGAATGGGCTCTGAGTGTTGACAAAGAGGTTGCTCTATGAATTTGCACAGTGATACCTGTAACAATTGTGCGCAATAAAGACATGGAAGTTGTACTCAAAAGCCATCGTGTGAAAGTCTCATGAGCAGTGTTCCTACTGCCTCCCCCCCTTTGCAAACTATGGAATTTGTAGCTTAAACTTTTAACAAACTTCAAAAGAACCTCTTATCTTAATTAAAACACAAAAAGATGCAGTGTCCAGACCTGACCAGAGCTGTAAACAGCTAATTAGTCTAGGCAGGATGTCTATTTCCACAAACCATGAAAAACACTTTCCACTGCCCTATCGTAAAACAATAATAACTCAGTCAAGCCGTCACATGTGACCTTTAAGGCTCTAGGAATATAGAGCATGCCATAAAACGTCTATCCCACAACGTAACAATTCCACATACAATTAATAGAATTCAACAGGAACAGGGCACATTAATTTTGGGTATATATTTGAATGGGGAATATCATACTGAACAAATCAAGGTCATACATAACTATGGTATTACATAGGGAAGGGGAGAAAGCAGTCTCCTCCCTCCTGGGTGACAAAGGTATGCTGTGCTGTGTTTGGTATCCCTGGGATCTAAATATAATTCTGAATAATAATCTGCCAGTTGCTAGAATACCACCTGCACATATTGGAAGTTGTTAATATTAGTATGAAACTGTAGTTGGAACTTGGTAATAAATTTGGTGACCTCCTAGCACCCATCCCCTAAACCGGATGATTGGTCAGTTGTTCTCAGGCAACACCTCTTTGATATCATAGAAAAGGGACTGACCAGATCTAGTAGGGGAGCTCTCATTTACCATCAACCAAGAAACACCCAAGAGAGCCAAGGCAACGTTATTTGCTTGGACAATTGGACTCTGCTAAAACCAAGGACTTTGCAAGTATTCTGCTTTCTTACCTCCTTTCCTTTTTCTCTGTTACTTTATTGTACTCTTTATTTCTTTGTAACATCTTTTTCTGTAAATAATTTAATTGCACCATTTGACTTTTTCATTAATAAACTCTATTTTTAAAAGTGTTAAAATTATCTCTAAGACTTTTAATGCAAACTAAAGAATCCCTGTCTCTTGAAAAGTGCTACTGTATATAATAATCCTCTTAATATACCTGTCTCTGGTGACAGTGTGTGTTACAGACATTTATTGTTCATGTTTGTTCTTGCTAACATTGTGAAGGGTTGATAGTCCCAAAGCTATCTGGTGGCAGTTTGGAGTTTGAAGGGTTAATTGCATAATTAACTTAACCCAGTGGCCATCGCTCTGAGGCTGCTGGCACCTAGGTTGTGGTCAGGGGCGGACTGACCATTTGGAAACTCGGGCACTGCCCGAGGGCCCGGGGTCAGTAGGGGGCCCCATGAGATGCCCCTGGTACCTTTTTCATAGGCTTTTTTGAGTTTGGGCAAGGACACAGGAGCCCCATGATCCCCTATTGCCCAGGGGCCCCATGAGATGTCAGTCTGCCCCTGGTTGTGGTCCTGCGAGCTGGAAAATCTTTGTGCAGGGTGCAGCTGAGAGTGGCATTGTTACGCAAGTGACAGCGCGGTGTGAGATCGGCTGGTGCTTTGTCACAAGTTGGTGAGAAGGGCAGGGGTCGGGCACCGCGTTCGTCACAATACTCACTGAATGAGAAGATGATTTTCAGCAGCCTAATACACATACAAAATGGGTGAAAAGCCTTGGTGAAACATATTGCACTGTATAAAGTAGTTCAGAAAATCAGTGCTGGCATTGATGAAAAAAGGAAAGATCGCAATAATTATCAGCCAAACATTTTTACTGTTTTTGTGGGTTATGAATTTCAAATAATGCCATGGATTATAAAGTTGTGGGTACCAATGGTATAACAATAGCCATGTTAGCCCATGCTGCTGATATGGGGCCTGGGAGTAAAAGGGGACCTATTAGGGGGGTCCTTAAGTCAAATTCAACATTAAAAATTGGTGTATATGTGAAGATACCACAAACCCAGTACTTTATTATTAAGGATTGCAGAGGTTTCTGTTGACACCGACTCTGTATCCCCTGTGATGTCTCCAGTTAAAAGAGCTGACATCAGACACACAGGAGGAGATTTAAGCATTATTGTTGCTAGTAACAAATCCCCCTTTGCAGGCTGTGCAGTAAGGAGAAACCGGGTCAGCAGGGGCGTCCTAGGGTTGGTGTCACCCGGTGCGATAACACTTGGTGAGATCCCCTCCGACGATCTCCACAGAATGGATCGGATCTGCGGATTGAGCATAATGGTTCGGACTCCAATCCATTATGCTCCCCGATCCGCAGATCCGATCCATCCTGTGGGGATCATCGGCTTTCTTTACAACTTACCTTTTCGTGGAGCGGGTCTGGTGTCATCCCGTATAGGTTGCATGCCGACGATCCCCGCAAGATGGTTTGGATCTGTGGATTGAGCATAATGGATCGGAGTCCTATCCATTATGCTCCCCAATCTGCAGATCCGATCCATCCTGTGGGGATTGTCGACTTGCTTTACAAGTTACCTTTTCGTGGAGCAGGTCCGGTGTCACCCCATGCGGTAGGTGTCACCTGGTGTGGCGCGCACCCCCCGCACCTGCCTCGAGACGCCACTGCGGGTCAGCACTGTAATTAACTCCTTATGTCTAAAGCAAGCATTCCAGAGTGTCTCCTCAGGAAAAAACTGGCAAGATGTGCAGATGAATGACAACCATCCCAATCTATAACTAGCCTTTACAGTAAGGAGCACATGGAAGGTGCTTTGCACATTACAAACAACAGAAAATTTCCAGCACACTTACCAGCTAGCCTGCAACAAAACCAATTTAGCCCTGTCTAACAGTTTGCACGGAAAGAGAAGCTTTTTTTGCACACACTTGCAAATGTATGTGAAAGCCGCAGTGCCAAACCTCTTCTAAGGTGGTTGGCATTTATCTGCACAATTGAATTTAATGCGGGGACACATTGAATGCTTTCAGCTGCCATTGTGCGCTTGCTGGGTGTCTGATGTGTTCCTGTACCTTTAAGGAGTTGGCTCCCTCCAGGCAAACCTACCCTTCATTTTTTCATTGCTATATTTGTTCCAACTCGGAACCTCAAAATGATGAGTTAAGACCACAGTATACAGAGGAGCCTTGGCAAGGCACTGTGGCTTTCACATATACAGTATTTGCAAATGTGTGTAGTGTGATTTAATACCAACAATTATGCCATAATATAGAATATTATAATGGTCATTAGTGTTGCTACTACAAATCTTGTGTTTGAGATTTTTTTTTTTACTTACTAGTAGGCCTTCTCTTTCAGCACTTGCTTGTTGTGGTGGTGGAAGGGTTACAAGGGCTTAAAATTTACACTGTGGCCCTGAGATCTGAGATACTGAAAAAGACTAGTGAGCTGCTGCATTCAGGATAGTTGGCTGAAAAATGAAAGTTAAAAGTTAAAGCAGAACTTAACTCCTAAAAAGAAGTTCCACTTTTATGCCTCCTCCTGCCCTCCTCACCTTTCAGACACTTTCCTTTTTTTAGGGGCTGTGGGGACTTGGTTTTAACACTTCCCGCTTCAGCTTCCCACCCTCTCTGCATGCAACCTTTTGGAATACGTCACAGGTCCCAAAAGGCTGCAGGACCATTTCTAGGGCATAGCATGGCACAAGCATGTGTAGTGGGGAGCTGCCTGCAAAGCTGCAGAGTCACACCCGGCTTCCCACAGTTAGCATGGAGGTGCCTGGGGCCCAAAGACTGGTGAAGAACCAGCCAGGGTTTAATAAGCCAGGGACTTACTTAAAGTCAGCAGCTACAGTATTTGTAATTGATGACGTTTATTTTTTTTGGTCTGGGACTGAAGGACCTCTTTAATTTTATGTACTGATACCCCTCTTACCTGACAACTTCTGTCCACAGAACTGGTCCCTAGTCCTACTACCTCCCTTCAATATAGACATGCTTTATTTTAAAGTGAAACTAAAGGCTTGTTTTTTTTGTACATACAGTATATATTTAATAAAATACTTACATGCTCTACTCAGTGGTTTTGCACAGAGCAGCTCTGATCCTCCTCTTCCTGGGTTCCCTGTCGGCACTTCTGGCTCTCCCCACCTGAGAAGTGCCACCACAGCAAGCTGTTTGCTATAGGGGCTCTTGTACAAGCTCGCTCCCCAGCCCCACTCTCTGCGTTCATGAGTGTAGCACTACATCCTCAGGGGATGCTGAGTTTTGGGTCCCGTAAGCTTTGCACGGTCAGGCAACATGCATTTTTCCCACATCTTCACATGCACGGAGTTAGTAATTCAGACTTTGAGCTTGTTTTTAATTGTTTTTTATTAAGGACTGAACAACTTGGATGGGGTCTAGGGGTATATTGGATGCCCAAGGAACTGCAAACTTGAGGACAAATGTCTTAACAACGTATACACTGTACAAAAGCTGTACATCCAAAAATAGCACTGTCTCTGTTAAGGAGCACTGAAGTCCCCTTGGTGTACCTCCTCAGACCCCAGATGAGTCCCCCTCTTGACCCAGCTCCACTGAGGGTATCCCTGGGCAAGATTCCAAGATCTAGCAGCACAGTGGGTAAATGGTTAGTACTTCCGCCTGGCAGTATTAGGGTCGTTGGGGCCAAATCCCAACCACGGCACCACCTGCCTGGAGTTTTCATGTTCTCCCTGTGCCTGCGTGGGTTTCCTCTTGGTACTCCAGTTTCCTGCCACACTCCAAAGACATGCTGGTAGGTTAATTGGCTCCTGTCTCTGCTTGTGCCCACCTATTTCCTCTGGATCCTTAAAGAGCATCTACACACTGAAAAATGCTGCTGACCTTAATTTTCCCAATGCAACGCAGGTGTTCAGTGGTGTATGTGTTATGGTGCATTTTTTAGTGTGTGGAGACACAACATGAGCCCTTTAGAAATGAACTGATGTACCTCTAAAATGCATGCACAAGCTGCCTACGGAGTAACACCACAAAAATGTGGCTAAATGGTTAGAACTTCTGCCTGGCAGTACTAGGGTCATTGGTTCAAATCCCAACCACGGCACCACCTGCCTGGAGTTTGCATGTTCTCCCTGTGCCTGCGTGGGTTTCCTCTGGGTACTCCAGTTTCCTGCCACACTCCAAAGACATGCTGGTAGGTTAATTGGCTCCTGTCTAAATTGGCCTTAGTATGTGTATGTATGAATCTCAGGGATTTTAGATTGTACACTCCTTGAGGGTTAGAGACTGATGTGAGTGTACAATATATATATATATATATGTAAAGCGCTGCGTAAATTGATGGTGCTATATAAGTACTTGCAATAAATAAATAAACTGACTAACTAGTTGGGTCTTGCACCTGACCACTCTCTCCCTTTATCTACCCCAGGGGGTGTAAAAGTACTCACACTGTCCTGTCAGTTTGATGAGTTAAAGCTGCTTTCAGGCCTTACCCTGGGCTGGCTGCTTCCCAGCTGACAGGTTGTCCTCCCTCGGAGATGGTGGAGTGGAGATACTTTTGTCCAGCAAACAACCTGTAGGTAGGCTCCCCTCCCTGGGGCCCCCTCCCAGGATTCACACTCCCACCTTCCTCTCCATCCATTAAAGACACTACTGCTGCACAAACTCTGCCACATTTAAGGGTTGTCCATGGTCACTTTGCCTGGCCTTCTGCCAAGGGATTAGCCAAGTTCCCCTAAACATGCAGACCTAGGCCTCCTCCACCCCTCTTCCAGAAAATTCTATACGTTTCTGGAATGGTGGGAGGGCTCCAGAAGCCCTGACCTGTAATACCTCCCAGCCTGTCCTGAGGTGAACTCACTACCTCACTCCCAGGCCGACTCATCCCAGGCTGCTACCCAGCCTCTGTCTTACAAAAATAACAACCTAGCTACTTAGAGGGCGCTACATCAGACACAGCAGAGCGGGACTCAGCCGAACCCCCCGCTCCCTCCTCACAAGCTGTGATTGACAATGGCTCCCACTGCTGTGTCTCAGCCAATGAGGATGGAGAGGCCCAGGAAAGCTGAGTCTCCGATGCACATCGCTATACAGAGATCGGGCTCAGGTGAACGTTAGGGGAGCTGGGAGGCTGCTGCACAATGAAGGGTTTTTAGCTTCATGCATACAATACAAGAAGGTAAAAAACCTTAAGCCTTTAGAACAACTTTAAGATCAACAATAGCAGGGAGGCCACCAGGGTGCTGCATCAAAATTCTGCATTGGGGCACCATGATCTGCAGTTACACACCTGATAGATACCATTAAAGTCCCGTTTTTCTAAAACTGAGTGAAGTAATATGACATTTAGGTAAATGTGTCATCAAAATATACAGAGAACTTTTGGAGAAAGTGGTGAGCAAAAGTAAAATGTTGTAACTTGTTTATTTCCAGTGTAACCTTTGAAGAAATCAAATTAACTATTTTAAAAGAGAAGTATGGACTTTGTAAAAAAATATATACACCCCTCGCATTTTGTAAATATTTTTTATATCTTTTTCATGTGACAACACTGAAGAAGTGACACTTTGCTACAATGTAAGTGTACAGCTTGTATAACAGAGTAAATTTGCCCTCCCCTCAAAATAACTCAGCACATAGCCATTAATGTCTAAACTGGTGGCAACAAAAGTGAGTACACCCCTAAGTGAAAATGTCCAAATTGGGCCCAAAGTGTCAACATTTTGTGTGGCCACCATTATTTCACAGCACTGCCTTAACCCTTTTGGATAAGGAGTTAAGCAGAGCTTCACAGGTTGCCACTGGAGTCCTCTTCCACTCCTCCATGACGATATCACGAAGCTGGTGGATGTTAGAGACCTTGCACTCCTCCACCTTCCATGTGAGGATGCCCCACAGATGCTCAATAGGGTGACGTCCTCCCACTCTACTTGTGCATGCGCGCCCTCGGGATGGACACAGTGGATCACCTATCACTGTAAAGAGCAGATAACGTCGGCTCTGTCATGTGATCAGCTGTGTTACACTACGCTAACCTACTCAATGCTAGTCATCGTAATTTTAGTGCTAGATGCCTGTTTGTAATAAGCCTCAACCTAGAACCTGCAAAAAAAAGGAGAAGAAAAAAGGCTGCACACCTAAAAAACTAACCTCAAAAGAAATTTATTATGCACCATAAACAGTAATAGGCCATCGGAGACATGATAATCCTGCATGACAGAGGACTCTACCCCCGAGATATCAAGAGGGAACCATCAGGGATGGACCAAGGATGGAGTCAGTCCACTGGGACTAACCTGACCCAACCCTCCAACACCCAATCCCTGACCCAAACCACCCCACCAATCCTAACCAACCCCCAAATACCCCCACAAGGAACTCCTCCCCTAGATAGAGGACCCTCACGTCCCACCATCCCACTCACAAAAGAGAGAGGAGAAGCTGAGGGAGATAGTACCAGCCCACTGACACCCCCAACCCCCCAAAACCCACTAGATGGAGAGTAAGCCTACTGCACACACCGGGGGTTCCTGGAAGTGCCAACCATATAGATATATTACACAGCTAAACAACAAACATCAATGCATAAACATATAGCATTAGAATATATAGCAATATGCAAAGGCCAGTGTGGACATGGCCGTTGGCCAAAGAGGATCACAAGGTATAAAGTCACTGTACAGGGCAAAAGCCTCAAAGTCCATGCAATACGTGGTATAAATAAACTCTTGTGTGACCAGAACCAGATGGATGGAGGCCGTAATGAAGGTAAGGCAATGGAAGGTATTGCATGAGAAAAATGGATGAAACTGGTGCAGCCTGCTGAAATCAATCAGCTGATAGCCAGAGAAGGAATGACAGCCATGGAGTGAGGATGGTCAGCTTGTAACTGGGAGTTCAGTACTATAGTACACAGTAGCCAGCCTATGTGATAGAGGATATTGTAGGAGTAAATAAGCAACATGAACTCGTATGACCAGTCCAGCCCGTGATCTGTACAACTGATATGATTAAAGTAGCATCACAAATCGCTATAACTCACAGTCTGATAGGACCCCTGGGTCCTGTGATTATAAAGGCTGAAATAACAATGGAACGTCCAAGTCCAGCAAAAAATCTGCCTGCACTCCCGTGGATGGTGGCCAGTCCTCAAGTTCAAGCCTAGCAAACGGCTCAAGAATAGATGTATGGCTGTGAAAGGTCTACATATGAACCACAGCATGTGGAGATGGCATGTGGATGTCAGAGAGAGTGGGTAGGCACGTGTCATCTTACGCATTTTGTCCCGCCCACTTCGGGGACTTCTTCAGAGCTATAGCTGTCTGTATCTTTTTTTCTAGAAATATAGACATATAACTATTTTTTTCTGGTCTGTTCTGGTCTGGTCTTAACCAAAAGATGACAAGCCTGCCCACCACGACAAGGTAGACTCTTTTAGGGCAGGGCCTACAATAAACTACACTACTCTAACCTACTCCATGCTAGTCATCGTATTTTTAGTGTTAGATGCCTGTATGTAATATGCCTCAACCTAGAACCTGCCTTCTTCCTTTCCAGACTTGTTTACCAAGATCTACAAAAGAACAATCCTTTTCATTCACAAAACGGAGAACAAATTTAAAATGGCTGTTGCTGGTATTATATGACGGGTGATGCAGTGGTCAGCAATGGTCACCTGTAATGGCACATTTCCCCTTCTTTGATCAATTCTGAGCTCTCTTCCACATACATACATCCACATTAGCCTGCAATAAGGCAGGTGAAGTGTACAAGATGGGAGACTCCCCAAGATGTGTCTATTACCTGATTAGACTTGGAAAGACACTGGGGGTATTGTCCCCAATCTCCCACACATATTCATATCTCTAGTATACTGAAATAGAATAAAACAAAGAGTCCACTTTTTCCTTCACGTTTTAATGTACACACCATTGTGTAATGAACCACACTTCACTCTCTGACCAAGCATCAATGTCTGTACAAAACACTAATTGAAAATAATTGACCTTCAGTCTGAAAGGTCTAAAGCAGTTTAACCGCTTGCCGACCCCCCGCAGTGTTTTTACTGCGGCAGGGCGGCACCTGTACGCACAGTGCCGTCTTTTAACGTCGCTGTGCAAAACAGGTAGGGGTAGCGCACGAGGCACGTGCCCGCCCTACCCGTCCCACCGATCGTGGTAGCGGGTGTCCATCACCGGCTCCCAATGGGTCATTTCCTGCCGGGTGCCGGCGATTACAAGTAATCACTTACAGATAGCACGGCTGCAGTGTTTACATTGCAGCTCTGCTATCTGTCAGTTCCCAGCACCTCAACCTGAGAGAAGACTTTATCTCTCCTGATCAGCCTGTTCCTGTGAAGTACACACCCCCGCCCCCTAGTAAAACACTCCCCTCACACATTTAACCCTTTCTTTACCTAATAAAGGTTAACCCCTTCCTCCCCAGTGCCATTAATACAGTGTGTGTGTTTCTTTTTTTGGTGTCACTGGGGATGTGAGTGACCCTAGTCAGTTCCCCCCCCAGTGTCAAAATGTCCACCGCAGTCCCGCCATAAGTCGCTGATTGCTGTCATAAATCGCTGATCACCACCATAAGTCGCTGATGGCCGCCATTATTAGTATAATAAAAAAAAATCCCAGTATCTTTCCCGCCATTTTTAGACGCTATAACTTTCACGTAAACCAATTCATTTACACGTATTGGGATTTTTTTTAAGCAAAGACATGTCGCAGAATACATTTTGGCAGAAATTTATGACTAAATTTGGTTTTTACATTTTTTTTACTGGACATGTTTTATAGCAAAAAGTCTAAAATATTGTTGTTTTTTTTTGTCAAAATAGTCAGCCTTTTTTTTTTTATAGCGCAAAAAATAAAAAACGTACAGGGGATAAAATACCACCGAAAGAAAGCTCAATTTGTGGGAAAAAAAAGATGTGAATTTCATTTATATACCGTATTGCATGACCGTGCAATTGTCCATTAAACTAGCACAGCGCTGTATAGCAAGAAATGGTGTTAATTGCAGTATCTATACCATAGTTTGTAGATGCTATAACTTTCACACAAAGCAATCAATATACACTTATTGGGATTTTTTTACCAAAAACATGAAGCAGAATACATTTTGGCCTAAATTTATAACTAACTTTGAGTTTACTATATATTTTTATAGCTGAAAGTAAAAAACATTGTTTTTCTTCAAAATTTTTGGTCTATTTTTGTTTATAGCGTGAAAAATAAAAAGCGCACAGGTGATCAAATACCACCAAAAGAAAGCTCTATTTGTGTGGAAAAAAAGGACGCAAATTTCGTTTGGGAGCAGCATTGCATGACCGCGCAATTATCAGTTGAATTAGTGCAGCGCCGAGTAGCAAAAAGAGGCCTGCTGACCGGAAGGGGGGTAAATCCTCAGGAGGGCAAGTGGTTAATTATAGTGAAGTTTGTTCACAGAGAACTGCCTTTGTCGCCCTCCTCATCTCACCAGTCCCCAGTTTTACTGACATAGAAAAATGCTCACAATAGTGTATTACAATAAATAATTGGATGTTAAATTAAAAAAAGTTTTTTTTAGAAATAAAATTCCAAAACATCTGAACAGAGCCCATGGCAGCAACAGGGGAAATGACAACCCTCAGGGTACTGTGGTCACCCCCTGAAGGAGGACACCCCACCCATATTCCACCTATCAGGCCATGCACAACACCCCAGTTATCCCACCAGACCACACCCAACTGGGAGGAGGTGCAATCAATCCTGAACTTCGTGAACCCAACAGGAAGGCCGAGACTTCCTCAGAGTTATGCACCACCAACATTCCTGTCCTGCCGCAGTTTCAGAGCTCCCCAAGAATTAGCCTCACTCCATTCCTCCAGATGAAGAGTGTCTACTCTCCGCTTAAAAAACCTGTGCTAATACACTATTACAAGCATTATTTCTATGTTGGTAACACTGAGGACTGATCAGAGGAGAAGAATGACCAAGGCAGTCCTATGACAGCAGACCTAACAGCATGAGGACCCAAAGAGAAAGCCGCCACCCTACCTGGACACCTGATCAACATCCGTGGGTCAGCAGAGAAATCTCCAGAGTCGTGTCGTGGCCAGAGAGTATACCCCTGTAAACATTAGATCAGAGAAATGTTGCCGGCATGAAATAGAAGGAATAAACGTGTAACATTAAATATGCTGATAACATACAAAGCCACTTTAAAATAGTTTGTACAGATTACTGTCTGCATCTTTTTTTCTATATAGACATATAACTATTTTTTTCTGGTCTGTCTATGAAATCTAGGAGTCTTTTAGCTGAATCCCATGGTCAAAAATGAAACTGCCCAGAGACAATACATTCTTTCTCCAGTTTTGACATTTGTAACCAAAAGATGACAAGCCTGCCCACCACGACAAGGTAGACTCTTTCAGGGCAGGACCTACACTAAACTACACTACGCTAACCTACTCCATGCTAGTCATCGTATTCTTAGTGTTAGATGCCTGATTGTAATAAGCCTCATCCTAGAACCTGCCATCTTCCTCTCCAGACTTGTTTACTAAGATCTACATAAGAACAACCCTTTTCATTCACAAAACAGAGAACAGACTTGACATGGTTGTTGCTGTTCTCTTATGGTGGGTGATGCAGTGGTCAGCAATGATCACCTGTAATGTCTCTATATATCTCCTTTTCTTTGATCGATGTTTCTTCTCTAAAATACAACGTGAAGGAGAAGAACTGAACAAAACATGGACACTTTGGGGTTGATTTACTAAAGTTAAATAGCATGTGCACTTTGCAAGTTCTATTGCTCCAGAGCTTAGTAAATGGAATAAAGCTGCAGCTGGTAAAGAATACCCAATCACATGCATGAACATGAAAAAGAACAACATTTGTTCTCGCACTTAATGGGGTGATGGATGTCAGCAGTGCTTCCCCGTATTTAGTAAGCTGTGGAGCAACTGCAATTGCAAAGTGGACAGTCTATTGATGTATAATAGTCACCCCTCGGTTTTATTTTGTTGTATTACATTTTATGATGCTACAGATTTCCTTATGAATTCAACGAGACACTTTCACTAACGTGTTCATAATGATTATATTATCAGGTCTCCTCATCTCTGCACCCCATTATATCAGGTCTCCCCATCACTGCGCCCCATTATATCAGGTCTCCCCATCACTGCGCCCCATTATATCAGGTCTCCCCATCACTGTGCCCCATTATATCAGGTCTCCCCATCACTGCGCCCCATTATATCAGGTCTCCCCATCACTGCGCCCCATTATATCAGGTCTCCCCATCACTGTGCCCCATTATATCAGGTCTCCCCATCACTGTGCCCCATTATATCGGGTCTCCCCATCACTGTGCCCCATTATATCAGGTCTCCCCATCACTGTGCCCCATTATATCGGGTCTCCCCATTACTGTGTCCCATTATATCAGGTCTCCCCATCACTGTGCCCCTTATATCAGGTCTCCTCATCACTGTGCCCCATTATATCAGGTCTCCCCATTAGTGTGCCCCATTATATCAGGTCTCCCCATCACTGTGCCCCCTTATATCAGGTCTCCCCATCACTGCGCCCCATTATATCAGGTCTCCCCATCACTGTGCCCCCTTATATCAGGTCTCCCCATCACTGTGCCCCATTATATCAGGTCTCCCCATCACTGTGCCCCATTATATCATGTCTTCCCATCACTGTGCCCCATTATATCAGGTCTCCCCATCACTGGGCCCCATTATATCAGGTCTCCCCATCACTGTGCCCCGTTATATCAGGTCTCCCCATCACTGTGTCCCATTATATCAGGTCTCCCCATTAGTGTGCCCCATTATATCATGTCTCCCCATCACTGTGCTCCATTATATCAGGTCTCCCCATCACTGCGCCCCATTATATCAGAAGTCCTCATTAAGGTCCCCCTTACATCAGACATCCTTATCACAGTCCCCCTTACATGCATTGTCCCCATCGGAGTGCCGTCTTTTATCAGGAGTAATCCACAAAGGCCCTCTTTAAATCAGATTCTCCAAGTGTCCCCTTACATCAGTTATCCTCATCAGAATTCCCATTTCATGGACTGTCCTTAGTGGAGTGCCCCTTTACATGGACTGTCCCCATCATGGAGGTTCCTTATATCAGGAGTCCTCATCAAAGTTCCTCTTACACCAGATGTCCCTACAGAGTCTCCCTTACATGGATTAACCCCATCAGAGTGCCCTTTTACATCAGTGTCCCCAATACAGTTCCTCCTTACATCAGTTGTCCTCATCGGTGTACCCCCTTATATGGACTATCCTAATCTCAGTACCCACTCACATGGACTGTTCCCATCAGAGAACCCCATTACATAGATTGTTCCCATCAGAGTGCCCCCTTACATGAACTGTTCCCATCAGAGAGCCCCCTTTAATGGACTGTTCCCATCAGAGTGCCCCCTTACATGGACTGTTCCCATCGGAGTGCCCCCTTACATGGACTGTTCCCATCAGAGAGCCACCTTTAATGGACTGTTCCCATCAGAGTGCCCCCTTACATGGACTGTTCCCATCGGAGTGCCCCCTTACATGGACTGTTCCCATCAGAGAGCCCCCTTACATGGACTGTTCCCATCGGAGTGCCACCTTACATGGACTGTTCCCATCGGAGAGCCCCCTTATATGGACTGTTCCCATCGGAGTGCCCCCTTACATGGACTGTTCCCATCGGAGTGCCCCCTTACATGGATTGTTCCCATCAGAGTGCCCCCTTACATGGACTGTTCCCATCGGAGTGCCCCCTTACATGGACTGTTCCCATCGGAGTGCCACCTTACATGGACTGTTCCCATCGGAGTGCCCCCTTACATGGACTGTTCCCATCAGAGTGCCCCCTTACATGGACTGTTCCCATCAAAGTGCCCCCTTACATAGACTGTTCCCATCGGAGTGCCCCCTTACATGAACTATTCCCATCAGAGTGCCCCCTAACATGCAGTGTTCCCATCGGAGTGCCCCCTTACATGTAGTGTTCCCATCGGAGTGCCCCCTTACATGGACTGATCCCGTCGGAATGCCCCCTTACATGGACTGATCCCATCAGAGTGCCCCCTTACATGGACTGTTCCCATCGGAGTGCCCCCTTACATGGAATGTTCCCATCGGAATGCCCCCTTACATGGACTGTTCCCATCGGAGTGCCACCTTACATGGACTGTTCCCATCGGAGTGCCCCCTTACATGGACTGTTCCCATCGGAGTGCCCCCTTACATGGACTGTTCCCATCGGAGTGCCCCCTTACATGGACTGTTCCCATCGGAGTGCCCCCTTACATGGACTGTTCCCATCGGAGTGCCCCCTTACATGGACTGTTCCTATCGGAGTGCCCCCTTACATGTAGTGTTCCCATCGGAGTGCCCCCTTACATGGACTGATCCCATCGGAATGCCCCCTTACATGGACTGATCCCATCGGAGTGCCCCCTTACATGGACTGATCCCATCGGAGTGCCCCCTTACATGGACTGTTCCCATCGGAGTGCCCCCTTACATGGACTGTTCCCATTGGAGTGCCCCCTTACATGGACTGTTCCCATCTGGGTGCCCCCTTACATGGACTGTTCCCGTCGGAGTGCCCCCTTACAAGGACTGTTACCGTCGGATTGCCCCCTTACATGGACTGTTCCCATCGGAGTGCCCCCTTACATGGACTTTTGCCATCGGGGTCCCCCTTTACATGGACTGTTCCCATCAAAGTGCCCCCTTACATGGACTGTTCCCATCGGAGTGCCCCCTTACATGGACTGTTCCCATCTGGGTACCCCCTTACATGGACTGTTCCCATCTGGGTGGCCCCTTACATGGACTGTTCCCATCGGAGTGCCCCCTTACAAGGACTGTTACCATCGGATTTCCCCCTTACATGGACTGTTCCCATCGGAATGCCCCCTTACATGGACTGTTCCCATCGGAGTGCCCCCTTACATGGACTGTTCCCATCGGAGAGCCCCCTTACATGCACTGTTCCCATCGGAGAGCCCCCTTACATGGACTGTTCCCATCGGAGAGCCCCCTTACATGGACTGTTCCCATCGGAGTGCTCCCTTACATGGACTGTTCCCATCGGAGTGCCCCCTTACATGGACTGTTCCCATCGGAGTGCCCCCTTACAAGGACTGTTACCATCGGATTGCCCCCTTACATGGACTGTTCCCATCGGAGTGCCCCCTTACATGGACTGTTCCCATCGGAGTGCCCCCTTACATGGACTGCTCCCATCGGAGAGCCCCCTTACATGCACTGTTCCCATCGGAGTGCAGCCTTACATGGACTGTTCCCATCGGAGTGCCCCCTTACATGGACTGTTCCCATCGGAGTGCCCCCTTACATGGACTGTTCCCATCGGAGTGCCACCTTACATGGACTGTTGCCATCGGAGTGCCACCTTACATGGACTGTTCCCATCGGAGTGCCCCCTTACATGGACTGTTCCCATCGGAGTGCCCCCTTACATGGACTGTTCCCATCAGAGAGCCACCTTTAATGGACTGTTCCCATCAGAGTGCCCCCTTACATGGACTGTTCCCATCGGAGTGCCCCCTTACATGGACTGTTCCCATCAGAGAGCCCCCTTACATGGACTGTTCCCATCGGAGTGCCACCTTACATGGACTGTTCCCATCGGAGAGCCCCCTTATATGGACTGTTCCCATCGGAGTGCCCCCTTACATGGACTGTTCCCATCGGAGTGCCCCCTTACATGGATTGTTCCCATCGGAGTGCCCCCTTACATGGACTGTTCCCATCGGAGTGCCCCCTTACATGGACTGTTCCCATCGGAGTGCCACCTTACATGGACTGTTCCCATCGGAGTGCCCCCTTACATGGACTGTTCCCATCAGAGTGCCCCCTTACATGGACTGTTCCCATCAAAGTGCCCCCTTACATGGACTGTTCCCATCGGAGTGCCCCCTTACATGAACTATTCCCATCAGAGTGCCCCCTAACATGCAGTGTTCCCATCGGAGTGCCCCCTTACATGTAGTGTTCCCATCGGAGTGCCCCCTTACATGGACTGATCCCGTCGGAATGCCCCTTTACATGGACTGATCCCATCAGAGTGCCCCCTTACATGGACTGTTCCCATCGGAGTGCCCCCTTACATGGAATGTTCCCATCGGAATGCCCCCTTACATGGACTGTTCCCATCGGAGTGCCCCCTTACATGGAATTTTCCCATCGGAATGCCCCCTTACATGGACTGTTCCCATCGGAGTGCCACCTTACATGGACTGTTCCCATCGGAGTGCCCCCTTACATGGACTGTTCCCATCGGAGTGCCCCCTTACATGGACTGTTCCTATCGGAGTGCCCCCTTACATGTAGTGTTCCCATCGGAGTGCCCCCTTACATGGACTGATCCCATCGGAATGCCCCCTTACATGGACTGATCCCATCGGAGTGCCCCCTTACATGAACTATTCCCATCAGAGTGCCCCCTAACATGCAGTGTTCCCATCGGAGTGCCCCCTTACATGGACTGTTCCCATCGGAATGCCCCCTTACATGGACTGTTCCCATCGGAGTGCCCCCTTACATGGATTGTTCCCATCGGAGTGCCCCCTTACATGGACTGTTCCCATCGGAGTGCCCCCTTACATGGACTGTTCCCATCGGAGTGCCACCTTACATGGACTGTTCCCATCGGAGTGCCCCCTTACATGGACTGTTCCCATCAGAGTGCCCCCTTACATGGACTGTTCCCATCAAAGTGCCCCCTTACATGGACTGTTCCCATCGGAGTGCCCCCTTACATGAACTATTCCCATCAGAGTGCCCCCTAACATGCAGTGTTCCCATCGGAGTGCCCCCTTACATGGACTGATCCCGTCGGAATGCCCCTTTACATGGACTGATCCCATCAGAGTGCCCCCTTACATGGACTGTTCCCATCGGAGTGCCCCCTTACATGGAATGTTCCCATCGGAATGCCCCCTTACATGGACTGTTCCCATCGGAGTGCCACCTTACATGGACTGTTCCCATCGGAGTGCCCCCTTACATGGACTGTTCCCATCGGAGTGCCCCCTTACATGGACTGTTCCCATCGGAGTGCCCCCTTACATGGACTGTTCCCATCGGAGTGCCCCCTTACATGGACTGTTCCCATCGGAGTGCCCCCTTACATGGACTGTTCCTATCGGAGTGCCCCCTTACATGTAGTGTTCCCATCGGAGTGCCCCCTTACATGGACTGATCCCATCGGAATGCCCCCTTACATGGACTGATCCCATCGGAGTGCCCCCTTACATGGACTGATCCCATCGGAGTGCCCCCTTACATGGACTGTTCCCATCGGAGTGCCCCCTTACATGGACTGTTCCCATTGGAGTGCCCCCTTACATGGACTGTTCCCATCTGGGTGCCCCCTTACATGGACTGTTCCCGTCGGAGTGCCCCCTTACAAGGACTGTTACCGTCGGATTGCCCCCTTACATGGACTGTTCCCATCGGAGTGCCCCCTTACATGGACTTTTGCCATCGGGGTCCCCCTTTACATGGACTGTTCCCATCAAAGTGCCCCCTTACATGGACTGTTCCCATCGGAGTGCCCCCTTACATGGACTGTTCCCATCTGGGTACCCCCTTACATGGACTGTTCCCATCTGGGTGGCCCCTTACATGGACTGTTCCCATCGGAGTGCCCCCTTACAAGGACTGTTACCATCGGATTTCCCCCTTACATGGACTGTTCCCATCGGAATGCCCCCTTACATGGACTGTTCCCATCGGAGTGCCCCCTTACATGCACTGTTCCCATCGGAGTGCCCCCTTTACATCAACTGATCCTATCGGAGTGCCCCATGCATGGATTGTTCTCATCGGAGTGTCCCTTTATGTCACCTGCCCCCCCCAGTCTGTCCCAGAGATGATTGGACGGTCCTCTCCAGAGTGTCCTTGCTCTCTGAGCAGAGCTTCCTCACAGTCTAGACTCCTCCCCCTTTGGAAACGTCCAAAGGGGGCGATGCGGTACGAACAGCCAGGAGGCGGGGCTGAGGAGCGCGCGGGTAGGATCATAGACTACATAGCTTGCTAGGAGACCGGCCTTCCAGGAGATGAGTGGAGGGGAGGGGTCTAGCAGCAAAATGGAGCTCCACTCTAGATAGGACATGTGGCCTGCACTCCATCTTTAGTTCAGGTCTCCTTTTTTTTTCTTTTTGTTTATTGAACTTTAATTCAATAAACAACCAACAATCGCAGCTCAATGAAGTGGATGTCACATATTTCCTGTGTAGATTTGTACAGAAACTGAGAAGTCTGGCTGCAGAATGGAACTCCATTTTGGAGGTCACATGTTTCCTGTCAAGTGGAGCTCCACTCTGTAGCCTCTGAATATTTGTTAGTTCATTAAAGTTCATTAAAAAAGGGGCGGAGTGGAGGTCATGTGTTTCCTCTCAAATTCTGCAGCCAGCTTGTCTGAATAGAGCCCCGCCTCAGTCAAGACTCCTCCCTCCGATGATGCAGTAAGAAAGGGGCGGAGCAACTTTGAGCAGCTAGGAGGCGGAGCTGAGGAGCGTGAAAAAGAAATGGGTGTGATCTGTTCTGTAGTGTTTACATCGGTTGCTAGGAGACTGGCGCTGTGCTTGGAGCAGCTGCCTGAACGGTGCTGATGGTGATGGGATCAGTCCATGTAAGTGTAAGGGGTTACTCCGATGGGATCAGTCCATGTAAGCGTAAGGGGGCACTCCAATGGGAACAGTCAATGTAAAGGGGCACTCCGATGGGATCAGTGCATGTAAGGGGACACTCCGATGGGAACAGTACATGTAAGGGGGGCACTCCGATGGGATCAGTGCATGTAAGGGGACACTCCGATGGGAACAGTCCATGTAAGGGGGGCACTCCGATGGGATCAGTGCATGTAAGGGGACGCTCCGATGGGAACAGTCCATGTAAAGGGGCACTCCGATGGGATCAGTGCATGTAAGGGGACACTCTGATGGGAACAGTCCATGTAATGGGGCACTCCGATGGGAACAGTCCATGTAAAGGGGGCACTCCGATGGGAACAGTCCATGTAAAGGGGGCACTCCGATGGGAACAGTCCATGTAAGGGGGCACTCCGATGAGAACAGTCCATGCAAAGGAGCAAACCGATGGGAACAATGCATGTAAGGGGGCACTCCGATGGGATGAGTCCATGTAAAAAGGCACTTCAATCGGAACAGTCCATGTAAGGGGTAGAGGCGGCTTCATGTCGGTCAATCAGATAACAAATGGCTGAGGGTCCGGCAGTCTGTGTTCTTTATCAGAGGGGTCACCTCTATGCTGCAGCTTCAAAGCAGGGAGCCGGCCTCTGCAGATTGCCAGTGACCTCCGACCCCCAGGTCCCATTAAGGGAACCTGCCTACAATACAGCCGCCATTACTAGGTGGTCCCGGATGTAATAGAAAGGTCAAATTGTGGAGGATTGTATGAGCACAGCACACATTGTCAGATCAGATTGGTGGAGATCGCTCTTCAATCATGTCTGACTTTCGCCCCACACCATGATGGTCACATGATTGCTTGGGTGGGCGCTAACGATGGCGGATCCTCATACAACTCACTGTTTATGTCTTACAGAGCCCCTCCCCCATACTGGGAATCTGATTGGACGTGAAGTACCGTCAGCCTCATGGTGGAAGAGCCGTGAGCCGCCAACATGGACACCAAATGCGTAAAGGTGGCGGAACGATGTCGGCAAGTGAAGGGCGAGGGGACGGACATGAAGTATCAGATGATGGGTGCAGTGAGCAGCAGGCGCTGTCAGTACTTCATCCAGAAGACAGGTAGGTGGGTGAGGATGGGAGCAAAGGGGTCCTCACTGGGGGAAGGAATGGTGTGTCACCCATATACAGAGAGGGCTCAAAATACTCATGTATGAGCTGGAAGTGGCAGGAGATCAGTGCTGGTAGTATCCATCACAGACAACACTGACCCATCCTCCCATCCCTGCGATCCCCACATACTGACCCATCCCTGCGATCCCCACATACTGACCTATCCCTGCGATCCCCACATACCGACCCATCCCTGCGATCCCCACATACCGACCCATCCCTGCGATCCCCACATACCGACCCATCCCTGCGATCCCCACATACCGACCCATCCTTGCGATCCCCACATACCGACCCATCCCTGCGATCCCCACATACCGACCCTTCCCTGCGATCCCCACATACCGACCCATCCCTACGATCCCCAGATACCGACCCTTCTCTGCGATCCCCACATACCGACCCATCCCTGCGATCCCCACATACCGACCCATCCCTGCGATCCCCACATACCGACCCATCCCTGCGATCCCCACATACCGACCCATCCCTGCAATCCCCACATACCGACCCATCCCTGCAGTCCCCACATACCGACCCATCCCTGCGATCCCCACATACCGACCCATCCCTGCGATCCCCACATACCGACCCATCCTTGCGATCCCCACATACCGACCCATCCCTGCGATCCCCACATACCGACCCTTCCCTGCGATCCCCACATACCGACCCATCCCTACGATCCCCAGATACCGACCCTTCTCTGCGATCCCCACATACCGACCCATCCCTGCGATCCCCACATACCGACCCATCCCTGCGATCCCCACATACCGACCCATCCCTGCGATCCCCACATACCGACCCATCCCTGCAATCCCCACATACCGACCCATCCCTGCAGTCCCCACATACCGACCCATCCCTGCAATGCCCACATACCGACCCTTCCTTGCAATCCCCACATACCGACCCATCCCTGCAATCCCCACATACCGACCCATCCCTGCAGTCCCCACATACCGACCCATCCCTGCAGTCCCCACATACCGACCCATCCCTGCAATCCTCACATACCGACCCATCCCTGCAATCCCCACGTACCGACCCATCCCTGCAATCCCCACATACCGACCCATCCCGGCAGTCCCCACATACTGACCCATCCCTGCAGTCCCAGCATCGACCCTCCGCACAGTAGTGTATTTTACTTTTTTGCTGCCCTAGGCAAGACTAAAATTGAGCACCCCCTATCTACATTTATCTCTCCCCTTGCTGTTTAAGATCCACCTCTTCAGTACAGGAGCATGATGGAGGGCAGTGTGACATGGCAGGGGGGGTCGTGGGACAGGAGAGGGTCAGCATGATGGGGGGCAGCAGGACAGGAAGGGGGCAGCAGGAGAGGAGGGGGGCAGCAGGAAGGGGGAGTAGGCCATCGAGACAGGTAGGAGGGTAGCAGGACAAGAGGGAGGCATCATGACAGGGGGAGGGCAGCATGATGGGGGGTAGCATGATGGGTGGGGAGACAGGTGGGGGCAGAGGGACAGGAGAAGTGCAGTGGGACAGGAGGAGGAGCACAGAGGGACAGGTGGGGGGCATGGAACAGGATCGGGCAGCGGGACAGGAGGAGCGCAGAGGGACAGGTGAGTGGCAGTGGGACAGGAGGAGCACAGAGGGACAGGTGGGGGGCAGCATGACGGGGGCATGGGACAGGATCGGGGCAGCGCGACAGGAGGAGCGCAGAGGGACAGGTGAGGGGCAGTGGGAAAGGAGGAGCGCAGAGGGAAAGGTGAGTGGCAGTGGGACAGGAGGAGCTCAGAGGGACAGGTGGGGGGCAGCGTGACAGGGGGCATGGGACAGGATCGGGGCAGCGGGACAGGAGGAGCGCAGAGGGACAGGTGGGGGGCAGCGTGACAGGGGGCATGGGACAGCATCGGGGCAGTGGGACAGGAGGAGCGCAGAGGGACAGGTGGGGGGCAGCGTGACAGGGGGCATGGGACAGTATTGGGGCAGTGGGACAGGAGGAGCGCAGAGGGACAGGTGAGGGGTAGTGGGACAAGAGGAGCACAGAGGGACAGGTGAGGGGCAGTGGGGACAGATGGGGGGTAGTGGGACAATGTGGGGGGACAGGAGGGGGGAAGTGGAACAGGTGTGGGAAAGGGTGACAGGAGGGGGCAGCGTGACAGGGGGCAGTGTGACGTAGAGGGGGCAATGGTACGGGGGAGGGAAGTGGGACAGGTAGGGGGCTGTGTCGGCGGGACAGGAGTGGGGAAGCACCAGTCCTCCAAGCTCTTACCTGTCCTGCAGGGGCTCCTCCAGACAGTGTCAGGATCACTCCAGGAGGGACGCTTGTGTCCCATATCCCTCAGGATCTCCGGCGGCGGCTGCAAAAGAGTGGGGGGCTCCTACACCCTGACCTCGTTCTTTTCTTTTTCCTCCTCCGCTGGCACCTTCTGGCCATCCTGCCCATCCCAGCGCACACTGACAGTGGGCCCCGCCCTCACGCGCTCCGAGCGCACACCAGGGATCCGCCCACCACTCTTCTCTCCTCTGCAGCCGGTCCCTTAGCCCGGGTAACTCTCCTTGTGTGTCGGCTTGGCTGTACACTCATCCATGGCAGCACTGTTGCTGACACACACAGTGTCCCTTCTGCTTGGGGGGTGTGCCGCCCCCCTGTAAACTGCCACCCTAGACAAACGCCTTGTTTGCCTCATTGGAGATACACCCCTGCCTCCTCACCACCCCCCAACACTAACACAGTCCCATCCCTGCAACCAAAATCAGAACAATAACCCTCCTGGAGCCTTGTTTGCCAGGAAATTCCCTCGTAGACATTCCTCACCAGAACACGTAACCTGTATGCATAGCCAAAACGTTTTTTTCTGTTCTTGGTTAAGTGGGAAGGATCGGCGCCCCTGTTGTGTTTTATTGGGTTTTTTTTCCCACCTGGGAGAGTCTCTATTTTTCTTATAAATACAATGTGAATATGATATCAAACCAAAAAAACCTTAAACCCACTCTAATTCCTAATTAGAAGAAACCTTCAACCCCTGAAAGTTTAAAACCAAATAAATTATTCCAAAAAAGAATCTTCCCTCTTTCAACAAATTTTCCACCTATATTAAAACACCAAAACCTCCCCTTATCAGTGATAGTCATATAAGCAAACTAACAAAAAACATAAAGTTCAGTGTCTCGGTAGTCAATAAAAAAGTGTAGAACTTGAAAATTTTCTTGCAATGTTGATTGTGTCCAATGACTTTTGTGAAAAACCTCAAAATTAAAGAAACCCAAAATAGTGCATTAACATAACACAAACAAAGAAGAAGAAAAAAAAAAAAATTCACACACACACACACACACACACACATATATATATATATATATATATACACACACATACACACACAGATATATATATATATCAAAAAAATGTGCAACACTAAGTGAGACAAAAAACAGTGAAACACTTGTGAAACAATCTGAAAAAAATTATTCCCAGCAACACTCGTGCTCAAGAAAATATATAATCCTGAAGTGATACACTCAGTGAGAATCCTAACCCACACGTGACACTTCTAGTGAGTAAGGCAAATATACCCTTACCAACAGTAGGAAAAACCAGCGCCTTTATAATACAACTTGTAGAAATCCTCCCAAAGAACTTTCTCCTCCTCTCCTCCTTCACTTGTTATTGGAGTAACAATGTAATGCCATCCTCAATCACAAGCCTTGATCACAGATTTACCAGGCTCCAATGTAATGGAAAATGACCATGGTGTGACTCCGCATATATTCAAAATAGTATCACTTTAACCCCTTCACGCCTAAGGGTAAAACAAATCTAAATGCCTAAGCACAATTCTGCAACGTTGACGTGTTAGTAAAACCGTACATATCGTCACAACTACTTTGTACATCCAGGTGGATTATACCTTGTTTTTTTCAGGACAAATTGGGCTTTCATTTGGTGGTAAATGGTCATGGATAGCTCCTAATTTTTTTTTATTATTAAAGGAAAACTGGGCCAAAATAGTAAAAAAAATCATTTTTTTAAATTTAACTGTGTGTTTCTTGTTACGACCATAACCTACCACCAAAGAACAACTCAAAATACATTCCCCAGTTCTTGACGATCGCAGCGATACCATATATGTGTATGTTATTTGTTGTTTATACCCGTAGTACAGTCCAGAAACAACAGTGCGCATTTTGTTTTTGTCTTTTTTTTTTATATAAAACACACTGTCACTGACATTGACATTAACACTAACTGACACTGATACCAATTTTTTTTTTAAATCCTGACCTTTGACCCTGACCTTTGCCCTTGACCCTGACCTTTGACCCTGACCTTGACCCAAACACTAACCCTGGTACTGAACTAGATCAAACCTTGATCTAGGTATTTTTCTTTATTTTTTCTTTTATTTTTTAATATTTATTTATCTTTTTTTTTTTTTTTACAAACTTTTTTTTCTCTCTCTGTGTCAGGAGTTCGAGAGATACAATGTATCTCTCTTCTCCATTCATAGAGAGAGAGAAAACAAGGGGGCCGGGCTGCACAGTGATTGATCACTGTGATAGCCAATCAGAGGCTATCACAGCGATCACGTGACCCGGAATCGGGAGTCCCGGGTCCCGATCGTTAGAACGGGACCCGGGGCTCTCAGTGACACCGCGGTCTTGGTGCTGGGAGCGTGCCGAGCGGCGCGCTCCCAGCACAAAGATAGGTACGCAAATATGCGGCCCCACGGAAAAAAGCCCAGGTCCGTGAGGCCGCATATTTGTGTTACGTCGGCGTCAAGGGGTTAATGAATCTGCTTACATTTGAAGGTTAATTTGAAATGCGATTTTGAGACAAACCCCACTTTCTGGGGATTACCAGGCAGTTCCCACACGAGGTGTACAGTGATTCCCACAACAAAGATGGCCGCCGTGACACTTCCGGTTCCTGCTCCTTGCGTTTGACCTCACTTCCTGTTGACGCGTTTCGTCATATCCGGGACTTAGTCATAAGAGATAGGGACGTCCGGACACCTGGCTGCAATATATAATGCTCCTCAATTTGTTGACGATACTCCGATCGCCATATTGGAACAGGGAAACATCGCCCTTACTAAACCAAACAGCGGGATCTTAGACTCACAGGAAATGTCCTCCCTGTGCAATCGGAACACGGTACCTTAAACAGCCACATCCAACATAACATTCATATCACATAACCCAAATCCAGAAAAGTGCATTAATATATATCCTAACTGGTGAATCATGATTTCTCACTAAATACAAACATTAATTAAAAACATAATTAAAAACATTATTTTATTCACTAAATACCCCATACTGCATGTATGTCCTAACAGAAATCTCATCTAATATAATAAGCTACATTAAGACTAGTATCTCTACTCCCTAATCCCCCTACTGGTCATGATTAATATTACCATCTTATTTAAAATACAAATTCAAATAAATTCCACATATAATTATAATCACTTATAAAATATTATTTCTTATTACCCTAAAAAACTAGAAAAATATTAAAATTAAATAACAAAAATCAAATTAGATTAAAATTAAAGTAAAAAAAACTTTCTCTTTTTATTAGAAATTAGAAATAAAACAATTTAGGTCTAAATCCACATTTAATCCTCTGGGTCTAAGTGTTCTTAACTGGAATATCCAGAATGTTTCATTTTGTGATAAAATTTTAATTTTATCACTACCTCTCCAATGGGCTTCTATAGAATCAATTCCACAGAATTTCAGGGTCCGCGGATCGCAGTTATGGACATCCCTGAAATGTCTGGAAAAGCAGTGATCTTTCTTACCTTTTCTAATATTATTAACATGTTCGCTCAATCTTTTATGAAGGGGTCTTGACGTTCTGCCCACATACTGTAAGTGGCACGAACATTCTAATAAATATGTAAGAAATGCCGAATTACACGAAATACATTTTTTTATTTCAAAACTCTTTCCAGTATTTTGTGAAGTAAATTCTGTTATAGATCTACTATTAATACCTGTTGTTTTACATATGGAGCATTTCTTACAAGGGTAAAATCCTTTAAGATTAAACATATTCATCTTCTTTTTCATTGGGAGAGAAATAACATTTTTCACTAAAATATCCCTTAAATTGTTTGTTCTCCTATAAATAAACGTAGGTTTTTCTGGTATTGACTGGCCCAAAATCCTGTCCTTTTTGATAACTGGCCAGTGTTTATTAAAAATAGATTCTATCTCTTTGTATTGGCAATTATATCTAGATATAAACGCATAATCCAACCTCTTATTTTTCTCTTTTATTTGTTTTGGTTGATATCTGACTTTTTGATCTCCAATATAATTCTTACTAATTTTAAACCTAATTTTTTCTAACTTAATGGGGTCATACCCTTTCTGGACAAACCTGTCTTTAATTAACTCTGTTTGTTCTATATATTCCTTCAATCTAGAACAATTACGCATAATTCTAACGAATTGACTTTTGGGTATACCATTTATCCAAATAGGGTGGTGACAACTATTAGTCGGTATAAAGCCATTTCTATCTGTTTCCTTGAAATATGTTTTAGTAAAAAGAGAATCATTTTCTTTAAAAATATTAAGATCTAAAAAATTAATAGACATAAAATCAACAGTAAACGAAAAACCTAAATTATATTCATTATTCTCTAAAAATAAGAGGAACTCTTTCAGTGATTCTAGGGAACCTTCCCACATAACCAAGATATCATCAATGTAACGTTTCCACAATATGAGTTCCTTCCTTCTATTTTTAAAAATGTCCTTCTCCTCCCATTTTGCTAAAAATATATTAGCAAGGCTTTGCGCCCATTGCAACCCCTTTTTTTTGTACAAAGAAGTCTCCATTATACCAAAAATAATTCTTATCTAAACAAAATTCAAGTAACTGGATAATAAACTTTCTCTGCTTAATGTGAAGATCAGAGAAGTTTTTCAAAGCCCATTTAATGGCTTTAATGCCATCATTATGTTTAATATTCGTATATAAAGCATTAACATCAATTGTAACTAGCAGAGTCTCCTTAGTAATTCTCATATTATTCACTATATTAATGACATCACTGCTATCTTTTAAATATGAAGGCATTTTTCTCACTATCGGCTGTACATAAAAATCAATATATTCACCCGTTCTTGAATATAAAGACCCAATCCCATTAATTATAGGTCTACCCGGGGGATTGGTCAAATTTTTATGAATTTTGGGTAAATAGTAAATAATTGGCGTTTTACAATGATTGGGAATCAAGTATCTCCCTTCTTTTTCTGATAAAATACCATCTTTTTCTGCTTCCTTCACTAGATTATGGAGCGTTTTTTTGTACAGTTTTACTGGATTATTTTTAATTTTCATATATGTTTCCTGATCATTTAACATATGTTCCATTTCTTTTTCATATGCAGATCTGTCTAAAACAACCACCCCCCCCTTATCTGCAGGTCTGATAACAATATTTTTCTTTTCTTTCAGGGATTTTAGTCCTAATTGAAAAGCTTGATCTTCCTGATATTTTTTCCTTTCCATCTCTGTTAAATCATCAATGACCATATTTTTAAAGGCCTCTATATAATGATTCTTATTATTAGTAGGATTAAATGTTGAATAATTTCTAAGTCCACTATGTGCGTAAATATCACTAGGGCTATTTTTATTTGCATTTTTATTAGGACCCGGTAATGAGGCAAAATATTTTTTAATATTTAATTTTCTCATATATTTGTTAATATCTACATAGATACCAAATTTATCCAATTTTGCCTTCGGTGCAAATTTTAGACCTTTATCTCTATTTTTCTTGATGGCTGTTGTCACTGAAGCAGAACATTATGAGAAATGTAAAATTGTAAAGCTGTTCCCAGAAAAGGAATAGAGAAGTCCTCCAATGCAGACATTTGTTCTACTCTATCCAAAAGTGAAAACGATTTGGCTATAGATACAGTTAACTCCATTTAATCCCTCATTATATGTCACTTACTGTTACCAGGACATAGAAGGTGAATCTCCCCAGGGGAACACAGATCGCAATAACAATTTCATAGGGAATCTAACCCATGACTTGCTTCCATTGTGAGGATCTTTTAGGAGATCAATAGGAAGGATTTTCCCAACAAAGCTTGAATGATGATCCACCAGGCCAGAGAAAACCTGGTGTTTGGTGACAGGTGCATCAGTTTGTCCCGAGATTGAACCGATTTGTCCCAGGATGAACTAACAAAAGAAAAGAGCAATCATTTTCCTAATGACACCAGTGTAATGGAAATTATTTTTGACTCCAATTTAAGGCTCGTTCACACTTGACTGTTTTACCAACGCTTGCCAAATACACCTATAGCGTTTGGCATGTGTTGGTCCGGCGTTTGCGGAGCGTTTTTTAACGCTCGGCAAATGCCGCATGCGCGGTTTAGCGGCGGTTGCTAGGCGTTTTCCGAGCATTAAAAATGCCTCACAAACGCCTATAATGAAGTTTGAATGGTGTTACCGCTCCGCAAACACCCCGCAACCGCACCGCAAACGCCAGTCAGGCGTTTGCGGAGCGGCACCATAGACTAGAATAGGAGGCTTCAACGCCTCCTGACTCGACCAGAGGTGTCCTTTTTGCCTCGATGCTAATGCTCCCATTAGAACAGCACCATGTGCTGCAATGTGCAGAATTGTCCGAGGCGTTTGGGAAGCGGTAAAAACGCTTCCCAAACGCCTCTCTTCCGCCTGCACACAACGCTAGTGTGAACGTAGCCTTACTGGCAATTTTTCCACTGACATCCATGTATGTGAAAAATATTACCAAAGGGATGCTCACATAAGGGGAATTATTTTCCCACTGACACCAATGTAATTATTTTTTTTTTTGCACACTGTCACTGGTATGTTGGTGGGGAATAGTGTTCCCATTGACACCAGTATAAAGGGCATTATTTTACAATCTTTACCAATTTAAAGTAGCAGTAAACTTGTTATATACACGCACGCACGCACACGCACACACGTGTTAAAGGGAGTTCTTCATTGCTGTGCTGTCAGTGTGTGGTGATTTCATGTGGTCTTCCTTCCAATGTGAGGTTTCCCATCCACACCAAATAAACCCCTTCCCACCGGCTGTACACTTATGTAGCAACACACTGACACCAGTGAAACAGGAATTATTTTCCCATCTACAGCAACTTGAGAGCATTATATTCCCAGTGACATAGATGTAAGTCAAATGTACAAGCAGGCATTATATTTTAACCGACATCAATGTATGAGGAATTATTTTCCCACTGACATCAATGTTAGGCACATTGGGGAGATCCAGATTGCCTTTAAAACATCTGCACATAATTAAGGAAAGCCTTGCTCGTAAAGTTCCAAAACATGCAACAGACTTGGGTAGTTCCTATTTTGGGAATTTTCAAATGTAAGAATTACTGACAGTTTGTAGATAACGTATCAGGAGGTAATTAAAACCACCTCCAATTTGGTGCACAGAGACAGGCCAGACCATGTTTGCGCTGCAAAGCTGTTGTGGATGTTACGCTTCCTCCTTAGGGCTTGCTGGTTGCTAGAATGCTGGAGGCTGCTGCTATCCTAGCAACCAAGGATGCATCTCTGGCTCCATTCAGCTGACAACCAGGAGATTCTCCAGGTGACAGCTGATTGTAAATGAAGGGGCTAAGAATGCCGGCTGATGTAATAAACCAAATATAGCTATGGCACTTTTTGAACAATGACATCAGTCAGCATCCCCAGCACCCCAACCCTTTGTTTACATTCAATTGTAGGCTGGGGAACATTCCAATCATCAGCTGAATGGGGCGAGGGATGCGTAATTATTTGCTAAGGCACTGCCTACTGCACACCTAACAGCATCTTACCAACCAATGGCACTGTGCGGCTCAGGAGCTAAGTATGAACTGAGGACAGGGTGTCCGCAGTTTGTACACTGTGGCCTCATTGCTGCACCCCTCATCATGCCTCTATGTGACACATTGTTGTGCCTGTTTATTACGTTTACAAAAATGGCAACTGTCCCATTTTATAGCTAGTTTTAGAAGATAAGTTCACCTTTAAAAAAATAAATAAATAAATAATACATGTACATCTTTTTGTAGGTAAGAAAATGTGCATTTATTAGAAAGCATCGCTCCTGCAATCAGCAGATCGCGGGTGCTATGCAGGACTTCTGCAGACTTGTCAGTGTATGTGTGCTTTTACTCCGTACGGGCAAGCAGATACACACTGACGGGAAGAGACAACGAACTATCACAGTGCTCAACAGTGCTGTGGTAATTCACTGAGGACTACAAGCCGAGAGTGTCGTTTCCCATTAACAGAATTCTGTGACTGAATGACACTGCCGGGCGGGTGAGCAATAGGTATCCCGTGCCTATTATGTGGTATAGGTATCCTAATTAAGGAAGCTGCTTACACCAAAAAACGTGTATCTCCTCTCAACTGAAGGATCAACAGTTATTAAAGCTAAAATCAGTGCTACCCATAAATCAGCATAATTAACAATGTGTCTCATTAATAAAATCATACAAGTTAGGCCTCGTTCACACTATACGTGCAGAAAAACTGATGGAAAAGTTTTCACTCGCAGAGCACAAGTTTACATCTGTTTTCATACGCATATCAGTGAGTTTTATACAGGGAATAGGGCACATAGAGAACTATTGTTTTCTTTGTACCCTTGCAGAACGTATGCAGAAAAACTCAGAAAGGTATATAGAAAAAAATGGCACGAACAAGGCCTTAGGTTCTATGACTATTCGTAACAATGTAACATGACAATATAAATACATGCAATAAAGGAAAAAAATAAATTAAGATTAAAATGATAAAAAAACTTAAAAATATATATATTAATAATATATTTTTTAATTATTATTTTTATTTTCATTTTTAGTAATTTTTTTCTATTTTTTTTCTTTATTGCATTTATTCACATTGTTACATTACAGTTTTACAAATAGTCACAGAACTTTATTGTTACATGATTTTATAAATGAGACACATTGTTAATTATGTTCATTTATGGGTGGTGCTGCACTTGCTTAATTTTGGGGATTTGCTGTTTTTGCCGCCCTTCGTCAGACCCCTGGTCACACTTTTTTCTGGTCTGCCTATATGAAATCTTAGGAGTCTTTTAGTTGAATCCCATGGTCAAAAATGAAACTGCCCAGAGACAATACATTCTTTCTCCAGTTTTGACATTTGTAACCAAAAGATGACAAGCCTGCCCACCACGACAAGGTAGACTCTTTCAGGGCAGGACCTACACTAAACTACACTACGCTAACCTACTCCATGCTAGTCATCGTATTCTTAGTGTTAGATGCCTGATTGTAATAAGCCTCATCCTAGAACCTTCCATCTTCCTCTCCAGACTTGTTTACTAAGATCTACATAAGAACAACCCTTTTCATTCACAAAACAGAGAACAGACTTGAAATGGTTGTTGCTGTTATCTTATGGTGGGTGATGCAGTGGTCAGCAATGATCACCTGTAATGTCCCGACACATTTCCCCTTCTTTAATCAATGCAGAGCTCTCTTCCACATAGATGCCTTCAGTCTGAAAGGTCTAAAGCCATTTCATTGTAGTGAAGTTTGTTCACAGAGAACTGCCTTTGTCGCCCTCCTCATCCTACCAGTCCTCAGTTTTACTGACATAGAAAAATGCTCACAATAGTGTGTTACAATAAATAATTGGATGTTAAATAAATAAATTAGGTTTTTTTTAGAATTACAATTCCAAAACATCTGAATAGAGCCCATGGCAGCAACAGGGGGAATGACAACCCTCAGGGTACTGTGGTCACCCCCTGAAGGAGGACACCCCACCCACATTCCATCTATCAGGCCATGCACAACACCCCAGTTATTCCACCAGACCACACCCAACTGGGAGGAGGTGCAATCAATTCTGAACTTCGTGAACCCAACAGGAAGGCCGAGACTTCCTCAGAACTATGCACCACCAACATTCCTGTCCTGCCACAGTTTCAGAGCTTCCCCGAGAGGTAGCCTCACTCCATTCCTTCAGGCACAGAGTGTCTACACTCCGCCTAAAAAAAATCCTGTGCTAATACACTATTATGAGCATTATTTCTCTGTTTTTTAAGGGTTTATTTACTTTTTTAATTATATTAATAAAAGGTAATTTTATTTTGGTTTATTCACATATATTATGGATTGGCAATATGAGATTATTAGTATACAGTATTTGATTAAAGGTTTTGTATATTAAAATATTTTTTATATACATATAATTCTGTATACTAATTTTTATATTAATTGCATCAGGTTGGTATCACCCGTTTTTTTTGAGGATTAGGGGGTGAGTTTTTTTATTTTTTTATCTAGTGTATTTTTATCAAATTTATAATTATTTAGATTATTAAAGGTTTTTTGAGGCTGTCCAATTTATACTGTCCAATAATGATGTTGGGAGCCATTAAGGGATATATACTATATAGTGCCATTAAGAAGTACTGCCCTGTGATCTATAGGGTCTGTGGAAAACAGGCTTGTTTTCACTGCGAGTCCGACGGTAGGGTTGCCTAGTTACCATTCGGACTACACTAGTATGGCAGTGGTTGTCCCGCCCAGCGGTCTGATTGGCAGACCTTCAGCCTATAAAATGGAGTACTGTCTACCAATCACGCAGTCCTGAAGAAGTCAATCGCATTCCTGTTCAAAATGCATGCTATTCTTTGCGGTGCAATTTGCGTCCTTACATTTTGTATGGACGCCAATGGCATAGCAAAGTATCGGTAATTGGTAACGGCGAGTACTTGAGCGACAGTATCGATATCACACTTGCATCCCTAGTTAGGATATGACAGTGTTGTATCTGATGAATGTTAGACAATGTGGCCAGTAGATTAGATCCATCAGCATTTAGAGCCCGGAATTCAAATGTTGGAATTGTGTCCCTGGTGGTGGGTGTTTATTGGCTAGAATAGTTTTCTCACACCTTTATTTCCACAATCTACCTGACTCACTTACCTCATTCCTGATGCTGCTGACAACCGCCAATAATCCAGACGGTACGGCTTTATTCTTTCATGCACAAATCTGAGACCGCAGAACTGAAAGCAAATGCTGCACAAAAAATAGATGACTGGAGTGTTAACTAGTGGATGTGTATTTCTTATTTCTGAAAGATAAAGATCTCATGTAGGGCCAGTTCACACCACAAAACGCACTCTGGATGCATTCTGGATACGTTTTTGCTTACAGTTCACACCACACTCTGTTGCGGTGCAGTTTTGATGCAGTTTGCCATGTTCCAGTATGGTTCTGTGTAGAACAAAATGCAGCATTTTCTCTTTTTTTCCTGCACCAGAAGCTGAAATAGTCTGTGGGATTTGCAGTGTGCATAGAACAGTGCGTATGATCACAACTAGTGCGCATGCTTGTTTCAAACAAACAAGTGGTGGGGGGGGAGCATAGGTATGGGAGCTCATGGAAGATGTAGCAAGGAAGCAGAAAAACACAGTAAGAAATGATGTAATAAAAAATAGGTTATTACAGGGCTATGAACTAGAGGATGTGTTTTTGGATTTTTTCTGAATAATAAGGATATTGTTTGTTTAGTGTCACAAAATAAAATCCATCTTCCTCCTTCCCTTTATAGCCAGCCAATCCTCTCCTTTTTTGTAAGATGTTAAAAATGTGATACTAAGCTTTGGAGTAAAAAAATGTGTTAACCTTAAAAATGTGTTTTTACTGTTTCAAATCTCCATTTGTTTTTTGTGATTGGGCCGTGGGCTGTGTAGTGTGTGTAGAGCAGCGTACATGGCCATAACTAATATTCACTGCTATTTTCACATGAATAGAAGTCTGGGGGATAGGAGACATTCAGGAGTTAATGGCGGATGTCACAAGAAGGCAGATACACAGTAAGAAGCAATTTAATGGAAAATAGATTATGGGAGCATTAACTAGTGGATGTTTAATCTATATATATATATTTTTTGTGCAAAATAAAGATATCATTTAGTGTCACAAAAAAAACAGGCCCCTCCCCTCCTTATAGCCGGCCAATCATGCTCCTTCCTTGCGAGATGTTAAAGTGACTCTCCTGAGATGGGCTATGGGATTTGCAGTGTGCATAGAACAATGCACATGATCGCAACTAGTGTGCATGCTTGTTTCCAAGAAACCGGTGAGGAGGAAAAGCATAGGTGTGGGAGCTCATGAAGGATTGGGGAAAACCTCCTGCGCTCAATCCTACTAAACTAATAATAAGCTGCTACACCTGCACCTTATTACCGAAAGTGAAAAACCAAAATATAACAATCAATAAGTGTAGCGCTCTGGTGATAACTAACTAAATCTCAACATAAACAACATGTGATATAATGGTGGAACAAACCGTGAATCTTAATGAGAATGAATGCTAAAACAGTGCAACATCACAGGATATTGTGCATATGGTGGACATGACTAATATTAAGCCCCCTAATACAGGGGATATACCCTATAAAACAAGTGCTCTGTGTCAACACACTTTATTCATACCATAAATAAACCGCTGAAATCAGAAAATATATATATATATACATACAGCAAGTGAATATAAATGAACACATCACTGAAAGTAATATCTCATAAACAAAACGTGCCACCAGTGTCCACAACAATAAATGCAATCATGCAGGTGAATCTTGTGCGTTTGTAGGCTCTGGTGATGACTCCACACACAGCTAGATTGGCTCATCACCTCCTTGCTGCGACCCTAAAAGGGCCTAAATGCCTTATGGATCACTCCTGGATCCCCCTTGGGTTAAAGCGTATCCTCTAGGAATATCCTAAATGGCTGTTATTCAGAAAAATCATCTCCCACATGGTCCACAAAGAGAAAATCCTCCATAGTGTATTATCATTTATTAACACAGTAATTAAAATAATATACACAGGACACTCACATGATATATCTTCTTGTATACAGCATTTTGAACCTCATGTATGGGTGTACTTGCATGGGTTCTTTAGGGAGTCCAAAGATGGCGTCCGCGCCGAAAATGACGTCACCTACGCCTTGCATCACCTCTCACGTGACTTCCTCAGGGACCCTGACACCATTATGTCACATGTTGTTTATGTTGAGATTTAGTTAGTTTTCACCAGAGCGCTACACTTATTGATTGTTATAGCTCATGAAGGATGTTACAAGGAAGCAGAAAAACACAGTAAGAAATGATTTTATGAAAAATAGATTGTTACATTAACTAGCTGATGTGTATTGGATTTTTTTCTGAATAAGGATATTGTTTAGTGTCACAAAAAAAATCTGGCCTCCTCCTTCCCCTTATAGCCAGCCAATCCTCTCCTTTTTTGTTAGATGTAAAAGAAGTGACACTAAACTTTGGTTTAAAAAATGTGTTGTTAACCCAAAAAGTAGTTTTTACTGCTTCAAATCCCAATTTTTGTTTTTTTTGTGAGTGGGCTGTGCAGTGTATGTAGAGCAGTGTACATGGCCATAACTTATATTCACTGCTCTTTCCAAATAAACAGAAGTGAGGGGGATAGGAGACATTTGGGAGTTAATGGCGGATATCACAATGATACACAGTAAGACACAATTTCTTGAAAAATATTTTTTTTTTTTTGTTAAATCAAGATATCATTTAGTTTAAGAAAAAAAAAAAATCTGACCTCCTCCCCTAATAGCCAGTCTATCACGTTCTTTTCTTGCAAGATGTTAAAGTGGCACTCCAGTGTGCATAGAACAGGCGTATGATCACAACTAGTGTGCTCATTTCAAACAAACAAGTGGGGGGGAAAGCATAGGTGTGGGAGCTCATGAAGGATGTTACCAGGAAGCAGAAAAACACAGTAATAAATTGTTTAATGAAAAATAGTTTATTACAGGGCCATTAATTAGTGGATGTGTACAATTACAGTATAAACAACAAATTCTCACACAGTCACAAATGCTACTAAAAATATTCCCTTCTTGTGTCAAATACAAAACTATATATCAGAAAGCAGCTCACACTAACACATACTCATGATGTGCGTGGATTCTAATACATAAAACACACAGTGCCGCGCTCTCTTTTAGTATGTGAGAGCAAACAAATTATGTTATAAAACAGTGAACATATGTGAAAAAAAGTCTCCAAGTATAAAGTTTTTCTTCAACTTGAAACAAACTTCACAATTTCATATCTTCATGCAATATAAATCCTCTACCACAAACGCCAGATGTGCCCTCACCAGGGGTTTTTGACCTCACATATAGTTCAAAAATCGCTTGTGTTCCTTGAGGTGGACATAAATGGTCAGATGTATCCTGAAAAAGGTATCTTCCTCCAAAGATTAAAGGGATCGGTGATCTTTCCTCTTCCATTCAGTATACATGTCAAAAAATGAGTAAAACACAATAGTGCGTTATCCTTTAAAACACATTACTTTACTAAAAGCATAAAAAGTGGCCAGTCACAGAGTACAGGTACTAGATCGCACCAGATATATGCGCAATTATATCTGGAATACTCTTGTATGAGCAATCAAAGGAAACTCCACTCCTGAAATGTAACAATGTGGTTGTAACGATGAAGGGGGGGCTTGGTGACGTCATGAAGCTCGCTGTTCATCGTTACAACCACATTGTTACATTTGAGGAGTGGAGTTTCCTTTGATTGCTCATACAAGAGTATTGCAGGTTTTAATTGCGCATATATCTGGTGCGATCTAGTACCTGTACTATGTGACTGGCCACTTTTTATGCTTTTAGTAAAGTAATGTGTTTTAA
The DNA here is from genome assembly GCF_062004578.1 of Staurois parvus. Taxonomy (NCBI): domain Eukaryota; kingdom Metazoa; phylum Chordata; class Amphibia; order Anura; family Ranidae; genus Staurois; species Staurois parvus. Next base: position 568,254 of record NW_028317898.1, on the reverse strand, counting down.
AGGATAAAGCACTATTGTGTTTTACTCGTTTTTTTATCATGTATGCTGAATGGAGGAGGAAAGATTAAAGGGATCGGTGATCTTTGGAGGAAGATTCCATTTTCAGGATACATCTGACCATTTATGTCCACCTCGAGGGACACATGCGTTTTTTGACCAAACTATATGTGAGATCAAAAACCCTGTTGAGGGCACATCTGGCGTTTGTGGTGGAGGATTGATATTGCATGAAGATATGAAATTGTGAAGTTTGTTTCACGTTGAAGAAAAATATTATACTTGGAGACTTTTATTCACATAGGTTCACTTTTTCTTTTTTCACATATGTTCACTGTATTATAACATAATTTGTTTGCTATCACATACTAAAAGCGCGGCACTGTATGTTTTATGAACTAGAGGATGTGTATTGGATTTTTTCTGAATGATAAGGATATTGTTTAGTGTCACAAAAAAATCCGGCCTCCTCCTTCCCCTTACAGCCGACCAATCCTCTCCTTTTTAGTAAGATGTTAAAGAAGTGACACTAAACTCTGGTTTAAAAAATATATCCAACTCAAATATGTGTTCTTAAGCCAAAAAAAAGTCATTGGTGCTCCCAGACCCTCCAAATCTCCATTTTTACTTTTTTTAATTTGTGATCCAACTTCCTGATATGGGCCCTGGGCGATGGGTGATGGGGCGTGCAATGTGTATAGAGCAGTGTACATGGCTACAACTAATATTCACTGCTGTTGTCAAACAAAGAGAAGTGGGGAAAAGGAGAGGTTTGGGAGTTAATGTAGGATGTCACAAGGAGTTTCATTTTCAAATAGAAGTTGGAGGGAAGGTGTGGAATCTCATGGAGGATGTTACAAGGAACTAGAAAAACACAGTAAGAAATTATTTCCTGAAAAATAGATTACAGGGACAGTAACTAGCGAATGTGTTTGGGTTTTTTTTTCTGAATAATAGGGATATTGTTTAGTGTCACAAAAATAAAAAAATCTGGCCTCCTCCACCCCTATAGCCAGCCAATCCTCTCCTTTTTTGTAAGATGTTAATGTTAAGATGTTCTAAAAATGTATACAATAACCCAAAAAAGTAACTTTTTCTGATCCAGATCTCCATTTTTTGTAATCCAACTGCCAGCTGTGGGTGACAGGTGGTGGGTTTTGCAGTTTGTATACATAAAATATAATATTATATATAACATTTTATTTTTTAAACAGAAATGAGAAGAAAAGGAGAGGTTCAAGGGTTAAAGAGGATGTTACATGAAGTCAGAAACACACCATAATATCTTATATTAACTTACCACTATTTTATCTATGTTTAAAAACTAAAATCTATTTTTTTTTTTTTTTTGTAATTTTTTTTTTTTTTTTGTAATTTTTTTTTTTTTTTTGTAATTTTTTTTTTTTTTTTGTAATTTTTTTTTTTTTCCAAACAAAGTGAGGAGAAAAGGACAGATTCAGGAGACAGGGAAGATGTCAGAATCAGAAACACACAGTCTAGAGAGAGCTATGGCTAAAAAATTGACTTTTTTCCCCTTTAAGCTAGTAATTAGGGGGAGGTAAGAGAGATGGGCTGTAAACATAAAAAACCCATAATTGCCTGATGTTACTTACCTCATTCGGCCCTTACCTGATGTTACTTACCTCATTCGGCCCTGGGTCTTTTGGCTCCTTGAGGCTTGCTGTACGCTGCCTTTCTTTTGGGCTCTTTGGCGTTCAGGGCATCCAGGAGACCTTCAGCTACCAGCTCTTTGTATTTAGCCCCTTTGCTTGCTCGGGAAGAGCATCGCTGGGTGCTGGTTGTAGGCTCCTGGGATGCCAAGCTGGTGGTGATGTCCCTCCTCTTCACCTTGAGGGCCTTTCCATCTTCAGCCCTCTTCCCAGATGTCTTTGGGAACCTCACTGGATAGTGGAAGATGGGAGCCATGGTGAAGGTAGTAGCCATGTCCAGAAGCTGTCCCAGGGCCTCAGTCTTCTCAGGCTTTCCTCCCTGCAGGTAAGTGACAGCGGCCATGATGTCCTCCTCTCTGTCCTTCCCGGTGCAGTCCGAGGATGCGAATCCCAGAAGCAGAAGAGGGTCCGCTGATCCCCAGTCGAAGTCTTTGGCCATCATAATAGCAGAAACGCTGAAAACTTGCTGAAATCCACAGAAATCCACAGAAATCCTGGAGCTACAGGTGTCTGTGTCCTCTCAGCAGCACAGCTATCAACAGCGATCAACTGTCACTTTTGGTGTGAGGTTGTTTACTCAAATCTCCCCCCCCCCTCCCCCCCCCCTCCAACCGACCTGATGCTTAGAAATTCACCTGTTAGCCCATTTGTTTAACACATAAAACCTTATTTTACCCCAAATACAACCAGAAATATTGTTCTATAGACACACCCATTAATATCACCATAGATTTAGACTGGGTGCGTTTAACCCTTTTTCTGCCAGAGACGTTTTTAGGGTTTTTTTTACACATATTTTAAAAATGAATTTAAGGTGATTGCTGAAGATTACAGAAAACCCCCAAACATGATATATTTTCTTGCAGCAGAGACCCTGGCAATTCAAATATCAAAAATTATATCAAAAATTAGACAATTTATGTCACATAATATGTGTGCAATGGTTTTTCAAGCTCAAATTTTTAGTAAAAAATGTCACTAGAGTTCATTTTAGGGCACACAAACACAATATATTCCCCAAATGTTTGTTAAAATATAAAAGATGAAGTTGCACCAGGTAAATAGATGCCCAATATGTGAAGCTTTAAAACTGAGCGTGCCCATAATACAAACATGTACTTCAGCACCCTATATTTTCTCCAAGGGGACACATTAAAAGCCCCTCCAGGTCATTAGGTTGGAAGTAACTCTGTATAACAGCCCTAAAATGATTGCTGTCACTCTGGCATGTGCAGCAATGCACAACACGTGTAGCACCTGCAATGTTTTCATATGTGGGTGCCATGACCGGTGTGCTCAGGTTGGTATGTACATAGAGGGGGGGACCTTTTGGAGGTTTAAGTGCTTGGGTGTACGTTTATTTGTTGACACTTTTTATTGATATCACAGAGAGGACACCGTCTCCTATGTGATGTAATGCCTTTGTGACAGGTGCTGCTTCTTCACACATCAGGAGTCTATTTCAGCAGCAAGCCGACAGACAACTTGTGATACACATTCCCAGCTCCTGGTGTATACCCCCCCCCCCCCCCGCTGACACCAGCATAGGACATGATGGCAGTGAGAGGGTTAATGATGCCGTAACAGATGTTGGTGTTTCTGGGGGTTGGAGGGGCCTCTTACTATATGGCGGATTCATGATTTGGCTGCCTTGTCTTGGCAGTGTGTATTTCCCTCCTGGGATCCAGTTTGTGTTTTTCTGCTCCTGATAGTTGTCTGTGAGTATGGCTGGGGAAGACAGGAATGGAGGGCACTCACACTCTATTAGTTTCACTGCAGGCAGGTGAGATGTCGGGTCTTTTAGACCCCTGTCACCAGTTACTGTGAGCAGGGAAAGGGCCACGCTCGAAATGCGTTGTCATGGTGACAGTGGAAGCCTCCATCTTGTTTTCTCCAGCTTGCGCTCCACCTTGATCCCCGGATCCAGTTAACTTCCTTTGTTGACGTCACTTCTGGTCACCGCATCCGAGCCCACGCAGGTTACCGAGTGACTCCCAGAATCCTAGTGGACCCAGCCGGAGACCCATTGATGGTGGATCCTTACTAGCGGAGTCGCTAGTGGTTATAAAACAGTCCTGTTTGCTGACATGGGCTCACCGCTGACACTCCTGAAGCTCTGTGAGCGTCTATCTCCCTGGAAGGCTTTCCTTTAATGTGCAATGTTGCTGTTTTTATTGAAGTTCATCCTCTCTTGTTCTGACTGGTATATTACCATTGATCAAGCAAGAGAGCACGTGTTTTATCTGCCATAAATATGCTGGTGCCTTGTTATAAACGTTTAGTGCCACAGTGACAGAATTGTTGTTCTGATTTTTGATTTGACATGGTGACTCCTTTATACAAGTCACTTTCCTCGAATCGCTTTTGGGACATTTGGTTTCATGTTTGCTTTTTTCACCACTCTTGGTGATTTTCATGCGAAGCAGCTGAGGACTAGCAGCCACTTTAGACAGTCATTCTATGTATACCTCACTGCCCAGCCTTAGCGCCTAAACTTCAGGATATATATCCAAATTTATTCTGCAGAAGGGCAATGACCCCAAACATACATCCAATGTCATTATAACCATCTTTACTGTAAAGAAGAACGAGGAGTCCTGGAAGTGATGGTTTGGCCCCCACAGAGCCCTGATCTCAACCTCATCAAGTCTGTTTGGGATTACATGAAGAGTCAGAAGGATAAAGGGCAGCCTACATCCACAGAGGATATGTGGTTAGTTCTCCAATCTGTTTGGAACAACCTACCTGCCGAGTTCCTTCAAAAACTGTACAAGTGTACCTAGAATTGATGCTGTTTTGAAGGCAAAGGATGGTCACACCAAATATTGATTTAATTTGGATTTCTCTTTGGTTCATTTACCTTCCATTTTGTTATTTGATAAAAATAAACTATTAGCACTTCTATGCCTGAAAGAATCCATAGTATAAGTAAACCCTCATCTTGTAAAACAGCCCATTCAGTTTGAAATAGAAATGAAGGGCAAAACATTTATGTATACAAATAGAAAAAGTGAAAACATATCTTCTGTTCTCAGCTGCATAAGGAACTCAGGGCAGAAAAACAGCAGCATACTGGTCTTCCCAGTGAAAGGCTGTGAAGGAGGCATGTCAGCACAGTTTAATCCATGGAGAGCAGGCTGAGTTGTCAGCAGAACCAGAAAACTGGCCACGCTGTGCTCTCATGCCTGGTGTGGTCAGTTTTTAATAGGAAAGCAGAGGAACTGTCAGGAACACCAACAATTTCACACAAAGCAAGCAATTCAAGGAGAACAGGATACTTTTTTTTTTGGTACAAGCACGTGGTACAACAGTTGTATGTCAGGAGTATGCAATGTTGGGCTTACATACGTAATTTACAGCATTTTTTACACCGGCCTAAAATGTTTGCACAGCAGTGTGTGTAAATAAGTGTATGTGTACGTGTGTGTGTTTATAAAAATATATTTAAAAAAATTGTACTATCCCCGAAATAAAATTTGCAACAATGTTTTTAATGGTAGTTGGATGTTTTGGATATGTTCTATTGGTGTAAGACTTGTGAATGTTACCCCTCCCTATCCTAAAACAGGACATTCAGAATAAAGACAGTCGCTCACTTTGGAATTGAATGCATGAATGGATTTCCTTCTCTGAAAACTTTCAGCCAGAGTCTGGAGTGGTTGGGACATTGATATAGATGTAAAGCTGGGTTGGGTGAAGATCTGCTGACTATTTGTGCCTCTAATGATTTTCTCCTTGTTTTTTTTTCACTTTTTTGATCATTCATTTTATCTTGGAGATCCGCATCTGTAATAACACATTCACCTGCTATTTATCTTGTTTTTCTAGCTCACCACTTTAGCACTTAAACAGAGAAAGGGAAATCGACATGGGGGATGAAAGTGAATGGTTGAAACGTCCTGATGACCAGAAGTGTGAGCACAAGGTAAATTGTGATTTATGATGTTTAAATATGATCCACGTCATCATGCATGCCTAAAGGAGAACTTGAACTCCCTTACCCACTTCCAGTCCGGACACTTTTTTACCCTCGTCCTGTCCAGGCCAATTTTCAGCTTTCAGTGCTATGACACTTAGAATGACAATTGCACAGTCATGCAACACTGTACCCATATGAATTTTTTAGCATTTTTTTTTAGACAGATAAAGCTTTATTTTGGTGGTATTTATTCACCACTGGGATTTTTATATTTTTTGCTATGTAAATGAAAAAGTCCAAAAATTTTGAAAAAAAGTGTTTTTCTTATAAAATTTTGGAAATAAATAGTCTTTCAGTATAAATCTTGGCCAAAATTTATTCTGTTATCTTTTTAGTAAAAAAAAATGACCCAAATTAGTTTATAACCAAAAATTATAAGTTTTAAACATTTTTTTTTTTTTTTTTTTACATATTGTCACCCTAGCAGTACAGTGTCACCATGGTGACACTGTACTACATGTGAGGGGTGATGAAGATTTTTTTTTTTTTTTACACTGGTTGCTTTTACACCCGTAAAGACTGTAAAAGCAATGATTTCTCCTTCTCACTAGCTGCATTCTTGCAGCCATTGAGAACTACTGTGTGAGCTGTGATTGGTCACAGCTTGTCACAGGGTACAAGGCTGTTGTGAATAGCCTTGTACCATGTGACCTCTGTGATCATTCACAGATTTCACACGTAGTAAGCAATGTCAAAAGTGACATCTTGCTTACTACTCTGCATGTGATCACTGATTGGCCAATCAGTGATCACATGATCGGGATGTCACACAGAGGTCCTGTCCGACGATTGGTGTTTCACTGTGTCCGGAGGACACAGCGGGCACCGGATTGCGGTGCTGCGTGCTCCCAGGGAGCGCGCACAAGCAGGGTGCAGGAAGGCTGTTTATAAACGGCCACACGACCCTGCACTGCCACTGTCCGGCCGTTTATATACAACAGCAGGATGGGAGGTGGTTAATGGCACTTTTTGGTTAATGGCTGGGAGGTGGCACAGCTTCACTATCATGAGCCCACTAAAGTTGGTTGTCACAGTGGATACATGATTGGGAACCCATCCCACTGGCCCTTGTCAAAAGCTGTGACTGAGAGCTGTCTTTGATGGCTCAGTTAATGTGCAGTGAGCTTGCTAATTGCTGTTGTGGGTGTATATGTGCCGACGCGGGGTGCTGAGGCCCACTTTTTCTTGCTATTGCAGATATGGGCTACATGGTTGGCAAAAGGTTACGTGAAGGGAGGATGATTTATAGTACATGCTCAGTTTTGCTACCAATGTGAACCTCCTTCAGCCCTACTTCGGGATCTTCACTGTGTAGCCCTACCTGGCACTGCAGAGCCTTTGCCTCAGTTTTTACTTGACTAGAAGGATAAAATGTGTCTGACGGAAATCCAATACATCTCACCATCCAAATACTACCGTTCCTACAGTAAAGCATGGAGGTGGTAATATCCTGTTCTGGGGGGCTTCTGTGCAGCAGGGATTGGAGCACTTGTCAGGATAGAAGGAAAGATGGATGGGGTGAAAAACCATCAAATTCTTGAGGAAAATGTGCTGCCTTCTGCCAGAAAGTTGTCAGTGAGAAGGTTTACCTTCCAACATGATAATGACCCAAAGCACACAGCAAAAATTGCCACACAGTGGTTGGAGGAGAAAAAGGTAAACGTCCTTGCATGGCCTAGTCAGAGCCCAGACTTAAACCCCTTTGAAACTCTGTGGAATGATTTAAGACTGCAGTCCACAAACAGTCACCGTCAAATTAAAGTGAACTTGAGCAGTTCTGCAAAGAAGAGCGGGCAAATATTGCCAAGTCTAGATGTGCAAAGTTAGTGGAGACCTATCCCAACAGACTAATGGCTTCAATTAACCGCTTGCCTGCCGCCCCATAGCAGATATACTGCTACAGGGCAGCTTTGCAAAATCACGTAAATATATGTGATTTTGTAGTTCCAGGTAGGGGGTTTTCGTGTGCGGTGCCCTACCCGTTCTGCTATTGGCTCCTGAGGATGTCAATCACCAGGTCCTGGCTGGTGATTTTTGGCCAGGACTAGGTGATCATCTGCAAAGCTGAGAGGGGAGAGACCTATGTGTAAACAACACAGATCTCTCTCCTGTCAGCATTGACATGCTGCACAGCAGAGATCTAGAAAGCAGCAGGTTTGCTTAGTAAAACACAACACAGTACACAAAAAAATCACTCCCTAACCCACAGTTAACCCTTTGATCGCCCCAGATGTTAATCCTTTCCTGCCCAGTGTCATTAGTACAGTGTCAGTGCTTTTTATTAGCCCTTATCACTGTATTAATGTCACTGGTCAGTGGCAGTTAGTCTCCCCCCGTGTTAGATTGCCCACTGCAGCCCCACAGTTCCGCTATAAGTCGCTGATCACCGCCATTACTAGTATATATAAAAAAAAAATCATTATACGTATGTGCCGCCATTTTGTAGATGCTATAACTTTCACATAAACCAATTAATATACACTTATTGGGATTTTTTTTAGCAAGACATTTAGCAGAATACATTTTGGCCTAAATTTATGATGAAAAGTATTTATTTTTTTGTAATTAATATGTTTTATAGCAAAAGTCAAAAATATTGTTGTTTTGCTTTTTCAAAATTGTCAGTATTTTGTTTTCTTTATAGCACAAAATATGAAAACCGCAGAGGTGATCAAATACCTATTTGTGGGGAAACAAAATGACATAAATTTCATTTATGTTCAGCGTTGCATGACTGCACAATTGCCAGTTAAAATAACACGGCGCTGTATCGTAAAAAATGGCCTGCTTAGGAAGGGGGGTAAATCTTCTGGAAGGCAAGTGGTTAAAGCAAAAATTGATTCAACAAAACACTGACACAAGCGGGTGATCCTTTCTCCAACTCGGTGATTCTGTTTTTGAATTTTTCAATTCTTTTTCTGACCTGTTGGTGTTCTATCTTTCACTTGGATGTTGTAACAAAAAATCTTTTTACTTTCTATGCCTCGTTCACATGGGTGTGCTGCAGTGTATACCTGTGAGAGGGCCATGTATGACCACAGAGGGATGCCCAGGTGTTCAGGTGGGTGCCATGCAGATGCGGGGGTGCAGTCCGAAATGCAGAAGTGTGCGTTTGGGGCTGTACACCCTCACAGCTGTCAGATTGAGAGCAGTGGCTGTGTCCATGCAGCTCTGTGTCCCAATTGACATGAATGGGACTGCCCGCATGGGGATGCATGAACACCTGTGGCTAAAAGCGGCAGTACGCCTGTGTGAACGAAGTCTAAATCTTTTTTTATTTATTATCGATCCTATTTATTCACATGTGTTATTGAAAGATCGGTCCACCCGTAAAGTTTGGGTTTATGCTAAAGAGAGATCACCTGGCGGTTCTGTGTATCTCTTAAAGTATACCTACAGGCAAAACTTTGTAATTTTGAATTGGGTAGAGAGGGTTTAGAACACCTGTCAGGTTTTTATTGCTGTCTGTGTCCCCCAGGGGCGGACTGACCATTTGGAAACGCGAGCACTGCCCGAGGGCCCGGGGTCAGTAGGGGGCCCCATGAGATGCCTCTGGTACCTTTTTCATAGGCTTTTTTGAGTTTGGGCAAGGACACAGGGGCCCCATGATCCCCTATTGCCCGGGGACACCATGAGTTTTCAGTCCACCCCTGGTGTCCCCTTTAGGGAGATTTACCCTCTCTATTTGCCCGGTTTACTATTATCACCGAAAGTAAAAGAAAATCACAAATTTAGTTTTGTGACCAGAACAGGAATAGAGGGGAAATCTTCCAAGAGGGACACTAGTTTTGATGACAGCCATGGATTCCTTCACTTTGGATGGGTTTCCTTTCACTTCCTTTTTTGGCCATGGGATAGGAAATGAAAGGAAATCTCCCCAATGGAACACAGATGACCAAAATAAAACTGACAAGTGTTAAAACCCTCCTTTACCCTATTGGAAATTAAAAAAAAAAAGCTTTGCCTTTATTTCTACTTTAAGGGCTCTAAAGATGAGACCTCTGAAGTCCTGGGTCTATACCCTGCAGTGCCCATTATGAGGGGTCCCCACTTTTCTATTTTATACTATGGGAAATGTAACAGAAGGAGCAGGAACACCCATAAAATAAATATACGAGGCCTGGGGCTGATTCATGCAACAAGGCTCAACCCACAACAACAATATCACCCTTGGGTGGACTGACCTTATGGGTTATGGCATCTTCAGTCATTTCTACAGGCTTTACTCATCTGTTTATGTCTCCTATGTACTTAAAATTGGTCTAAAATGTGTAATTTACTTATCTGCAGCATGTTCTACATTTGCAGTCACATTTGTGAAACCCCCACTATATGCTTACTATGGGTTCCCAATTACAAAGCAAATCTAAAACTCTTGTTTAAAAAAAAAAAGATCTTACTATTTAGATGTTTGGTCTTTGGGCAGACTGCAAGCTATTCTGAACAATTTTAGCCCTTTCACTGCCAGAACCGTTTTTGCATTTTTTTGCACACGTTTACAAAATCATTTTAGGCCTGAAGATTACACAAAACCCCCAAACATTATACATTTTTTGAAAGCAGACACCATAAAGAATGAAATAGGGGTAGTTCCAATTTGTTATGTCGCACAATATTACCACAGAGATCTAGGAAATGCAAAATTTCATGAAGAAACTCACTAAACTGAATTTTAAGGCAAACAAATGCAACAAATTACAAACAAATTTTTTGTAAAATATAAAAGAGGAGGGTGCGCTGAGTATATAGATACCTAGCATGTCAAACATTAAATTTACATGTACCTGTGAAATGGCGACAAACGTCAGTACCTTATATTTTCTATAGGCAACACTTCAAAAGCCTCTACAGGTCATCAGTTTAGAGTTACAGAGGGGGCACTCCGATGGGAACAGTCCATGTGAGGGGGCACTCCGATGGGATCAGTCCATGTAAGGGGACACTCCGATGGGATCAGCCCATGTGAGAGGACACTCCGATGGGATCAGTCCATGTGAGAGGACACTCCGATGGGATCAGTCCATGTGAGGGCACACTCCGATGGGATCAGTCCATGTAAGGGGACACTCCGATGGGATCAGTCCATGTGGGAGGACACTCCGATGGGATCAGTCCATGTGAGGGGGCACTCCGATGGGATCAGTCCATGTGAGAGTACATTCCGATGGGATCAGTCCATGTAAGGGGGCACTCTGATGGGATCAGTCCATGTAAGGGGACACTCTGATGGGATCAGTCCATGTAAGGGGACACTCCGATGGGATCAGTCCATGTAAGGGGACACTCCGATGGGATCAGTCCATGTGAGAGGACACTCCGATGGGATCAGTCCATGTGAGGGGACACTCCGATGGGATCAGTCCATGTGAGGGGGCACTTCGATGGGATCAGTCCATGTGGGAGTACACTCCGATGGGATCAGTCCATGTGAGGGGGCACTCCGATGGGATCAGTCCATGTGAGAGTACATTCCGATGGGATCAGTCCGTGTAAGGGGGCACTCTGATGGGATCAGTCCATGTAAGGGGACACTCTGATGGGATCAGTCCATGTAAGGGGACACTCTGATGGGATCAGTCCATGTAAGGGGACACTCTGATGGGATCAGTCCATGTAAGGGGACACTCCGATGGGATCAGTCCATGTAAGGGGGCACTCCGAAGGGATCAGTCCATGTAAGGGGGCACTTCGATGGGAACAGTCCATGTAAGGGGGCACTCCGATGGGATCAGTCCATGTAAGGGGGCACTCCGATGGGATCAGTCCATGTGAGGGGACACTCCGATGGGATCAGTCCATGTAAGGGGGCACTCCGATGGGAACAGTCCATGTAAGGGGGCACTCTGATGGGATCAGTCCATGTAACGGGGCATTCCGATGGGATCAGTCCATGTTAGGGGGCACTCCGATGGGATCAGTCCATGTGAGGGGGCACTCCGATGGGATCAATCCATGTGAGAGGACACTCTGATGGGATCAGTCCATGTGAGGGGGCACTCTGACATGTGAGGGGACACTCTGATGGGATCAGTCCATGTGAGGGGACACTCTGATGGGATCAGTCCATGTGAGTGGACACTCTGATGGGATCAGTCCATGTGAGAGGACATTCCGATGGGATCAGTCTATGAAAGGGGACACTCTGATGGGATCAGTCCATGTGTCAGGGATCACCACGGCGCTGGTCCCGGCGCAGGCGCATTGCGCCGCTTTGTGCAGGGATGTGGGCACTAGGTCCAGGCCGGCCGCGGCGTCCGAACTCGCACATGCGCACTAGGAGCCGCGGGCGCGCGCCTGGCACCAATGAAAGTGCAGGGCGCGATATTTAAACGGCCCTGAACTGTCATTGAGTGCCTTCTGGTCTTACCTGCATTCCTGAACCTGTGAACCTGTATCCTGTAAGTTGCTGACCCGGATTGTACCTGACCACGCTGTATTCTCCTGCTCTGACCCTTGGCTTGCCTGACCTCTCTCCTGGATGCCCCCTATTGGATCTGATCTTCTGTTACTGACCTGGCATGTGACCCGACTATTTTCTGCTTTGTACTGCACCGTCCCCACGGCTACCGACCCGGCTTGTCTGACCTCGCACCTGCATAGCCATCCATCCATCCCGTCGGGGTCGCCCGACCTCCTCATATCAGGCTCTCCCCTGTGGGAGCCCCTGGCGAACACCCCTACCACTGACAGGTATACTCAGTAGTCACGACCTGGTCTCAGGGTGCTCCAAGTCCATCCCCACCATCAGGGGCCCTGGTGAACAAGTACTCTGGGGCTTAGATTCCGTGCTCTGGGGATGCCTGATTAGTGGAGTGATAGTGGTGCCGCCAGGCGGTCCCTTACAGTACCAGAAAGCCATGACTGAGCCTAGGAGAGAGGGACGAGTGGAAAACAGTGTTCCGTACTCGTTTTGGGCACTTTGAATATCTGGTCATGCCATTTTGGCTGTGCAATGCCCCAGCCACGTTCCAGCATTTTGTGAGCGATATATTCAGGGACTACCTTGATGTTTTTGTAATCGTCTACTTGGATGACATACTGATCTTTTCACCCTCACTTAAGGCTCACAGGATTCATGTGGCAAAGGTATTAGGGCGGTTGCGCCTGCATGGGCTATATGCCAAAGCTGACAAATGCAGCTTTTAGCAGCCCAGTATTACTTTTTTGGGTCTGATTATCTCCACCACGGGGGTCGCGATGGACCCTCAGAAGGTCTCAGCAATTCTGGATTGGCCAGTTCCCACAGATAAAAAGGGCATCCAACGTTTTATTGGGTTTTCAAACTTTTACAGAAAGTTTATTAGGAACTTCTCAGGTCTGGTCTCCCCCATAACTCAGTTGACCAAACAAGGAACCCGCTTCAGATGGACACCAGAGGCCCAGGAAGCCTTTGAGGCCCTGAAAAAATTGTTCACCACAGCACCCATTCTCGGCCATCCAGACGCATCCCTGCCTTACATACTGGAAGTAGATGCGTCTGAGAATGCGGTAGGATCCATCCTGTCCCAGCGAAAAGGCACCAAGGAACTCCTACACCCTGTAGCATTCTTTTCAAGGAAGCTTACTCCGGCCGAGAAGAACTATGATATTGGCGATCGAGAACTGTTGGCCATTAAAACGGCATTAGAAGAATGGAGGTACCTGCTGGAAGGAGCCACGCATCCAATCTTGATCTTCACCGATCATAAAAACCTAGAGTATCTGAGAACGGCCAAACGGTTACGCCCGCGACAGGCGAGATGGGCACTCTTTTTCTCCAGGTTCTCCTTTCATATAACATACAGACCTGGTTCCAAGAACACGAAGCCCGACACACTGTCACGCATGTTAGAGGACCCCAAGGAAGAACCAGTACCCGATACCATTCTGTCCTCAGGGAACTTCTTGGCCCTCCAAACGGAGCTTCGGTCGAAACTCCTGGACGCATCCACGGCAATGTCAGCCCCATCTGGGGTGTCCCTGCAGAACAAGGGAGGACTCCTATGGAAGGAGGGGTTGATCGCGGTACCTGAAGAAGTCTGAACTTTAGTCTTGGGACATTGTCATGATCACCCGATGGCAGGACACTTTGTCCTAACAAAAACCCTGGATCTTCTCCAACGCTCATTTTGGTGGCTGAGCATGGCTAAGGACTGCAAACATTACGTTAAATCCTGCGCCGTCTGTCAAAGAAACAAACCTTCAAGAAACAAGGCTTGGGGACTGCTGCGCCCACTGCCGATACCTGAACGACCATGGCAAAGGATCGCAATGGACTTTATAGTCGAGCTCCCTCCGTCCTAGGGCCACGCCGTGATCCTTGTGGTCATCGATCGACTATCTAAGATGGCCCACTTCTTACCCTTGAAGAATACTCCGTCGGCATCCGAGACTGCACGAATCTTCATTCAGGAAATGGTAAGATTACACGAAGTTCCAGAAGACATCGTCTCGGATTGAGGAGTCCAATTCACTTCTAAATTTTGGAGGGCTGTATGCAAGGCATTGGATATCAAACTGTCCCTCTCCTCCGCGTTCCACCCACAGACCAATGGGCAAATAGAGAGGACTAACCAGACCCTGGAGCAATACCTGCGATGCTACACGTCCTTCCTACAGGATAATTGACTGACGCTCTTACCCTTGGCAGAATTTGCCTACAACAATGCAAATCATTCAGCAACGGGGCAATCCCTGTTTTTTTTCAAGCTATGGATTTCACCCTGTTTTCCTTCCTGATCTGGTCCCCGAGTGTCCAGTTCCGGCCACACAAGACGCGCTTACTTTTTTCTCCACCAACAACAAATTACTTCAGGAGGCCATCTCTCGGGCCCAGGAGGATAACAAGAAGGCTTTTGATAAGAAGCGAAGGGGGGACCTGGTGCTGCAACCTGGGGATAAGGTCTGGTTGGCGACAACGAATTTGAAAATGTGTCGTTCAAGGAAATTGGGACCGAAGTTTGTAGGCCCTTTCTGTGTGAAGCGAATGATTAACAAAGTGGCATACGAGCTCATCCTCCCTGAGACGTTCAAGATCCACCCAGTATTCCACGTGTCCCTGCTGAAACCAGTGGTCCCAGATCCCTTTCCAGATCAAGAGTCCAGACCTCTGGAGGCCATAACTGTCGAAGAGCAAGAAGAATTTGAGGTAGAAGCAATCCTGAAGTGCCGAAGGAGGGGGGGTCAGACCCAGTTCCTAATTAAATGGAAGGGCTATGGTCCGGAGGACAATTCCTGGGAACCGGCCCAAAATGTTCATGCACCTAGGCTTTTCCGGGGGTTTCTTCGTGATCACCCATGGTGGAGAGATCGGGTGGGCATCCGGAGGTTGCCCGTAGGGGGGGGCAATGTCAGGGATCACCACGGCGCTGGTCCCGGCGCAGGCGCCGCCTTGTGCAGGGACGCGGGCACTAGGTCCAGGCCAGCCACAGCGTCCGAACCTGACCACGCTGTATTCTCCTGCTCTGACCCTTGGCTTGCCTGTCCTCTCTCCCAGATGCCCCCTATTGGATCTGATCTTCTGTTACTGACCTGGCGTGTGACCCGACTATTCTCTGCCCGCTGCTTTGTACCGCACCGTCCCCACGGCTACCGACCCGGCTTGTCTGACCTCGCACCTGCTCAGCCATCCATCCAGTCGAGGTCACCCGACCTCCTCTTATCAGGCTCTCCCCTTTGGGAGCCCCTGGTGAACACCCCTACCACTGACAGGTATACTCAGTAGTCACGACCTGGTCTCAGGGTGCTCCAAGTCCATCCCCACCATCAGGGGCCCTGGTGAACAAGTACTCTGGGGCTTAGATTCCGTGCTCTGGGGACACCTGATCAGTGGAGTGCTAGTGGTGCCGCCAGGCGGTCCCTTACACCTTATAAGGGGACACTCTGATGGGATCAGTCCATGTAACGGGACATTCCAATGGATTCAGTCCATGTGAGGGGGCACTCCGATGGGATCAGTCCGTGTAAGGGGCACTCCGATGGGATCAGTCCATGTGAGAGGACACTCCGATGGGATCAGTCCATGTGAGAGGACACTCTGATGGGATCAGTCCATGTAAGGGGGCACTCTCATGGGATCAATCCATGTAAGGGGGCACTCCGATGAGAACAGTCCATGCAGAGGGGCAAACCGATAGGAACAATGCATGTAAGGGGGCGCTCTGATGGGATCAATCCATGTAAGGGGGCACTCCAAACTACAAAACAATAATAAGCTAATGCAGTTTGATACCACAACAAAAACAACTTACAGGAATCAAAACGATGAATGCGACTCTTTGGTGGTCAAGGCCACCCCTAAGGACCTCTATATCTAGTACAGTACCCACGACTGGCCTACATTTTTCTTATGTTTTTAGACAGAAATAGAGACAATCACTTTGTTGTACACATAAGAGATATTCTTGTCTAAGTAGCCATCCACAATGGTCAAGGTCAACATAAAGAAATTGACAACACAATTCACTCCATGTCCAGAGAAGAATCGCACAGGAATGCGTGTTGCTTTCCTGTGCAATTCACATACGGTTGTTCTGTGCAGTGCAATTTCATGCCCATTCATTCCCGCACTGTAACCTGATCACATGTTACAAAAGTACCATGCAATCCAATGTGGGAAAAGCACTTCGTTTGCAACCTGCAGTTGGCGTGTCATTACATTTTTATTGACATGCACTATAGATCGCAAAAGTGGTGCGTTTTACATGAGGTTGAGTTGCACAGGAATGCACAGTGAGTTCCTGTGCGATGCAGATGCTGGCATGGTGTGAACCAGCACTAAATGTACATAGAAAAGGAAACTAGAACAGTCATTCTGGACTAATAAGAATTTTTGAGCCTGGGTTCACATACATGCGGTGCGGTATATTGCATGTGATTCACACAGGAACCGCACCGCATTCCTGTGCAAATCACTTACGATTTGTGTGCGGTGCGATTGGAGCCATACATTTTGTATGGCTCTAATCGCACCACACCAGAAAGGTGCAGGACCCTTTTTCTGGGTCCACAAAAGAATCAGATCACATGGGTATTCACACCAATGCGGTCTGATTCTGCACATTGCACCGCGTTTTTCAGACCGCTTTCAGGCTGTTGTTAACATACACACACGCAGCGGTTCGCATGAACAGGGTGCGTTTCTGAAGCGGTGCGGAATTCTCACAGAAAATGCAGCAAATTCTGCACTGTATCAGTGTGAGCCAGGGTTCAGTGTCATTATTCACTGAGAAGGGAATCTGAATGTAACGTAAACAGCTGAGAATTTTCTGATTCAGTTTTTATTTTCCTTTAAAGAATTTCCTTTCAGTGCTGCAACTTGTACTCGGCCTCTTAGAAGGCGGAGGGGAGAACTGGAATCCAATGTGTACTGAACTATATATGACAACGTAGCCTTGTCTACAGGTCCATGTGTCAGTGGTCAGTGCAGCAAGATGCTCCCACACAGCTCAGTGCGCAATGTATTGCTGCTTGTGATCACCTGTCTTATCTATGGAGTGTTGTGTTCAAAGGAAACTCACATTGACTGTAAGTATCACATTGCTGTCTTTATCATTCCTCATGGAAGCGTAAAGAAAAGAACAACTCTTTTTTCTTTGAGTTTTCTAGGAATCACATTGTAAGGGACAATGTGAAAAGAGCAGTGACTTTTACTTGATTTTCTAAAATTTAGTGAGGTGAAATCAACGTTTGTTGTCCACTATAGCCATGAACAAATTTTTAAGGAATAAGATGGATAATTTGTCTTGAACAAACAAATTTCCACTTATGTGTAGTTTACATTTGATAAATGACATCCATTCCTAAATCAAATGATAAAGTTGTAGTAAACTCCGCTTGGTCAATTGTACCTACAGGTATGCTTATAATAGATCTTACCTGTAGGCAGGGGCGGACTGACAACTCATGGGGCCCCCGGGCAATAGGGGATCATGGGGCCCCTGTGTCCTTGCCCAAACTCAAAAAAGCCTATGAAAGAAGGAACCAGGGGCATCTCATGGGGCCCCCTACTGACCCCGGGCCCTCAGAAAGTGCCCGAGTTTCCAAATGGTCAGTCCTCCCCTGCCTGTAGGCACAATGAATTTCTCCTAAACATGCGCTATTAACCACTTCCCGTCCGGCCGTTTATATACATGGGCCGGACGGGAGCAGTGTAGGGGTGAGTTGCCGTTCATAAACGCCGCCCGCCATTTTAGCCTGTGCACGCTCCCCGGGAGCACACAGCACCATGATACGGTGCCCGCTCTGTCCGGATCGCACTGATCGCTGTACAGGACCTCTGTGTGAGGTCCAGTTCATATGATCACTGATTGGCCAATCGGCGATCACATGAATAGTAGTTAGCAAGATGTCACTTCTGACATCATTGCTTACTACGTGTGAAATCTGTCAATGATCACAGAGGTCACATGGTACAAGGCTAATCACAACAGCCTTGTACCATGTTACAAGCTGTGACCAATCACAGCTCACACAGTTTTTCTCAATGGCTGCAACTAATTTGGGTTATTTTGTTTTTTACTAAAAAGATAACTGAATAAATTTTGGCCAAGATTTATGAAGAAAGATTATTTATTTGCAAAATTTCATAAGAAAAACACTTTTTTTCATTTATATAGCAAAAAAAAACCCAATCCCAGTGGTGAATAAATACCATCAAAATACAGTTTTATCTGTCTCAAAACAATGCTAAAAAATTCATATGGGTACAGTGTTGCTCGACCGCGCAATTGTCATTCAAAGTATGACAGCACTGAAAGCTGACAATTGGCCTGGACAGGAAGGAAGTGAAAGTGTCCGGACTTGACGTGGTTAAGGAGATATTCACAATTTCTGCAGTTAATGACGTCACCAGCGCATGAGCTCTGAACTGAGGGCACATTGAATGTGCTGTCAATCCAGGGTGCTGTGCCGCGATGGTGACTCCTACGTGCTTTAACTAGAGCTCTGCTGAAGTCACAAGACTATTTAAATTAAGTGTATTTAAATATTTAACTTAAGCTTAAGTGTTTGCATTACCTACCATCACTTTACACTAAAATGGACTTTAATGATGAACTAAAATGATACTTTTTAAAATACCGTAAAATGAATGACTGTAAAACTGACCATCACTCATGCAGTCTTGGTCTATTTCTTTTAATCACCCAAAGGACTCTCCATGGGGTTTTCAGGAAAACTGAAAAAAAAACAATTTGTTTAGAAGCTATTTAAATTATAACTAAAAAAGTATTTAAATCCCCCTTTTTTCCCATTATAGTGGTTAGGGATTAGAACACCTGTCAGGTTTTTACTGATATCTGTGCCTACATTAAGAGGGTTTACCCTTTCTATTTCTCCTCATGTTTATGGTTATCACTGAAAGGGAAAGAGTTGTCCCCAGAACATAGTAGAGGGGCATATTTTAAAGGGGAAGCCAGTTCTGGTGGCAACCAGGGAATCCCTTAATTTTGGAGATATTTCTTTTCATTCCTGTTTTGGCTATGGGACAGGGAGTGAAGGGAAATCTCCCCAATTGGACAATGATGGCAAAACAATCTGAAAGGGATTATAACCCTCCCTTACCCTATCCAAAATGTATAAAAAAAAATGTTTTGCCTTAATAACTTAGAGCCCCTCCCCCCAAAATGTAAGGTTCGTAGTATTGTGTTAATTACACTTGGAAACACAATCACTGGATATTTGTATCTTTGTTTTTATTTGTGCAGGTAGAAGCACCCTGTGGTTCCAGTGACGTGGGGTGCAGTTTCAGGATGGGGGGGTTGGAGAATGTGACCATGTGTTATGTTACACCTTAACAGCTTGCCGACCCGCCGCAGTGTTGTTACTGCGGCAGTGCGGCACCTGTGCGCACAGCACCGTCTTTTAACATCGCTGTGCAAAACAGGTATGGGCCGTGCGAGAGGCGTCCGTCATTTCCCGCCGGGTGCCGGAGATTACAAGTAATCACTGACAAATAGCAGAGCTGCAATGTAAACAATGCAGCCATGCTATCTGTCAGTTCAGAGCACGCTGAACCTGAGAGAAGACTTTATTTCTCGGGATCAGCGTGTTCCTGTGAAGTACACACCCCCGCCCCCTAGTAAAACACTCCCTTCACACAGTTAACCCTTTCTTTCCCTAATAAAAGTTAACCCCTTCCTCCCCAGCGCCATTAGTACAGTGTCAGTGTTTTTTTTTTTTGCACTGATCTCTGTATTGGTGTCACTGATTATGTCAGTGACCCCAAGTCAGTTTCCCCCCCAGTGTCAAAATGTCCGCCGCAGTTCCGCCATAAGTCGCTGATCACTGTCATAAATCGCTGATCACTGCCATAAGTCGCTGATTGCCGCCATTATTAGTATAATAGAAAAAAAAATCCCAGTATCTTTCCTGCCATTTTAGACGCTATAACTTTCACGTAAACCAATTAATTTACACGTATTGGGATTTTTTTTAAGCAAAGACATGTCGCAGAATACATTTTGGCAGAAATTTATGACTAAATTTGAGTTTTATATTTTTTTTACTGGACATGTTTTATAGCAAAAAGTCCAAAATATTGTTTTTTTTTCTTAAAATTGTCAGGCTTTTCTCTTATAGCGCAAAAAATAAAAAATGCACAGGCAATCAAATACCACCGAAAGAAAGCTCAATTTGTGGGAAAAAAAGGATGTAAATTTAATTTATGTACCGTATTACTATATATTTTTTATAGCTGAAAGTAAAAAATATAGTTTTTCTTCAAAAGTTTTGGTCTTTTTTTGTTTATAGCGTGAAAAATTAAAAGCGCACAAGTGATCGAATACCACCGAAAGAAAGCTCTATTTGTGTGAAAAGAAGGACGTAAATTTCGTTTGGGTGCAGCATTGCATGACCGCACAATTATCAGTTGGATTAGTGCAGCGCTGAGTAGCAAAAAGAGGCCTGGTCATTAGGGGGGTAAATCCTCAGGAGGGCAAGTGGTTAAATATAGTTGTAATATGAAATCTGGTGAGAAAGGTGAACGTAGCCTTTTAGGACTTTATTGAATCCTATTGCTTCCCCTGATGTATGGCATATGTCTGCAGCAGCAGAGGGTTTTACACAGTTTCCCAGGTGCTGTAGCATGTATCTTTAACAAGTCGAATTTCAGCTGTCAGGTGGAAGCGATCTGGTGGATGTACAGCTGATGGATCACTTTCATGGGCCCCCGTTAATGCACCATCCAATTCCCCTACCACCTCCCACTATGTTTCCCGGGTTCCAGTTTTCCATCTTTGAACCTCTGACTCGCACTGCGTGATCTGCGCTTCATTGGCTTCAGTGAAGGGCAGGGGAGACATCAGGGGTCTAATTGCCAGGTGTCTTTTGCAGGTAACCATCCCTAAATATTTTAAGATGATGAGAAAGATGACGGCATTGAGTGGTTATAAGAATGCGTATGAGTAACTGCTTTTGTATTGGTGGAATGGGAATGCTTTGTTAGTCTTTATTTTATGACCTGGCTGTGTTCTTTCTGTTCGCAGAATCGCTCCATAGACCATCGTGTTGATCTGTATTCTCTGCAGCTCTATTGCTGGGATTATTCTGATCTGTGCCAGTAGTAAGTAAGCTTTTATTTTTCATTTATTGCTGTATAAATACTTGCTGTGTGTTGGCTATAGGCAATACATGGTACACAATCCTTCCATGTCCACATCTCCATTATTCACTGGCATCCTCTGTGGGCTGTGGGTTCCGGCACAGTAATAAATGAGACGGATTTTTGGTGAATCTGGTGAACAAATTCATTTTTTCTATTGTTTTTGCAAGTGGAAGTGTTAGGACATCTGTTGAGTTTCTATTGACATTTATCAAGGAAATTTCACTTAACCCACATAGGAAATGAGGAGAGTAAAGCAGGGTGTATGCGTATTGAAATTCCTCCTGTCCAGCAGGAACTGCCCATATCTCAGTACGTGTGTATCCCTCACTTGTGTGCATGTGGGATTTGGGAAGTTGGTTTTTGGTTTTTTGTTTTTTTTTCCCATTCAACCAGCTGGTCGCTTGAAAAAAAACAGTGTATACCCAGCTAACGTTTATACTATATGAAAGGCAAGAAAAAAAATCACAGAGGTTCTAACACTTCCCCTTCTATGAATAAAGTGGTTTTATTTGCTGATGCCTACCTAGAGAGATTCTGTTCACTTCCTGTTCCTTTGAACTTGTAGGGAGGAGGAATCTCCCCTGCAGTGGGCACAGAGAGCCTAACTGCATCCCACCTTCTTTGGAAAAAAGTTTTGGCAGGAATAACACTTTTTCCTAGTTTAAGATAGTTAAATAGTAAAAAAAGATTCTGGTAAATGCCTTTTAACCACTTCAAGTCCAGGCACTTTTACCCCCTTCCTGTCCAGGCCAATTTTCAGCTTTCAGTGCTATCACACTTTGAATGACAATTGCGCGGTCATGCAACACTGTACCCATATTAATTTTTTTGTATTTTTTGAGACGAATAAAACTTTTTATTTTGGTGGTGTTTATTCACCACTGGGATTTTTATTTTTTTTGCTGTATAAATGAAAATGTCCAGCATTTTGAAAAAATAAATAATCTTTCTCCATAAATCTTGGCCAAAATTTATTCAGTTATCTTTTTAGTGAAACAAAAATAACCAAAATTAGTTTATAACCAAAAATTATTATAATTTTTCAAAACATTTTTTTACATTTTTCTTTTTTTTTTATATTTTTTAAATTTTTTTTTGTTTTTTTATCAACATACTGTCACCAGAGCAGTAAAAAAAACATCTTCATCACCCCCCACAAGTAGTACAGTGTCACTATGGTACTACTGTACTACTTGTGGGGGGTGGTGAAGATTTTTTTTTTTTTTTACACTGATTGCTTTTTTACCCATAAAGGCTGTAAAAGGAATAATTTCTACTTCTCTCTGGCTGCATTCTTGCAGCCATTGAGAAATACTGTGTGAGCTGTGATCGGTCACAGCTTGTCACATGGTACAAGGCTGTTGTGAATAGCCTTATGCTATGTGACCTCTGTGATCATTAACAGATTTCACACGTAGTAAGCAATGATGTCAGAAGTATACTCAGTGATCACATGATCGGGACCTCACAGAGACGTCCCGTACAACTACCGCGGTGCTGCGCGCATACAAGCAGGGAGCGGGGAGGACGTTTATAATCGGCCACCCGCCCCTGCACTGCTCCCGTCTGGCCGTTTATATACATGGGCCGCACGGGAAGTGATTAATTACCTTCCTAGTTCCTGTCTACCTCCCATATCCACACCAGTGAAAATCCCAGTACTTCCAGATATAAAAACACATGGCTATACCCCATGCCTTCCCACAATGCATTATTTGCTATCATGAGCGAGTCACCATTCTCAAATCCTGTTACATGGAGGCAATCCTGGCAGACCTGGATTTGCATAGGGTCTGCAGTGCAAAACACAACGGCAAACTGGATCAGAGAGCCATCCTCTGTGTGACCTCCTGTAGGTGGCGGTGGGAAGGAGGTGCAGAGTGGCCACGGTTCTAGAATGACAGGCAAACTTCCCTGAAGGTGGTGGGTTGGCAGGGAGATGCTAGAGAGTATATAGAGGGTGTGTGGGGCATGGAGGGAGATGCTAGAGAGTATATAGAGGGTGTAGGTGGCACGAAGGGAGATACTAGAGGGGCTATAATCTGTGGGTGGCAGGCAGGGAGACTGTAAAGGGGCTATAGACTGTATGAAGGTTGCAGGGGAGATGCTAGAGGTACTGCAATGGTAAAATATTTACTGGGTATATCTGTCAAAAGACACAGGTAACGTTTGCCTTTTAACTCTTATTTTATTTGATAAAAAGTGGGATATTTCCAGTAACTGGAGTTGAAAACCCTGTAGTGCAGTCCATGGTTGAAGGTAGAACTGCCTCTTCTGCCTGTCCTTGGATTTTATTTGAAATACCAGAAGCAAAGCCTCTGGAGGTGTTTTCTACATCCTGGGATGTCTGGGGACATTTGACTTTTATCTAATCCCTCCAATGAATAACACATCTCTGCTGTAAAGTTGTATTTCTTTATTTTATTATCTATTATTGCTTACTTTTTAAGGATCCCGTATGTCACCATATTTGTGAATTTTGCTTTTGCCTTTTTTGAGAAGCCCTCATCTCTAACTGTAACATCAGATGTGCGTTACCGCAAAGCAGCCTCGGAGCCACCCTGAAGACTGAAGGAAAGTGTGGAATTTTTGATTTTTCTTATATTTATTACTGACCTTTCTGTACAGGTAATAACCATTACTGTCCGGCTGACCTAGAATTTATACGTATTTTACACCAAAAACAGGCTATTAAGGCCGGTTCTCACATGCCCACATCTGAATCACGCAGGAACGTGCCGTGCTTTCCTTTGCAATTAAACCTAGATGCAAAACATACAGCTTTTGCAATCTGCAGCGGGTGTCAATAGAAATTTAATGACACCCCAAGGGTCGGTCGCAAATGCAGTGCGTTTGCCTGCACCAGATTGCATGGTACTTTTGTACCATGTGATCTGGTTACAGTGGGGCTTATTTATTATAGCTGGGGAGTGCAAAATCAGGCTGACTTCTGCATAGAAACCAGTCTGCTTCCAGGTTTTTAGTGGGCGCACAGTTGTAGCATGGGTGCTACAAGGTTCAATCTACGTACATGTGCAGTGTTCTGTCTCATTTTCTAGTTGCAGCAGCTGAGTTCAGGCATTAAAGTAGTTCTAAATCCTCAAGGGTTTTTAACTTAATGGATTTTATCCATTAAAGCGGAGTTCCACTCACCCTGTCCAAAAATAAGTCAGCAGCTACAAAGACTATAGCTGCTGACTTTTAAAAAACAGCCACTTACCTGTCCCTCGGTCCCACAGTGTGTCCTCTGCAGCCCATTTCACTGGCCATCCTGTGTTCCAGGTGCCGCCATCTTCAGTGTGGGAACCCGGCTGTGACAGCTTGTGGTTTCACAGCCGGGTTCCCACTGCACATTTGCGAGTAGCGCTGCGCTTCATGAATGGACCTGTTATCTTCTGGGACCTGTCACGTGTCCCAAAAGACTACAGGGAGGAAGGACACCTTCCGCTTCCGACCGGAAGTGGGAACTGGTACCTGTCAAATTCGGGTACCGACCCCCCCCCCACAAAGCTGCCAAACTTTAATGAGGAACGGGGGAGCAGTCCTTAAAGCGGGACTTCGCCTTTTAGGTGGAGCTCCGCTTTAAGGTAAAAAACCTTTTGTGTAACAGACTGTCACCTTCCCTTATACTTACCTGATCCCCGTTGTGATCCAGCATTGTGCATAAGAGCTGTGGCTCTCCTTTCTTTGTCCCTCTTCACTGGGCAGATTGGTAGCAGCAGGAGCCATTGACTCTTGCTCCTGTCAGTCAACTCATGTGATGAGGGAGTGTGGGGTGGGGCCAGGTTCTGCTGTCTGTGTCAATGGACACAGCAGCGGGACTCGAGAGTAAGCCTGTGAGCGCCCCCATGGAAATCTGCTTTCTATTGGGGTCACCAGCAAGAGAGCAGGCTCCTGGAGCACCGGTGAGGGACCCGAGAAGGGGAGGATCGGGGCCGCTTTGTGGAATTCTATTGCACAGAGCAGATAAGTATAGACATGTTTGTTTCATTGGGAATTTCATTGGGCCTGTTAGGTCAAAAGAGCATGCGGAAGGTCAGGTAGTGATGTTGGATGAGAAGACCAGGCTCACAATTACCATTACAGTTCATCCTCAAGGTGTTCAGTCAGGGCTCTATAAAGGACACTCCAGGGTTTCTCCACAGCAAACTCATCACACCAGGCCTTCATGGAGCTGACTTTGTACACAGGGCCACAGTCTTTCTGGAACCGAAAGGGCCTTCCTCAAACTGTTATCACAAAGCTGGAAGCTCACCATTGTCTAAAATGTCTTTGTATGCTGGAACATTAAAGCCGAATTAAACTTTTTTTCACATTCACCCACCAGCAAGCTTCTGTTCACCTAATGTAAACAGGGCTCATATTCTGCACAGCGCTCCCATATTTACTATACAATCCTGCTCCAGGTCCGTCCACCTCTCTCTGCCCAAAATCCCAGCTGCTAATCCAGTTCTCCACTGTAAACTTGAGGCATGGAGAAAATCAGATGACTGCATGACCGGTAAACAACATTAACTTTGATTGTAGACTCTTCATAAATGAATTACAATGCAGCAGGATGAACAAGACTACTCTAGCCTGCTTCACGCCAACCAACGCTTACTCATAGAGTGCTGGTTGGCATAAAACATGTTAGGGGTAGTCTTTCATCCTGCTGCACTGTCATTGATTTTACAAAGAGTATACAATAAAGGAGGTCATTGGCTGCTGGATATGTCAATCACTGGTTCCCGACCAGCGATTCCTAGCCGGGACTTGGTGATTGACAGCAGGACTGAGAGGGGAGAGATCTGATACATTTATTGGGATTTTTTTTAGTAAAGACATGTAGCAGAATACATTTTGGCCTAAATTTATGAAGAAATTAAATTTTTTAATTTTTTTTTATTGGGTATGTTTTATAGCAAAAAGTAAAAGATCAAATACCACCAAAAGAAAGCTCAATTTGTGGGGGAAAAAAGGACATACATTTCATTTGGGTGCAGTGCTGCATAACTGCGCAATTGTCAGTTAAAGCAACGCAGCGCTGTATCATGAAAAATTGCCTGGTCAGGAAGGGGGGTAAATCCCCTGGAGGGCTAGTGGTTAAACAACACGTCATGTTCAATGGGGTCAGACCACAACTGTGTGCCCTCACCCTCACCTAGCAAAAAGTAAAAAATATTGCTTTTTTTTGTTTTTCTTTAAATTGTCAGTCTTTTTTTTTTTTTTATAGCGCAAAAATAAAAAAATGCAAATACCACCAAAAAATATCTCTAGCAGCGGTGCGCAAAATCATGTGTGTGTATGTATGTATGTATTTATTTCAGGTACTTATATAGCGCTGTCAATTTACGCAGCGCTTTACATATATATTGTACATTCACATCAGTCCCTAACCCTCAAGGGGCGTACAATCTAAGGTCCCTAACTCACAATCATACATAAACATACTAAGGTCAAATTAGACAGGATCCAATTCACCTACACACGTACAGACATATATATATATATATTGTGTGTGTATATGTATGTGTGATTTTGCATTTCCGGGTGGAGGACGTGCGCCCCTACTCTCGCCACTATTTGCAGCCTCGGCTGTCAATCACTGGGTCCCAGTCAGTGATTACAGCACCCAGTGATCGCCGAGCATTACCGACTGGGGAGAGAACTGTATGGTATGTAAACAATACAGTTCTCTCCCCTGTCAGCTCCTGTACACTGCTTTGTATGGCCAAATAGCGTGATACCGTTATGACTTTCAATCCCAATACCCTTAAACCAGACCACTCACATTTATAAGGATAATAACCAGCATTTTATTGTTATAACGATTTTCCATAAATCTTCCAATAAGACCCCACAGCCAGGTAACCCAGCAGGATGACAGACCTCAGAATCAGCTTCCTCCACTAGGCAAGATGGCCCCTGGAACGCACCGCTCAACGTGCGTTCGTTCCACTTCACCGGAAATGACGTCGGACGCCGGGACGGCCAGCCGGAAATACGTCAACGCGTTTCGCACCAACCAAAGGGCGTTCTCAAGACGCTCTTTACCTTTGCTAGGCCGCTTTTAAAGCAATGGGAGATCCCTCCCCCTCATTACCCTGGAAACAAAATAACAAAAAGACTCTGCCTACCTCTATAGCCTGTCATCCCCCTGTCTACGCACCGTGAGGTCCCTTCACAATTAAGCAAACCAACAATTCAATCAACCTTACCCAAATCATATAAAAACATATTTCTTTTATATTCTCCCTATAATTAGTTATGAATACCAACTTTAATTTATTTTTCCAGTACATAATAATTAATTTAAATAAATGAATAAGAAAAAAAATATAAAAAAATATATATATAAATAAATAAAAAATAATAATAAAAATTAAATAACAATTGAAAATAAAAATGAACATAAAATTTAAATTTAAATAAAAATAAAAAAGATAAAATTAAAAATAAAAATAAAAAAAATAAAAATAAATATAAATATTAAAATAAAAATAAATAAAAATAAAATTAAAAATAAAAAATAAATAAAAATAATAATAAAAATAAAATAAATCAGTCTAAATACTAGAAAATATATATTTCATAAAAAATATATAAATATATATTTTGTTTTTTTACATCATCTTCTTTACCACAATATTCTTTTAGTTTTAATTTTTAATTTATTATATGTACCCTATAACCATAAGGATAGGAAAAAAAAGAAATACCAAAATTTAAATCCTTAAAAATAAAAATAAAATTAAAATATCCCCTAATCATGAAAACAGCATTCCGGATATTACTACCTATAGTCTACCAGTTTGACAAAAAGCAATTTATATCTATATCTGCGTTTAACCCATTAGGATTCAATGTCCCCATCTGATATATCCATTTCGTTTCGTTTTGAGAAACACTTTTTACCATATTACCCCCTTTCCAAGGAATCTCTACTCTATCTATCCCACAAAATTTTAACGATGCCGGATCCCTACTATGGTGTGTTCTAAAATGATACGACAAACTATGATGTTTGAATCCCTTCTTAATGTTTCTAATATGTTCTCCCAACCTAACAGAGAGTTTTCTTGTTGTTCTCCCTATATACTGGAGTTTGCAAGAGCACTCCAGCAAATAGGTGACATGCGTACTATCACATGATATAAATGTATTAATTTTATAGGATGCACCATTATAACAGGATTGAAAATCCTCATAGTATCTTTTATTATCTCCCTTAAGAGATTTACAAGCTATACACCTCCTACATTTGAAAAAACCTACCCTATCAAGAAAAGTTGCCACTTTCCTAGGTACATCTGGAACATTTTTCACAAGCCGTGTTCTTAAAGTCGGTGGCTTTCTATAAATAAATATCGGCTTCACAGGTAGCACTTTTCCCAGGGTTTCATCCCTTTTTAAAATTGTCCAATATTTTTTAATGATGTCCTCAACCAATTTGTAGTGCTTTGAATACCCCGTAATAAAAGCCAGATCACCTAGCTTTTTCACATGGTCTTTTTTCTTTAAGAGATCTTCTCTATTCATATTTTTAACCTGCTCCAGTGAAACAGCCAGATTTTCTTCTCCATACCCCTTTTCCCTAAATCTTTGCAACAACAACTCAGATTGTTCCAAAAAAATATATTCATCATCACAGTTACGTTTTATTCTAATCAACTGACTCTTCGGGATGGATCTCAGCCAGTTTCTATGATGACAACTATAATTTGGAATGTACCCATTCCTGTCAACTTGTTTGAAATGTGTTTTAGTACAAAACCTATCAACTTCCTTATATATTGTCAAATCCAAAAAATCCACTGTTTCTTCACTAATATTCTTAGTAAATGATATATTAGTAAGACAAAATTTCTTGAAAAATAGATTGTTTTTTTTTGTTAAATCAAGATATCATTTAGTTTAACAAAAAAATATCTGACCTCCTCCTCCCCTAATAGCCAGGCTATCACGTTCTTTTCTTGCAAGATGTTAAAGTGACACTCCAGTGTGCATAGAACAGGCGTATGATCACAACTAGTGTGCTCATTTCAAACAAACAAGTGGGGGGGGGGAGCATAAGTGTGGGAGCTCATGAAGGATGTTACCAGGAAGGAGAAAAACACAGTAATAAATTGTTTAATGAAAAATAGTTTATTACAGGGCCATTAATTAGTGGACGTGTACAATTATAAACAACAAATTCTCACACAGTCACAAATGCTACTAAAAATATTCTCTTCTTGTGTCAAATACAAAACTATATATCAGAAAGCAGCTCACACTAACACATACTCATGATGTGCGTGGATTCTAATACATAAAACACACAGTGCCGCGCTCTCTTGTAGTATGTGAGAGCAAATTATGTTATAAAACAGTGAACATATGTGAAAAAAAGTATAAAGTTTTTCTTCAACTTGAAACAAACTTCACAATTTCATATCTTCATGCAATATAAATCCTCCACCACGAATGCCAGATGTGCCCTCACCAGGGGTTTTCAACCTCACATATAGTTTGTTCAAAAACCGCTTGTGTTCCTTGAGGTGGACATAAATGGTCAGATGTATCCTGAAAATGGAATCTTCCTCCAAAGATTAAAGGGATCGGTGATCTTTCCTCTTCCATTCAGCATACATGTCAAAAAACGAGTAAAACACAATAGTGCTTTATGCTTTAAAACACATTACTTTATTAAAAGCATAAAAACTGGCTAGTCACATGGTACAGGTGCTAGATCGCACCAGATATATGCGCATTTAAAACCTGCAATACTCTTGTATGAGCAAGCAAAGGAAACTCCACTCCTCAAATGTAACAATGTGGTTGTAAGGACGAGTTTCCTTTGTTATGCTTTTAATAAAGTAATGTGTTTTAAAGGATAACGCACTATTGTGTTTTACTTGTTTTTTTATCATGTATGCTGAATGGAGGAGGAAAGATTAAAGGGATCGGTGATCTTTGGAGGAAGATTCCATTTTCAGGATACATCTGACCATTTATGTCCACCTCGAGGGACACATGCGTTTTTTGACCAAACTATATGTGAGGTGAAAAACCCTGTTGAGGGCACATCTGGCGTTTGTGGTGGAGGATTGATATTGCATGAAGATATGAAATTGTGAAGTTTGTTTCAAGTTGAAGAAAAACATTATACTTGGAGACTTTTTTTCACATAGGTTCACTTTTTCTTTTTTCACATATGTTCACTGTATTATAACATAATTTGTTTGCTATCACATACTAAAAGCGCAGCACTGTATGTTTTATGAACTAGAGGATGTGTATTGGATTTTTTCTGAATGATAAGGATATTGTTTAGTGTCACAAAAAAATCCGGCCTCCTCCTTCCCCTTACAGCCGACCAATCCTCTCCTTTTTAGCAAGATGTTAAAGAAGTGACACTAAACTCTGGTTGAAAAAATATATCCAATTCAAATATGTGTTCTTAAGCCAAAAAAAAGTCATTGGTGCTCCCAGACCCTCCAAATCTCCATTTTTACTTTTTTTAATTTGTGATCCAACTTCCTGATATGGGCCCTGGGCGATGGGTGATGGGGCGTGCAATGTGTATAGAGCCGTGTACATGGCTACAACTAATATTCACTGCTGTTTTCAAACAAAGAGAAGTGGTGAAAAGGAGAGGTTTGGGAGTTAATGTAGGATGTCACAAGGAGTTTCATTTTCAAATAGAAGTTGGATGGAAGGTGTGGAATCTCATGGAGGATGTTACAAGGAACTAGAAAAACACAGTAAGAAATGATTTCCTGAAAAATAGATTACAGGGACAGTAACTAGCTGATGTGTTTGGGTTTTTTTTCTGAATAATAGGGATATTGTTTAGTGTCACAAAAATAAAAAAATCTGGCCTCCTCCACCCCTATAGCCAGCCAATCCTCTCCTTTTTTGTAAGATGTTAAAGTTAAGATGTTCTAAAAAAAAATCTATACAATAACCCAAAAAAGTAACTTTTTCTGCTCCAGATCTCCATTTTTTGTAATCCAACTGCCAGCTGTGGGTGACAGGTGGTGGGTTTTGCAGTTTGTATACATAAAATATAATATTATATATATAATTTTTTTTTTAAACAGAAATGAGAAGAAAAGGAGAGGTTCAAGGGTTAAAGAGGATGTTACCTAAAGTCAGAAACACACCATAATATCTTATATTAACTTACCACTATTTTATCTATGTTTAAAAACTAAAATCTAATTTGTTTTTTTTTTGTAATTTTTAAAAAAAAAATTTTTCCAAACAAAGTGAGGAGAAAAGGACAGATTCAGGAGACAGGGAAGATGTCAGATAGAATCGGAAACACACAGTCTAGAGGTAGCTATGGGTAATAAGGGACTTTTTTTTTAAACCTTTTAAGCCAGTAATTAGGGGGAGGTAAGAAAGATGGGCTGTAAACATAAAAAACCCATACTTGCCTGATGTTACTTACCTCATTCGGCCCTTACCTGATGTTACTTACCTCATTCGGCCCTGGGTCTTTTGGCTCCTTGAGGCTTGCTGTATGCTGCCTTTCTTTTGGGCTCTTTGGAGTTCAGGGCATCCAGGAGACCTTCAGCTACCAGCTCTTTGTATTTAGCCCCTTTGCTTGCTCGGGAAGAGCATCGCTGGGTGCTGGTTGTAGGCTCCTGGGATGCCAAGCTGGTGGTGATGTCCCTCCTCTTCACCTTGAGGGCCTTTCCATCTTCAGCCCTCTTCCCAGATGTCTTTGGGAACCTCACTGGATAGTGGAAGATGGGAGCCATGGTGAAGGTAGTAGCCATGTCCAGAAGCTGTCCCAGGGCCTCAGTCTTTTCAGCCTTTCCTCCCTGCAGGTAAGTCACAGCGGCCATGATGTCCTCCTCTCTATCCTTCCCGGTGGAGTCCGATGATGCAAATCCCAGAAGCAGAAGAGGGTCCGCTGATCCCCAGTCGAAGTCTTTGGCCATCATGATAGCAGAAACGCTGAAAACTTGCTGAAATCCACAGAAATCCACAGAAATCCCGGAGCTACAGGTGTCTGTGTCCTCTCAGCAGCACAGCTATCAACAGCCTGGTGCAGGTCTACAATTTTGTTTCTGGTGTCCTTCGACAGCTTTTTGGTCTTCACCATAGTGGAGTTTGGAGTGTGACTGTTTGAGGTTGTGGACAGGTGTCTTTTATACTGATAACAAGTTCAAACAGGTGCCATTGATATAGGTAATGAGTGCAGGACAGAGGAGCCTCTTAAAGAGAAGGTACAGGTCTGTGAGAGACAGAAATCTTGCTTGGTTGTAGGTGACCAAATACTTATTTTCCACCATAATTTGCAAATACATTCTTTCCAAATCAGCCAATGTGATTGTCTGGATTTTTTTTCTCATTTAGTCTCTCATAGTTGAGGCCTACCTATGATGCCAATTACAGGCCTCTTTCAACTTTTTAAGTGGGAGAACTTGCACAATTGGTGGCTGATTAAATACTTTTTTCCCCCACTGTAATTTACAGCATTTTTTACACCGGCCTAAAATGTTTGCACAGCAGTGTGTGTAAATAAGTGTATGTGTACGTGTGTGTGTTTATAAAAATATATTTTAAAAAATTGTACTATCCCCGAAATAAAATTCCCAACAATGTTTTTAATGGTAGTTGGATGTTTTGGATATGTTCTATTGGTGTAAGACTTGTGAATGTTACCCCTCCCTATCCTAAAACAGGACATTCAGAATAAAGACAGTCGCTCACTTTGGAATTGAATGCATGAATGGATTTCCTTCTCTGAAAACTTTCAGCCAGAGTCTGGAGTGGTTGGGACATTGATATAGATGTAAAGCTGGGTTGGGTGAAGATCTGCTGACTATTTGTGCCTCTAATGATTTTCTCCTTGTTTTTTTTTCACTTTTTTGATCATTCATTTTATCTTGGAGATCCACATCTGTAATAACACATTCACCTGCTATTTATCTTGTTTTTCTAGCTCACCATTTTAGCACTTAAACAGAGAAAGGGAAATCGACATGGGGGATGAAAGTGAATGGTTGAAACGTCCTGTTGACCAGAAGTGTGAGCACAAGGTAAATTGTGATTTATGATGTTTAAATATGATCCACGTCATCATGCATGCCTAAAGGAGAACTTGATCTCCCTTACCCACTTCCAGTCCGGACACCTTTACCCCCGTCCTGTCCAGGCCAATTTTCAGCTTTCAGTGCTATCACACTTTGAATGACAATTGCGCAGTCATGCAACACTGTACTCATATGAATTTTTTAGCATTTTTTTGAGACAGATAAAGCTTTATTTTGGTGGTATTTATTCACCACTGGGATTTTTATTTTTTTTGCTATGTAAATGAAAAAGTCCAAAAATTTAGAAAAAAAGTTTTTCTTATAAAATTTTGGAAATAAATAGTATTTCAGTATAAATCTTGGCCAAAATGTATTCTGTTATCTTTTTAGTAAAAAAAAAAAAACCCAAATTAGTTTAAAGCCAAAAATTATAAATTTAAACTTTTTTTTACTTTTTTTTTTACATACTGTCACCCTAGCAGTACAGTGTCACCATGGTGACACTGTACTACTTATGGGGGGTGATGAAAATTTTTTTTTTTACACTGATTGCTTTTACACCCGTAAAGACTGTAAAAGCAATCATTTCTCCTTCTCACTAGCTGCATTCTTGCAGCCATTAAGAACCACTGTGTGAGCTGTGATTGGTCACAGCTTGTCACAGGGTACAAGGCTGTTGTGAATAGCCTTGTACCATGTGACCTCTGTGATCATTCACAGATTTCACACGTAGTAAGCAATGTCAAAAGTGACATCTTGCTTACTATGCTGCATGTGATCACTGACTGGCCAATCAGTGATCACATGATCGGGACCTCACACAGAGGTCCCGTCCGACGATCGGTGTTTCACTGTGTCCGGAGGACACAGCAGGCACCGGATTGTGGTCCTGCGTGCTGCCAGGGAGTGCGCACAAGCAGGGTGCGGAGAGGCTGTTTAAAAACGGCCACCCGACCCTGCACTGCCACTGTTTGGCCGTTTATATACAACGGCCGGACTGGAGGTGGTTAATGGCACTTTTTGGTTAATGGCTGGGA
Source organism: Staurois parvus (assembly GCF_062004578.1). Lineage (NCBI taxonomy): Eukaryota > Metazoa > Chordata > Amphibia > Anura > Ranidae > Staurois > Staurois parvus. The sequence goes on along the minus strand of NW_028317898.1, from coordinate 533,974 downwards.
GGTTGCACAGCTTCACTATCATGAGCCCACTAAAGTTGGTTGTCACAGTGGATACATGATTGGGAACCCATCCCACAGGCTGCTTGTCAAAAGCTGTGACTGAGAGCTGTCTTTGACGGCTCAGTTAATGTGCAGTGAGCTTGCTAATTGCTGTTGTGGGTGCATATGTGCCGACGCGGGGTGCTGAGGCCCACTTTTTCTTGCTATTGCAGATATGGGCTACATGGTTGGCAAAAGGTTACGTGAAGGGAACCTCCTTCAGCCCTACTTCGGGATCTTCACTGTGTAGCCCTACCTGGCACCGCAGAGCCTTTGCCTCAGTTTTTACTTGACTAGAAGGATAAAATGTGTCTGACGGAAATCCAATACATCTCACCATCCAAATACCATCGTTCCTACAGTAAAGCATGGAGGTGGTAATATCCTGTTCTGGGGGGCTTCTGTGCAGCAGGGATTGGAGCACTTGTCAAGATAGAAGGAAAGATGAATGGGGTGAAAAACCATCAAATTCTTGAGGAAAATGTGCTGCCTTCTGCCAGAAAGTTGTCAGTGAGAAGGTTTACCTACCAACATGATAATGACCCAAAGCACACAGCAAAAATGGCCACACAGTGGTTGGAGGAGAAAAAGGTGAACGTCCTTGCATGGCCTAGTCAGAGCCCAGACTTAAACACCTTTGAAACTCTGTGGAATGATTTAAGACTGCAGTCCACAAACAGTCACCTTCAAATTAAAGTGAACTTGAGCAGTTCTGCAAAGAAGAACGGGCAAATATTGCCAAGTCTAGATGTGCAAAGTTAGTGGAGACCTATCCCAACAGACTAATGGCTTTAATTAACCGCTTGCCTGCCGCCCCATAGCAGATATACTGCTACAGGGCAGCTTTGCAAAATCACGTAAATATATGTGATTTTGTAGTTCCAGGTAGGGGGCTTTCGTGTGCGGTGCCCTACCCGTTCTGCTATTGGCTCCTGAGGATGTCAATCACCAGGTCCTGGCTGGTGATTTTTGGCCAGGACTAGGTGATCATCTGCAAAGCTGAGAGGGGAGAGACCTATGTGTAAACAACACAGATCTCTCTCCTGTCAGCATTGACATGCTGCACAGCACAGATCTAGAAAGCAGCAGGTTTGCTTAGTAAAACACAACACAGTACACAAAAAAATCACTCCCTAACCCACAGTTAACCCTTTGATCGCCCCAGATGTTAACCCCTTCCAGCCCAGTGTCATTAGTACAGTGTCAGTGCTTTTGATTAGCACTGATCACTGTATTAGTGTCACTGGTCAGTGGCAGTTAGTCTCCCCCAGTGTTAGATTGCCCACTGCAGTCCCACAGTTCCGCTATAAGTCGCTGATCACCGCCCTTACCAATATATAAAAAAAAATTCATTATACGTATGTGCCGCCATTTTGTAGATGCTATAACTTTCACATAAACCAATTAATATACACTTATTGGGATTTTTTTTTTAGCAAGACATGTAGCAGAATACATTTTGGTCTAAATTTCTGATGAAATTTATTTATTTTTTGTAATTAATATGTTTTATAGCAAAAAGTAAAAAATATTGTTGTTTTGCTTTTTCAAAATTGTCGGTATTTTGTTTTCTTTATAGCACAAAAAATAAAAACCGCAAAGGTGATCAAATACCTATTTGTGGGGAAAAAAAATGACATAAATTTCATTTATGTTCAGCGTTGCATGACTGCACAATTGCCAGTTAAAATAACGCAGAGCTGTATCATAAAAAATGGCCTGCTTAGGAAGGGGGGTAAATCTTCTGGAAGGCAAGTGGTTAAAGCAAAGATTGATTCAACAAAACACTGACACAAGCGGGTGATCCTTTTTCCAACTCGGTTATTCTGTTTTTGACTTTTTCAATTCTTTTTCTGACCTGTTGGTGTTCTATCTTTCACTTGGATGTTGTAACAAAAAATCTTTTTACTTTCTATGCCTCGTTCACATGGGTGTGCTGCAGTGTATACCTGTGAGAGGGCCATGTATGACCACAGGGGGATGCACAGGTGTTCAGGTGGGTGCCATGCAGATGCGGGGGTGCAGTCCGAAATGCAGAAGTGTGCGTTTGGGGCTGTACACCCACACAGCTGTCAGATTGAGAGCAGTGGCTGTGTCCATGCAGCTCTGTGTCCCAATTGACATGAATGGGACTGCCCGCATGGGGATGCATGAACACCTGTGGCTAAAAGCAGCAGTACGCCTGTGTGAACGAAGTCTAAATCTTTATTTATTTATTATCGATCTTATTTATTCACATGTTATTGAAAGATCTTTCCACCTGTAAAGTTTGGTTTATACTAAAGAGAGATCACCTGGCGGTTCTGTGTATCTCTTAAAGTATACCTACAGGCAAAACTTTGTAGTTTTGAATTGGGTGGAGAGGGTTTAGAACACCTGTCAGGTTTTTATTGCTGTCTGTATCCCCCAGGGGCGGACTGACCATTTGGAAACTTGGGCACTGCCCGAGGGCCCGGGGTCAGTAGGGGGCCCCATGAGATGCCTCTGGTACCTTTTTCATAGGCTTTTTTGAGTTTGGGCAAGGACACAGGGGCCCCATGATCCCCTATTGCCCGGGGGCCCCATGAGTTGTCAGTCCGCCCCTCTGACCCCTTTAGGGAGATTCACCCTCTCTATTTGCCCGGTTTACTATTATCACTGAAAGTAAAAGTAAATTCCAAATTTAGTTTTGTGACCAGAACAGGAATAGAGGGGAAATCTTCCAAAGGGACACTAGTTTTGATGACAGCCAGGGATTCCTTCACTTTGGATGGGTTTCCTTTCACTTCCTTTTTTGGCCATGGGATAGGAAATGAAATGAAAGGAAATCTCCCCAATGGGACACAGATGACCAAAATAAAACTGACAAGTGTTAAAACCCTCCTTTACCCTATTGGAAATTAAAAAAAAAAAGCTTTGCCTTTATTTCTACTTTAAGAGCTCTAAAGATGAGACCTCTGAAGTCCTGGGTCTATACCCTGCAGTGCCCATTATGAGGGGTCTCCACTCTTCTATTTTATACTATGGAAAATGTAACAGAAGGAGCAGGAACACCCATAAAATAAATATACGAGGCCAGGGGCTGATTCATGCAACAAGGCTCAACCCACAACAACAATATCACCCTTGGGTGGACTGACCTTATGGGTTATGGCATCTTCAGTCATTTCTACAGGCTTTACTCATCTGTTTATGTCTCCTATGTACTTAAAATTGGTCTAAAATGTGTAATTTACTTATCTGCAGCATGTCACCCAGAGAATGAGCCGCCTAGGGAGGCACTGCTTGCCTTCTGCAAGGTAAGACCCTCTGTCACTATTTTCTGTCTATTACCTGCATGCTTGTAATTAAGAAAAAAGTCTAAGAGACTCATACAGAACTATGACCCTGCTGAGGCCCAGCTTAGTCCCAGATCCAGTACTGGTTGCCTATCTTGTCCTCCATAGCCACCATACTTTAATGTTTTTAGAACTGAATTGCTGACTTGTATACAGTACATACAGTCCCAGTATGCAGATGTTTTAGCTTTGAGGGCCGAAAGGGCAGTGAGCGCCCAGAGACGAATGCTCGTAACGCGGACTGCTTGCAGCGAGGTTGGACAGTGCACCTCTGAAACCTGTCGACACCTAAACACAGAAGCCTCATACACTGGGGCTAATCACCAAGTTTGCATGCGGTCTAAAGTCTAGTTCTACATTTGCAGTCAAATTTGTGAAACCCCCACTATATGTTTACTATGGGTTCCCAATTACAAAGCAATCTAAAACCCTTGTTTAAAACAAAAAATCTTACTATTTTTTAGATGTTTGTTTGGTGTTTGGGCAGACTGCAAGATATTCTGAACAATTTTAGCCCTTTCGCTGCCAGAACCGTTTTTGCATTTTTTTGAACAAGTTTACAAAATCATTTTAGGCCTGAAGATTACACAAAACCCCCAAACATTATACATTTTTTGAAAGCAGACACCCTAAAGAATGAAATAGGGGTAGTTCAAATTCTTTATGTCGCACAATATTACCACAAAGGTCTAGGAAATGCAAAATTTCATGAAGAAACTCACTAAACTGAATTTTAAGGAAAACAAATGCAACAAATTACAGATTTTTTGTAAAATATAAAAGAGGAGGGTGCGCTGAGTATATAGATACCTAGCATGTCAAACATTAAATTTACATGTACCTGTGAAATGGCGACAAACGCCAGTACCTTATATTTTCTATAGGCAACACTTCAAAAGCCTCTACAGGTCATCAGTGTAGTGTTACAGAGGGGGCACTCCGATGGGATCAGTCCATGTAAGGGGGCACTCCGATGGGATCAATCCATGTGAGGGGGCACTCCGATGGGATCAGTCCATGTGAGGGGGCACTCCGATGGGATCAGTCCATGTGAGAGGACACTCCGATGGGATCAGTCCATGTGAGAGGACACTCCGATGGGATCAGTCCATGTAAGGGGACACTCCGATGGGATCAGTCCATGTGAGAGGACACTCCGATGGGATCAGTCCATGTGAGAGGACACTCCGATGGGATCGGTCCATGTGAGAGGACACTCCGATGGGATCAGTCCATGTGAGGGGGCACTCCGATGGGATCAGTCCATGTGAGGGGACACTCTGATGGGATCAGTCCATGTAAAGGGGCACTCCGATGAGAACAGTCCATGCAGAGGCGCAAACCGATGGGAACAATGCATGTAAGGGGGCACTCCGATGGGATGAGTCCATGTAAAAAGGCACTCCAATCGAAACAGTCCATGTAAGGGAGCACTCCGATGGGATCAGTCCATGTGAGGGGGCACTCCGATGGGATCAGTCCATGTGAAGGGGCACTCCGATGCGATCAGTCCATGTAAGGGGCCACTCCGATGGGATCAGTCCATGTAAGGGGCCACTCCGATGGGATCAGTCCATGTGAGAGGACACTCCGATGGGATCAGTCCACGTGAGAGGACACTCCGATGGGATCAGTCCATGTGAGGGGGCACTCCGATGGGATCAGTCCATGTAAGGGGACACTCTGATGGGATCAGTCCATGTGAGGGGGCACTCCGAAGAGAACAGTCCATGCAGAGGCACAAACTGATGGGAACAATGCATGTAAGGGGGCACTCCGATGGGATGAGTCCATGTAAAAAAGCACTCCAATCGAAACAGTCCATGTAAGGGGGCACTCCGATGGGATCAGTCCATGCGAGGGGGCACTCCGATGGGATCAGTCCATGTAAGGGGGCACTCTGATGGGATCAGTCCATGTAAGGGGGCACTCTGATGGGATCAGTCCATGTAAGGGGGCACTCTGATGGGATCAGTCCATATAAGGGGACACTGATGGGATCAGTCCATGTGAGAGGACATTCCGATGGGATCAGTCCATGTAAGGGGGCACTCTGATGGGAACAGTCCATTTAAGGGGACACTCTGATGGGATCAGTTCATGTAAGGGGGCACTCTGATGGGATCAGTTCATGTAAGGGGACACTCTGATGGGATCAGTTCATGTAAGGGCACACTCTGATGGGAACAGTCCATATAAGGGGACACTCTGATGGGATCAGTTCATGTAAGGGGGCACTCTGATGGGATCAGTTCATGTAAGGGGGCACTCTGATGGGATCAGTTCATGTAAGGGGACACTCTGATGGGATCAGTTCATGTGAGAGGACATTCCGATGGGATCAGTCCATGTAAGGGGGCACTCTGATGGGAACAGTCCATATAAGGGGACACTCCGATGGGATCAGTCCATGTAAGGGGACACTCTGATGGGATCAGTCCATGTAAGGGGACACTCTGATGGGATCAGTCCATGTAAGGGGACACTCTGATGGGATCAGTCCATGTAAGGGGAAATTCCGATGGGATCAGTCCATGTTAGGGGGCACTCTGATGGGATCAGTCCATGTTAGGGGGCACTCTGATGGGATTACGTGGAGTTTTGCATGAATTGGGCATAAAATGTGCTCTGAAGGTCATCTAAGTCACAAAAATAGAAGAACACAGTCTGCTGAACATAATACTACACAAACATTAGATGTTGCCATGGTTTAATTGCACATAACATGTAAACATTCACAGTGCAGGGAGGAAAAAGTATATGAGCCCTAGCTTAATGACTTCTCCCAGAGCTAATTGGAGCCAGGAGTGAGCCAACCTTGACTCCAATCAGTGTGATGATATTGGATGTGTTGCTGACAGCTGTCCTGTCCTTAAAAAACACACACCTGTTTTGGGTTTACTGGTTTCAAGAAGCACTGTCTGATGTGAACCATGCCTCGCAGAAAAGAGCTCTCAGAAGACCTACGATCAAGAATTGTTGACTTGCATGAAGCTGGAAAGGGTTTCAAAAGTATCTCCAAAAGCCTTGATGTTCATGTGTCCACGGTAAGACAGACTGTCTACAAATGGAGAAAGTTTAGCACTGTTGCTACTCTCCCTAGGCGTTGTCGTCCTGTAAAAATGACTGCAAGAGCACAGCGCAGAATGCTGCATGAGGTAAAGAAGAATCCCAGAGTGTCAGCTAAAGACCTACAGAAATCTCTGGCACATGCTAACATTTTTGTTGACACATCTACAATAAGGAAAACATTAAACAAGAATGGAGTACATGGGAGGACACCACGGAGGAAGCCATTGCTGTCCAAAAAGAATATTGCAGCACGTTTGAAATTTGCAAAAGAGCACCTGGATGTTCCACAGCACTACTGGCAAAATATACTGTGGACAGATGACACCAAGATTGAGTTGTTTGGGAAGAACACACAACACTATGTGTGGAGAAAAAAAGGCACAGCACACCAACATCAAAACCTCATCCCCACTGTAAAACATGGCGGAGGGAGCATCATGGTTTGGGGCTGCTTTGCTGCCTCAGGGCCTGGACGGATTGTTGTCATTGATGGGAAAATGAATTCCAGAGTTTATCAAGACATTTTGCAGGAAAACGTACAACCATCTGTCCGCCAACTGAAGCTCCGCAGAGGATGGGTGATGCAACAGGACAATGACCCAAAGCATACAAGTAATTCAACAAAACAATCACTGCAACAGCACAGAATACGCCTTCTGGAGTGTCCCAGTCAGAGTCCTGACCTCAACCCGATTGAAATGCTGTGGCATGACCTTAAGAGAGCGATTCACACCAGTCATCCCAAGAATATTGTTACACTGAAACAGTTTTGTGAAGAGGAGTGGTCCAAAATGACTCCAGATCGTTGTGCAGGTCTGATCTGCAACTACAGGAAACGTTTGGTTGAGGTTATTGCTGCCAAAGGAGGGTCAACCAGTTATTAAGTCCAAAGGTTCAAATACTTTTTCCTCCCTGCACTGTGAATGTTTACATGTTATGTGCAATTAAACCATGGCAGCATCTAATGTGTGTGTAGTATTATGTTCAGCAGACTGTGTTCTTCTATTGTTGTGACTTAGATGACGTTCAGAGCACATTTTATGCCCAATTCATGCAAAACTCCACGTAATCCCAAGGGGTTCACATACTTTTTTTGCAACTGTATATGACAACGTAGCCTTGTCTACAGGTCCATGTGTCAGTGGTCAGTGCAGCAAGATGCTCCCACACAGCTCAGTGCGCAATGTATTGCTGCTTGTGGTTACCTGTCTTATCTATGGAGTGTTGTGCTCAAAGGAAACTCACATTGACTGTAAGTATCACATTGCTGTCTTTATCATTCCTGATGAAAGCGTAAAGAAAAGAACAACTCTTATTTTTTTTTTCTTTATTTGAGTTTTCTAGAAATCACATTATAAGGGACAGTGTGAAAAGAGCAGTGACTTTTACTCAATTTTCTAAAATTTAGTGAGGTGAAATCAACGTTTGTTGTCCACTATAGCCATGAACAAATTTTTAAGGAATAAGATGGATAATTTGTCTTGAACAAACAAATTTCCACTTATGTGTAGTTTACATTTGATAAATGACATTCATTCCTAAATCAAATGATAAAGTTGTAGTAAACTCCGCTTGGTCAATTGTACCTACAGGTATGCTTATAATAGATCTTACCTGTAGGCAGGGGTGGACTGACAACTCATGGGGCCCCCGGGCAATAGGGGATCATGGGGCCCCTGTGTCCTTGCCCAAACTCAAGCCTCTGAAAAAGGTACCAGGGGCATCTCATGGGGCCCCCTGCTGACCCCGGGCCCTCGGGCAGTGCCCGAGTTTCCAAATGGTCAGTCCTCCCCTGCCTGTAGGCACAATGAATTTCTCCTAAACATGCGCTATTAACCACTTCCCGTCCGGCCGTTTATATACATGGGCCGGACGGGAGCAGTGTAGGGGTGAGTTGCCGTTCATAAACGCCGCCCGCCATTTTAGCCTGTGCACGCTCCCCGGGAGCGCGCGGCACCGCTATACTCTGGACACAGCGGAATACCGATCGCTGTACAGGACCTCTGTGTGAGGTCCAGATCATGTGATCACTGATTGGCCAATCAGTGGTCACTTGAATAGTAGTTAGCAAGATGTCACTTCTGACATCATTGCTTACTATGTGTGAAATCTGTGAATGATCACAGAGGTCACATGGTACAAGGCTATTCACAACAGCCTTGTACCATGTGACAAGCTGTGACCAATCACAGCTCACACAGTATTTCTCAATGGCTGCAACTAATTTGGGTTATTTTGTTTTTTATTAAAAAGATAACTGAATAAATTTTGGCCAAGATTTATGAAAATCCCAGTGGTGAATAATTACTATCAAAATAAAGTTTTATCTGTCTCAAAACAATGCTAAAAAATTCATATGGGTACAGTGTTGCTCGACCGCGCAATTGTCATTCAAAGTGTGACAGCACTGAAAGCTGACCATTGGCCTGGACAGTAAGGAAGTGAAAGTGTCCGGACTTGACGTGGTTAAGGAGATATTCACAATTTCTGCAGTTAATGACATCACCAGCGCATGAGCTCTGAACTGAGGGCACACTGAATGTGCTGTCAGTCCAGGGTGCTGTGCCGCGATGGTGACTCCCGTGTGCATGTGCGGGTGTAACATCCTCATGGCTCAGCCATTCAAATGGCCGGCTGAAGATGGAAGCCCTGTCAGCAGTGACAGAGCACCGCTGGAGGGATCCCTTTTACAGGTAAGTCTGTCATAATGTGCTAGTACAGTATATGGTACATACTAGCACATTATGCCTTTATCTTGCCGGGGGACTTTTTTTTTAATGATTTCTCTACCGCTGTAAAAGCAAAGCATGTGATCAGCACAGGGCCAATCAGCACTGTCCAGACAGAGGGTCAGAACTTTCACATCCTCCTAGAGCAGAAAGAAAACTACGTGCTTTAACTAGAGCTCTGCTGAAGTCACAAGACTGCTATATACTGCTGATAAGGAAAGGTATTTAGCAGTTTTATATTTACTAAAATAATTGCATTTCCATGTTGTGTGTACTGTGGGAGACCAGATAAAGTGTTACTAAACCCAGGACCCTGCATTCCCTATAAGTAATAGACCACAAAGGGTGGTTCATGTGGAGACCTGTACATGTATAAACAGTGCCATGTCCTAATTCAAGAGCATTAATACCAAAAAATGGATAGAAGTCCACACATGGACTTTGTAGGTACTCAGCACTTGCTGATAACTCAAACAATTTTATTGATACATAATTGGAAATCCAATAGTGTATGGCCAGCTGAACTAGAAAGGTTTGAAAGTGTTTATTCATAGGATACACAATGTTCCTAATAGAAGGCTCATATACACAAGAGTTCACCTGACAGCCACAGGTTCTGTCTTTCTCCAGCTCTACCTGCAACAAGTATACTGAGCTCCCGGCAGGTGCATGAAGGGCTTGTTGAACCTTAAAGGGATTGTGCACACATTTGCTTGAAAACAGAAGCTGATACACAAGACAGGGCATTGCCAAAAGTAGTCATTGGGATCTTCAGGCTCCTTATGCTCCACTCTATTTTTACAAAGAAGGAGATGGATGGGTGAGCTGTAATTCCCCATCTACCTGGGTCCTCTGGGGCTTTTACACTCAGATACGTAACCCTTGGTGTATGGTTCTTTTGCTACAACCTAGAAAGTGTTCATTAACACCAGCTGTAGAAACATTGTTTGAAATTTATTTTGGTTAAATATATAAGTTAAGTGTATTTAAATATTTAATTTACCGTATTTTCCGGCGTATATGACGACTTTTCAACCCCTGAAAATCTTCTGAAAAGTCGGGGGTCGTCTTATACGCCGGTGCGAGCCGGTGTCAGTGCGGCACTTTTTCGAGGGGCGGTGCGGCGCCGCCCCCCCTCCTCCTCCAACGGACACTAAGTACAGGGGTGGGCAGAGGGGCTGCTGTACCTTACCTGGCTCCGGTCCCACGACGATCTGGTCCAGGAAGCGCGGCTGCTCCTTCTTTCAGTTCGGCCGCTCGATGGTCACGCGGCCGCTCGGCTCCGCCTCCTCACCGGTAATTGGGCGCCAGCACTGGAAAGGCACACAGGCGACCAATCACCGGTGAGGAGGCGGAGCCGAGCGGCCCCGCGAAAATCGAGCGGCCGAACTGGAAGAAGGAGCAGCCGCTCCTCTCCCCCACTGACACTAACGATGGGGCACTATTCCTCCTCCACACTGACACCAACGATGAGGCACTGTTCCTCCCCCACTGACACCAACGATGAGGCACTGTTCTCCCCCACTGACACCAACGATGAGGCACTGTTCCTCCCCCACTGACACCAACGATGAGGCACTGTTCTCCCCACTGATACCAATGATGGGGCACTATTCCTCCTCCCCACTGACACCAATGATGGGGCACTATTCCTCCCACTGATACCAACGATGGAGCACTATTCTCCCCACTGATACCAATGATGGGGCACTATTCCTCCCCCACTGACACCAATGATGGGGCACTATTTCTCCCACTGATACCAACGATGGGGCACTATTCTCCCCACTGATACCAATGATGGGGCACTATTCTCCCCACTGATACCAATGATGGGGCACTATTCCTCCCCCACTGACACCAATGATGGGGCACTATTCCTCCCACTGATACCAACGATGGGGCACTATTCTCCCCACTGATACCAATGATGGGGCACTATTCCTCCCCCACTGACACCAATGATGGGGCACTATTCCTCCCACTGATACCAACGATGGGGCACTATTCTCCCCACTGATACCAATGATGGGGCACTATTCCTCCCCCACTGACACCAATGATGGGGCACTATTCCTCCCCCACTGACACCAATGATGGGGCACTATTCCTCCCACTGACACCAACGATAGGGCACTATTCCTCCCACTGATACCAACGATGGGGCACTATTCCTCCCACTGATACCAACGATGGGGCACTATTCCTCCCACTGATACCAACGATGGGGCACTATTCTCCCTCCCACTGACACCAACGATGGGGCACTATTCTCCCCCCCACTGACACCAACGATGGGGCACTATTCCTCCTCCCCACTGACACCAACGATGGGGCACTATTCTCCCCACTGACACCAATGATGAGGCACTATTCTCCCCACTGATACCAATGATGGGGCGCAATTCCTCCCACTGACACCAATGATGGGGCGCAATTCCTCCCACTGACACCAATGATGGGGCGCAATTCCTGCCACTGATACCAATCATGGGGCGCTATTCCTCCCACTGACACCATCGATGGGGCGCTATTCCTCCCACTGACACCAATGATGGGGTGCTATTCCTCCCACTGACACCAATGATGGGGTGCTATTCCTCCCACTGATACCAATGATGGGCCGCTATTCCTCCCACTGACACCAATGATGGAGCACTATTCCTCCCACTGACACCAATGATGGGACACTATTCCTCCCACTGACACTAATGATGGGACACTATTCCTCCCACTGACACCAATGATGGGGCACGATTCTTCCCACTGACACCAATGATGGGGCACTATTCCTCCCACTGACTAATGATAGGGCACTATTCCTCCCACTGATTAATGATGGGGCACTATTCCTCACACACTGACACTAATGATGGGGCACCATCATTGGTGTCAGTGGGAGGAATAGTGTCCCATCATTGGTATCAGTGGGAGGAATAGTGCCCCATCATTGGTATCAGTGGGAGGAATAGTGCCCCATCATTGGTGTCAGTGGATGAAATAGTGCCCCATCATTGGTGTCAGTGGGAGGAGTAGTGCCTCATCATTGGTGTCAGTGGGAGGAATAGTGTCCCATCATTAGTGTCAGTGGGAGGAATAGTGTCCCATCATTGGAATACCATACTGAATAGCATACCATATTGAAATCAAATCTGATGTTTTTTCATTTTTATTTGGTGTGTGTTGGAAGAGGGGTAGTCTTATACGGCGAGTATAGCTCAAACCCTATATTTTAACAGGAAAAGTAGGGGGTCGTCTTATACGCCGGAAAATACGGTAAGCTTAAGTGTTTGCATTACCTACCATCACTTTACACTAAAATGGACTTTAATGATGAACTAAAATGATACTTTTTAAAATACCGTAAAATGAATGACTGTAAAACTGACCATCACTCATGCAGTCTTGGTCTATTTCTTTTAATCACCCAGAGGACTCTCCATGGGGTTTCAGGAAAACTGAAAAAAACCCAATTTGTTTAGAAGCTATTTAAATTATAACTAGAAGAGTATTTAAAACCCCCTTTTTTCCCGTTATAGTGGTTGGGGATTAGATCGCTTCTCGGCCTTTTGGCTAAGATCAAGTGTAGTATCTGTTCTTATCAGTGTCCAGTGGGGGTGCTCCCAGCCATTCTATTTTTGCGGGGATGGCTGTTTTATAGTACCCTCACTGGTATGATGGGGGTCTGGAAGGCTAGTACCGGGGGGACAGAAAGCGTGGTGCCCACGAGTAGAAGCTGAGGCCCGTGAGTAATTCCCCCGAGAAGACCGGAAGGACCCAGTACCTCCTGATTTGGACGGATCTACCTTGTCTGGCCAGGGGTCGGGAAGGCAGAAAGTCCGCAAACCAGTGCCCCCTGAGTAGACACCCTCAGGGGTGCCACTAGTAACACCTGGGTGTGGGACCCCACAGTGTGAAGATGGCACAAGGTCACTGTTTTTCACTCTTTTTGCACAAGCGCCCTTAGGACCAGGCCTTTTGGCTAGGACCAGGGCAATTTTTGCTACAGGCCTCAGGGCCTGGTCTGTGCACAATTTGGCATGGCCACTTTTTTCTTTTCTTTATTTATTTAATTTATTTACACTCCCACGTTTTGTCACTTTTTCTTACTTTTGTGTGTGTTTTCCACAGGATGGAGGGTGTGGGTCCTCGGGCCTGCCCTGAAGTCTAGGGGGAGGATGTGTGGCCTTTTGGTTCCTTCCTCCCCTGATCCCTAGGTGGTTTTCTCTTCGGGAGAGCCCCCTGACCAAGTACTGGGTGTCTGGCTTCAGCTGGACACAAGGAACGGTGGTCCACCAGGCCTTTTGGCCAGGAGGACCAAATGGGAACCTTGTCCCTGTCAGGAGCTTCGTGCCCCGGGGGATCAGGGTAGCGGTCAAGCCCCTTTAGGGGTAGGACAAAAGCACACCCCTAAGTGCACTTTTTCGTGTGGTGTTTTGCACTTGCACTTTTTTTGTGAACACTTACGGGTTTTTTTCGTTATAGTTGCACATTTGCGGCCTTACAAAAAAAAAAAAAAAAGTGGTTAGGGATTAGAACACCTGTCAGGTTTTTACTGACATCTGTGCCTACATTAAGAGGGTTTACCCTTTCTATTTATCCTCATGTTTATGGTTATCACTGAAAGGGAAAGAGTTGTCCCCAGAACATAGTAGAGGGGCATATTTTAAAGGGGAAGCCAGTTCTAGTGGCAACCAGGGAATCCCTTAATTTTGGAGATATTTCTTTTCATTCCTGTTTTGGCTATGGGACAGGGAGTGAAGGGAAATCTCCCCAATTGGACAATGATGGCAAAACAATCTGAAAGGGATTATAACCCTCCCTTACCCTATCCAAAATGTATAAAAAAAAATGTTTTGCCTTAATAACTTAGAGCCCCTCCCCCCGAAATGTAAGGTGCGTAGTATTGTGTGTTAATTGCGTTTGGAAACACAATCACTGGATATTTGTATCTTTGTTTTTATTTGTGCAGGTAGAAGCACCCTGTGGTTCCAGTGACGTGGGGTGCAGTTTCAGGATGGGGGGGCTGGAGAATGTGACCATGTGTTATGGTACACCTTAACCGCTTGCCGACCCGTCGCAGTGTTTTTACTGCGGCAGGGCGGCACCTGTGCGCACAGCACCGTCTTTTAACGTCGCTGTGCAAAACAGGTAGGGGGCGCATGCGAGGCGCGTGCCCGCCCTACCGATCGTTACCGGTGTCCGTCACCGGCTCCCGGCGGGTGCCGGGGATTACAAGTAATCACTGAGAGATAGCAGAGCTGCAATGTAAACAATGCAGCCTTGCTATCTGTCAGTTCAGAGCACACTGAACCTGAGAGAAGACTTTATCTCTGGGGATCAGCATGTTCCTGTGAAGTACACACCCCCGCCCCCTAGTAAAACTCTCCCCCCCACACAGTTAACCCTTTCTTTACCTAATAAAAGTTAACCCCTTCCTCCCCAGTGTTTTTTTTTTGCACTGATCACTGTATTGGTGTCACTGATGATGTCAGTGACCCCAAGTCAGTTCCCCCCAGTGTCAAAATGTCCGCAGCAGTCCCGCCATAAGTCGCTGATCACTGTCATAAATCGCTGATCACCGCCATAAGTCGCTGATTACCGCCATTATTAGTATAATAAAAAAAAAATCCCAGTATCTTTCCTGCCATTTGTAGATGCTATAACTTTCACATAAACCAATTAATTTACACATATTGGGATTTTTTTTAAGCAAAGACATTTTGGCAGAAATTTATGACTAAATTTGATTTTACATTTTTTTTACTGAACATGTTTTATAGCAAAAAGTCCAAAATATTGTTTTTTTTCTCAAAATTGTCAGCCTTTTTCTTTTATAGCGCAAAAAATAAAAAATGCACAGGCAATCAAATACCACCGAAAGAAAGCTCAATTTGTGGGAAAAAAAGGATGTAAATTTCATTTATGTACCGTATTGCATGACCGCGCAATTGTCCGCTAAACTAGCACAGCTCTGTATAGCAACAAAATGGCGTAAATTGCAGTATCTATACCATAGTTTGTAGACGCTATAACCTTCACACAAAGCAATCAATATACACTTATTGGGATTTTTTTTACCAAAAACATGTAGCAGAATACATTTTGGCCTAAATTTATAACTAACTTTGAGTTTACTATATATTTTTTATAGCTGAAAGTAAAAAATATTGTTTTTCTTCAAAATTTTTGGTCTTTTTTTGTCTTATAGCGTGGAAAATAAAAAGCGCACAGGTGATCAAATACCACCGAAAGAAAGCTCTATTTGTGCGAAAAAAAGGACGTAAATTTTGTTTGGGTGCAGCATTGCATGACCGTGCAATTATGAGTTGAATTAGTGCAGCTCCGAGTAGCAAAAGAGGCCTGGTCAGGAAGGGGGGTAAATCCTCAGGAGGACAAGTGGTTAAATATAGTTGTAATATGAAATCTGGTCAGAAAGGTGAACGTAGCCTTTTAGGACTTTATTGAATCCTATTGCTTCCACTGATGTATGGCATATGTCTGCAGCAGCAGAGGGTTTTACACAGTTTCCCAGGTGCTGTAGCATGTATCTTTAACAGGTCGATTTTCAGCTGTCAGGTGGAAGCGATCTGGTGGATGTACAGCTGATGGATCACTTTCATGGGCCCCCGTTAATGCACCATCCAATTCCCCTACCACCTCCCACTATGTTTCCCGGGTTCCAATTTTCCACCTTTGAACCTCAGACTCGCACTGCGTGATCTGCGCTTCATTGGCTTCAGTGAAGGGCAGGGGAGACATCAGGGGTCTAATTGCCAAGTGTCTTTTGCAGGTAACCATCCCTAAATATTTTAAGATGATGAGAAAGATGACGGCATTGAGTGGTTATAAGAATGTGTATGAGTAACTGCTTTTGTATTGGTGGAATGGGAATGCTTTGTTAGTCTTTATTTTATGACCTGGCTGTGTTCTTTCTGTTCGCAGAATCGCTCCATAGACCATCGTGTTGATCTGTATTCTCTGCAGCTCTATTGCTGGGATTATTCTGATCTGTGCCAGTAGTAAGTAAGCTTTTATTTTTCATTTATTGCTGTATAAATACTTGTGTGTTGGCTATAGGCAATACATGGTACACAATCCTTCCATGTCCACATCTCCATTAGTCACTGGCATCCTCTGTGGGCTGTGGGTTCCGGCACAGTAAAAAATGAGACGGATTTTCGGTGAATCTTCAACAAAATCATTTTTTCTATTGTTTTTGCAAGTGGAAGTGTTAGGACATCTGTTGAGTTTCTATTGACATTTATCAAGGAAATTTCACTTAACCCACATAGGAAATGAGGAGAGTAAAGCAGGGTGTATGCGTATTGAAATTCCTCCTGTCCAGCAGGAACTGCCCATATCTCAGTACGTGTGTATCCCTCACTTGTGTGCATGCTGGGATTTGGGAAGTTGGTTTTTGGCTTTTGGTTTTCCTTTTGTTTGTTTGTTTTTTCCCATTAAACCAGCTGGTTGCTTAAAAAAAAAATGTGTTTACCCAGCTAACGTTTATACTATATGAAGGGCAAGAGAAAAAAAAATCACAGAGGTTCTAACACTTCCCCTTCTATGAATAAAGTTGTTTTATTTGCTGATGCAAACCTAGAGAGATTCTGTTCACTTCCTGTTCCTTTGAACATGTATTGTGGAGGAATCTCCCCTGCAGTGGGCACAGACAGAGATCCTAACTGCATCCCACCTTCTTTGGAAAAAAGGTTTTGGCAGGAATAACACTTTTTCCTAGTTTAAAATAGTTAAATAGTACAAAAAAATTCTGGTAAATGCCTTTTAACCACTTCAAGTCTGGACACTTTTACCCCCTTCCTGTCCAGGCCAATTTTCAGCTTTCAGTGCTATCACACTTTGAATGACAATTGCGCGGTCATGCAACACTGTACCCATATGAATTTTTTAGGTTTTTTTGAGACGAATAAAACTTTATTTTAGTGGTGTTTTTTCACCACTGGGATTTTTATTTTTTTTGCTATATAAATTATTATTATTATTATTATTATACAGTATTTATAAAGCGCCAATAGTTCACTCAGCGCTGTACATTACAAAGGGGGACAGAACATGTGACAGAACAATACCAATACAATGCAAAACATGAGGGGATCGAGGGCCCTGCTCTTTCGAGCTTACAATCTAGAAGGGATGGGATAGTGGTACAGGAGGAGATAGCTGTGGGGGATGGAGTGGTAGGAAGAGTGGAGGAGGTCAGCAAGTTAGCAGGGGGTGAGGTAGGCTTCCCTGAAGAGATGGGTTTTCAGGGTGCGCCTAAAGGAGAGGAGAGTAGGTGATAATCTGATGGGTTGGGGCAGGGAGTTCCAGAGGATGGGTGACACCCTGGAGAAGTCCTGGAGGCGGGCATGGGAGGAGGAGACCAGGGAACTAGAGAGAAGGAGGTCTTGTGAGGAGCGGAGTGTGCGTGCTGGGTGGTACTTGGATATTAGGTCAGTGATGTAGTTCGGGGCAGTATGGTGGACAGCTTTGTACGTCAGTGTTAGGATTTTAAATTTGATCCGTTGCGCAATCGGAAGCCAGTGGAGGGATTGGCAGAGGGGGGTGGCGGAAATGGAGCGGTTGGAAAGGTGAATGAGTCTGGCAGCCGTATTCAGGATCGACTGAAGCGGGGATAGCCAGCGGCGAGGCAGGCCAGTGAGGAGGGAGTTGCAGTAGTCGAGTCGTGATATGATGAGGGAGTGGATGAGCTGTTTAGTAGTTTCTGGGGTTAGGAACGTGCGGATTTTGGCGATGTTGCGGAGGTGGAGTCTGCACGAGTTTGTTAAAGATTGGACTTGGGGCTGGAAGGATAGGTTGGAGTCCAGAATGACACCAAGTACTCTGGCCTGCAGAGCGGGTTTGATATTGGCATTGTTGGATGTGATGTAGAAGTCAATGGGGAGTGGGGTTCGGGCTGGGGGGAAGACAAGGAGCTCGGTTTTGGAGAGATTCAGTTTAAGGAAGTGGAGCGACATCCAATCTGATATGTCGCTCAGTAGGTGTGTGATTTGGGCAGAGACCGAAGGGGTGAGGTGGGGGGTTGAGAGATAGATTTGTGTGTCGTCGGCATAGAGGTGGTAGTTGAAGCCGTGAGAGTGTATGAGTTGGCCAAGGGAGGAGGTGTAGATGGAGAAGAGAAGGGGCCCAAGGACAGAGCCTTGAGGGACCCCAACAGAGAGGGGGAGTGAGGGGGAGGTGGTAGCATTATAGGTAACGCTGAAAGAGCGTTGTGACAGGTAGGATGAGAGCCAGGAGAGAGCAGAATCTCTGAGGCCGAGGGAGTGTAGTATTTTGAGGAGGAGGGGGTGGTCAACTGTGTCGAAGGCCGCAGAGAGGTCAAGGAGTAGGAGCACTGAATAGTGGCCATTAGCTTTGGCGGTTAGAAGGTCGTTGGAGAGTTTGAGTAAGGCGGTTTCGGTGGAGTGTAGGGGGCGGAAGCCAGACTGTAGGGGATCGAGGAGGTTGTTGTCATTGAGGTGAGAGCATAGGCGGGTGTAGACGAGACGCTCGAGGAGTTTAGATGTAAGTGGGAGCAGGGAGATGGGTCTGAGGTTGTTCGGGTCATTGGGGTCCAGGGAGGGCTTTTTAAGTATGGGGGTGATGTGTGCATGCTTCAGTGGGGAGGGGAAAGTGCCGGAGGAGAGGGAGAGATTAAAGATGTGGGTGAGGGAGCGTAGGATGGAGGGGGAGGGAGGTCGTAGGAATTGTGAGGGGATAGGGTCGAGGGGGCAGGTGGTGAGGCGGGCATCAGAGAGGATCTTGGAGACTTCCTCAATGGTAGTAAGGTCAAAGGTGTGGAGTGTTGGGGGAGCTTCAGTATGAGGAATGTAGGGTGGGGTGGGAGTGGAGGTCAGAGCAGTGGTGGGGCCGTGGGAGAGGGGTGATGAGGGGGTAGCTGAGTGAGGGGGAACGGGGTCGGAGGGAGTTTGAGCAGTGACGAAGTCCCTGCGGGTAATGTCGAGGGGGAGGGGGGATGAGGGGGTAGCTGTGTGAGAGGGGACGGGTTGAGAGGGCGTGTGAGTTGCAGCAATGTCCTTGCGAATTGTGTCAATCTTGTTTTTGAAGTGATTGAAAAAGTCCAAAAATTTTGAAAAAATAAATAATCTTTCTTCATTAATCTTGGCCAAAATGTATTCAGTTTTCTTTTTAGTAAAAAAAAAATAAAAATTATTATAACTTTTTAAAAAACATTTTTTACATTTTTATGTTTTTTTTATATTTATTATGTATGTTTTTTTTGTTTTTTTTCAACATACTGTCACCCAAGCAGTAAAAAAAAAAAAACTTCATCACCCTCCACAAATAGTACAAATAGTACAGTGTCACTATGGTGACACTGTACTACTTGTGGGGGGGGGGGGGTGAAAAACTGAATTTTTTTTTTTTTTACACTGATTGCTTTTACACCCATAAAGGCTGTAAAAGCAATCATTTCTACTCTTCTCTGGCTGCATTCTTGCAGCCATTGAGAAATACTGTGTGAGCTGTGATTGGTCACAGCTTGTCACATGGTACAAGGCTGTTGTGAATAGCTTTGTGCCATGTGACCTCTGTGATCATTCACAGATTTTAGTAAGCAATGATGTCAAAGTAAGCAATTATGTCAGAAGTGGCCAATCAGTGATCACATGATCGGGATCTCACACAGATGTCCCGTACAAAGATCGTGCTGCTGCGTGCACACAAGCAGGGAGCGGGGAGGACGTTTATAATCGGCCACCCACCCCTGCACTGCTCCCGTCTGGCCATTTATATACATGGGCCGGTACAGGAAGTGGTTAATTACCTTCCTTGTTCCTGTCCACCTCCCATATCCACACCAGTGAAAATCCCAGTACTTCCAGGTATAAAAACACATGGCTATACCCCCTGCCTTCCCACAATGCATTATTTGCTATCATGAGCGAGTCACCATTCTCAAATCCTGTTACATGGAGGCAATCATGGCAGACCTGGATTTGCATAGGGTCTGCAGTGCAAAACACAACGGCAAACTGGATCAGAAAGCCATCCTCTGTGTGACCTCCTGTAGGTGGTGGTGGGAAGGAGGTGCAGAGTGGCCTGGCTTTAGAATGACAGGCAAACTTCCCTGAAGGTGGTGGGTTGGCAGGGAGATACTAGAGAGAATATAGAGGGTGTATGGGGCATGGAGGGAGATGCTAGAGAGTATATAGGGGTGTAGGTGGCACGGAGGGAGATACTAGAGGGGCTATAATCTGTGGGTGGCAGGCAGGGAGACTCTAAAGGGGCTATAGACTGTATGAAGGTTGCAGGGGAGATGCTAGAGGTACTGCAATGGTAAAATATTTACTGGGTATATCTGTCAAAAGACACAGGTAACGTTTGCCTTTTAACTCTTATTTTATTTGATAAAAAGTGGGATATTTCCAGTAACTGGAGTTGAAAACCCTGTAGTGCAGTCCATGGTTGAAGGTAGAACTGCCTCTTCTGCCTGTCCTTGGATTTTATTTGAAATACCAGAAGCAAAGCCTCTGGAGGTGTTTTCTACATCCTGGGATGTCTGGGGACATTTGACTTTTATCTAATCCCTCCAATGAATAACACATCTCTGCTGTAAAGTTGTATTTCTTTATTTTATTATCTATTATTACTTACTTTTTAAGGATCCCGTATGTCACCATATTTGTGAATTTTGCTTTTGCCTTTTTTGAGAAGCCCTCATCTCTAACTGTAACATCAAACGTGCGTTACCGCACTGACCTTTCTGTACAGGTAATAACCATTACTGTCCGGCTGACCTAGAATTTATACATATTATACACCAAAAACAGGCTATTAAGGCCGATTCTCACATGCCCACATCTGAATCACGCAGGAACATGCTGTGCTTTCCTTTGCAATTAAACCTAGATGCAAAACATACATCTTTTGCAATCTGCAGCGGGTGTCAATAGAAATTTAATGACACCCCAAGTGCTAGTCGCAAATGAAGTGCGTTTGCGCGCACCAAATTGCATGGTACTTTTGTACCATGTGATCTGGTTACAGTGGGGCTTATTTATTAAAGCTGGGGAGTGCAAAATCAGGCTCACTTCTGCATAAAAACCAGTCTGCTTCCAGGTTTTATTGCCAAACCTTAATTGAACAATCTGAGGTTAGAAGCTGATTGGTTTCTATGCAGAAGTGAGCCTGATTTTGCACTCCCAAGCTTTAGTAAATATACCCCAGTGTGGCACAGTGCAGTGCGACTTTAGCCCATTCACAATTCATGGCCTTGAATTCACACCGCACAGGAATGCAGAGCGCTTTCTTGTGCAATTCAGCTCTGGGCATGGTGTAAACCTGTCATTGTAAGAGTTGTAGAAAATAGGCAGCCCCATAAAATTAAAATCCAAAGCCTAATACCTAATATAACAGTAATCTATCTTTGTCAATAGAAGATATTCGTGATTGAATTTTTATTGTATCATCACAAGAGGGCAGAACTACTTCCTGTTATAATAGGAAGACACAGAAGTGGGAACTAAAAGTCTATCTATTTGTTTCCAGCAAGACAGTGATTACAGTGAACAGATTATTATTTTATTATTATTATTATTATACAGTATTTATAAAGCGCCGATAGTTCACTCAGCGCTGTACATTACAAAGGGGGACAGAACCTGTGACAGAACAATACCAATACGATGCAAAACATGAGGGGATCGAGGGCCCTGCTCTTTCGAGCTTACAATCTAGAAGGGACGGGATAGTGGTACAGGAGGAGATAGCTGTGGGGGATGGAGTGGTAGGAAGAGTGGAGGAGGACGGTCAAGTTAGCAGGGGGTAGGCTTCCCTGAAGAGATGGGTTTTCAGGGTGCGCCTAAAGGAGAGGAGGTGATAATCTGATGGGTTGGGGAAGGGAGTTCCAGAGGATGGGTGACACCCTGGAGAGGTCCTGGAGGCGGGCATGGGAGGAGGAGACCAGGGAACTAGAGAGAAGGAGGTCTTGTGAGGAGCGGAGTGTGCGTGCTGGGCGGTACTTGGATATTAGGTCGGTGATGTAGTTCGGGGCAGTATGGTGGACAGCTTTGTACGTCAGTGTTAGGATTTTAAATTTGATCCGTTGCGCAATCGGAAGCCAGTGGAGGGATTGGCAGAGGGGGGTGGCGGAAACGGAGCGGTTGGAAAGGTGAATGAGGCTGGCAGCCGTATTCAGGATCGACTGAAGCGGGGATAGCCAGCGGCAAGGCAGGCCAGTGAGGAGGGAGTTACAGTAGTCGAGTCGTGATATGATGAGGGAGTGGATGAGCTGTTTAGTGGTTTCTGGGGTTAGGAACGTGCGTATTTTGGCGATGTTGCGGAGGTGGAGTCTGCACGAGTTTGTTAAAGATTGGACTTGGGGCTGGAAGGATAGGTTGGAGTCCAGAATGACACCAAGTACTGTGGCCTGCAGGGCGGGTTTGATATTGGCGTTGTTGGATGTGATGGAGAAGTCAATGGGGGGTGGGGTTCGGGCTGGGGGGAAGACAAGAAACTCGGTTTTGGAGAGATTCAGTTTAAGGAAGTGGAGTGACATCCAATCTGATATGTCGCTCAGTAGGTGTGTGATTCGGGCAGAGACCGAGGGGGTGAGGTGGGGGGTTGAGAGATAGATCTGTGTGTCGTCAGCATAGAGGTGAGAGTTGAAGCCGTGAGAGTGTATGAGTTGGCCAAGGGAGGAGATATAGATGGAGAAGAGAAGGGGCCCAAGGACAGAGCCTTGAGGGACCCCAACAGAGAGGGGGAGTGAGGGGGAGGTGGTAGCATTATAGGTAACACTGAAAGAGCGTTGTGACAGGTAGGATGAGAGCCAGGAGAGAGCAGAATCTCTGAGGCCGAGGGAGTGTAGTATTTTGAGGAGGAGGGGGTGGTCAACTGTGTCGAAGGCCGCAGAGAGGTCAAGGAGTAGGAGCACTGAATAGTGGCCATTAGCTTTGGCGGTTAGAAGGTTGTTGGAGAGTTTGAGTAAGGCGGTTTCGGTGGAGTGTAGGGGACGGAAGCCAGACTGTAGGGGATCGAGGAGGTTGTTGTCGTTGAGGTGAGAGCATAGGCGGGTGTAGACGAGGCGCTCGAGGAGTTTAGATGTAAGTGGGAGCAGGGAGATGGGTCTGAGGTTGTTCGGGTCATTGGGGTCCAGGGAGGGCTTTTTAAGTATGGGGGTGATGTGTGAATGCTTCAGTGGGGAGGGGAAAGTGCCGGAGGAGAGGGAGAGATTAAAGATGTGGGTGAGGGAGCGTAGGATGGAGGGGGAGGGAGGTCGTAGGAATTGTGAGGGGATAGGGTCGAGGGGGCAGGTGGTGAGGCGGGCATCAGAGAGGATCTTGGAGACTTCCTCGATGGTAGTAAGGTCAAAGGTGTGGATTGTTGGGGGAGCTTCAGTATGAGGAATGTAGGGTGGGGTGGAAGTGGAGGTCAGAGCAGTGGTGGGGCCGTGGGAGAGGGGTGATGAGGGGGTAGCTGAGTGAGGGGGAACGGGGTCGGAGGGAGTTTGAGCAGTGACGAAGTCCCTGCGGGTAATGTCGAGGGGGAGGGGGGATGAGGGGGTAGCTGTGTGAGAGGGGACGGGTTGAGAGGGCGTGTGAGTTGTGGCAATGTCCTTGCGAATTGTGTCAATCTTGTTTTTGAAGTGATTGGCAATCTCAAGGGCGGTGAGTGAGGTGCTGGGTGGAGGTGGGGATGGAGAGAGTAGAGAGTTGAAGGTGGAGAAGAGTCGGCGAGGATTGGAGGAGAGGGCCTTGATGAGGGTCAGGAAGTAGGCTTGTTTGGCAGCATGGAGGGAGGAGGTGTAGGTGTGGAAGGCAGATTTGTAGCGGGTGAAGGCTTGTTGAGATTTGGTTTTGCGCCATAGTCGCTCCAGGGCACGACTGTCGTTTGAGGGTTTTGGTGTGATCAGTCTGCCAGGGCTGGAGCGGTCGGGGTCTGATGTTGCGTGTGGTTAAAGGCGCTAGTGAGTCAAGGGCTGTTGAGAGCGCGTTATTGTAGGCGGTCATAGCCAAGTCGGGGCAGGACAGGGGGAGGATGCGGTCGTGGAGTTGATCAGCTGCAGAGTGGAGGGAGGCAGGGTTAAGGTTGCGGAGGTTACGGCTGGTAGTAGTGTGACATTTGGAGGGGTAGGCGTTGGAGGACGAGGAGATAGAGAAGGTAATCAGGTTGTGGTCAGAGAGAGGGAAGGGGTGTTAGTGAGGTTGTGGGGAGCGCAGCGGTTGGAGAAGACAAGATCAAGGATATTACCGTCAGAGTGGGTGGCGGATTGTATGCACTGTGCAAGTGCAAAGGAGGAGGTTAAGTGGAGGAGACGGGCTGTGTCCGGGTTGTCGAGGTTGACAGGGATGTTGAAATCCCCAAGGATGATGGTGGGTAGCTCAGAGGAGAGGAAGAAG
Organism: Staurois parvus; assembly: GCF_062004578.1. NCBI lineage: Eukaryota > Metazoa > Chordata > Amphibia > Anura > Ranidae > Staurois > Staurois parvus. The sequence continues at coordinate 509,449 of NW_028317898.1, read as the reverse complement.
GGTAGCCAGGAGGAGAAGTCATCCAGGAAGCGGGGTATGGATCCAGGAGGCCGGTATATCACAGCAATCTTCAGGGCGGTTGGGGAGAATAGTCGGACGCAGTGGGCCTCGAAGGAGAAGGATAGGGAGGGGGGTTTGGGAGGACTCGGAAGGTGCTCAGCAGTGACAGGAGCAGACCAACCCCACCACCTTTACGACCGTTGGGCCTGGGTGAGTGGGTCCAGGTGAGACCTCCGTAGGAGAGTGCAGCAGGGGAGGTAGAGTCAGTGGGCTGGATCCAGGTTTCCGTAATCGCTAGGAGGATGAGAGAGCGGGAAGCAAAGAGGTCGTGGATGGTGGTAAGCTTGTTGCACACCGATCGGGCGTTCAGGAGTGCACATGAAAACGGGGGGGGGAGATTTTAGAGAGCGGGGGGACAGATACTAAGTTGCGGGGGTTGCGGCGGGAGGGTGTTGTGCGGGTGAGGGAGGTGGTGGAGGGCCAGGATTCGGGGAGATGTCCCCCCGCGGTTATGAGGAGGAGAAGGGTGAGAAAGGTGGCATGGGTGCGGGATGTGCAGGAGCGTGAGAAACTACTAGTGGAGGTGTTCGGGTCAGTGTCAGAGTGGAGTAATAGGAGGAGGTGGTGGGTGCCATAGAGGGGTGAAGGAAGCAGTGAGGACACAATATACAATTGTTTGGGAGGGGCAGAGGGATATAGTGAATGGATTTTGGGAATGGAGGAGAGGAAAATGAGAAGGAGGAGTGGAAGAGGCATTTTGGGGAGGTGATGAGAGCAATAGTAGGGAGATGATAGCAATGAGGGGGAGATGTACAAGTTTTGGGGTGGAGCAGAGGGGTAAAGAAATGAGATTTGGGAACAGAGGATAGTAATATGGAAAGGAGAAGAGGGGATGTATTGTATAAAAGGTACACGGAGTGGGTCTCAGGTATGTAAGAGATGTTTCCCAGGGTGTTTGCTTGCAGTCTGTCCAGCATGCAGTAGAGTTTCTTGCTGTTGTTGTGTCTTCCTGCTGCTTAAGTTCTCCTTCTTTAGTTCAACTGCTGTGTTTAACTGCTTCGCACTCATTCTAAGCCGCACTCAATCATAAGCAGCACCCCCATCAGTGATCTCCCCCCATGAGCTGATCTAAATTTATAGGGAGATGCTCAAATGAGCATTCAACTCCGCCCTAATTAGAAGCTGATAAGGCTCACATGAATAGTGGGGGATGTTTCTTAGGAACCAGGCTACAGTCGTAAACCTGAGTGCACCTAGGAGGGGAGGACTGGTCAACATATACACAAATATAAATACACCATTTGTTCAGAATTTAACAGGAGTCAATGCGTTTTTCTGGTTAAGAGCGGAGGTAGGAGATAGATGCAGTTACCTGTGAAAGTAGAGAAGGCATAATTAAAGTGCTGTGTTTAACTGCTTTGCACTCATTCAAAGCTGCACTCAATCATAAGCAGGTACACTGCACTAGTGTGGGTAAACCGCAGTGCATCAGTACAGAAGCAACCCTATACTATTATGCCCAGTATATTGCTTCACAGTGACTTCAAGATCTCTTTCCTGCTGCTGACACCACTCTGGAGACAGCTGGCCAGGGTAAGAGGTGGAGTGCATTTGGTATCACTTCACATTGGACAGAAGCCAGCACACAGGCGGCATTGGCTTATGCAGCTCTGGATCCCTACTACAGCTCCAACTTCACAAGTAGCCCCTCTGCATTGCACTCTGTAAGCAAGTCCAGACTGCCATCTTCCAGTCACCTGGCCGCGATCTATGGGTTGCTGATCCCCAGGTTAATGCATGAGAATAGTGGTGTACCACATTGCAGCCAAATACAAAAAACAAGCTTACACTCTACTCGACTCATTAACAGCTTAAGCTCCGGAAGATTTTACATCCTGCATGACTAAGCCATTTGATGCTATACTGAATGAGGCGTTACTGTAACTGGTAAATGCACGGTCAACAACGCTGAGCCCAAGAGAAATTTATATACAATTTTTTGTAAACAAAGATCTTTTAGTGGCATTCAATCACCACTGGGTTTTTTTTTGCAATATAAATCAAAAGACCAAAAGTTTATTTTTTTCCCTTTCTGCTATTATATGCATATCCAATGAAAATAGTAAAAAAAAAAAAAAAAAAAAAAGATAACTTTTGGCCAAAATGTATTGTGCTACATGTCTGATGGAAAAGTGTATATTGATAGATTGTAGGTGCTATAACATTTAATTAAACCTAGGTTACATACACACACTAACATTTTTATTTATTTTTGTACCAATGGCAGTGATCAGCAACTTGGGGATTGCAATAGTGTGGCAATCTTGACACTGACACTGGGGGGAACTGACCAACTGCCACTGACATTAATACAGTGATATTATACACTGTCACTGTACTAATGACACTGGATGGAAGGGGGAGGGGTTACCATCTAGGGCGATCAAGGGGTGTGCCCAACTATGTGTAACGTGTGCTTCTTTTACTACTAGATCTCCAAGTTTCTCATCCTGGATGAGAAACAGATAGATCCCTCTGTTGATAGTCAACACAGTTCTGGGCTGTGATTGTACACTGGTGATCAGCAGGTCCCAGCTGGGATTTGCTCACAGGCTCCCGCTGTGTAAAATCAGAGGGTGCTGGCCAGGGGATGCCATGCACATGCCCAAAACTCAGAAGTAGGCAGCGATGTACGGTTATGTTGCTTTGCCTACAGTGGCTGCCTGTCTGCAGTACATTATGGGTGGGCACCAAGTGGTTAACTGAGGCCAAGAAGGATTGTAGACAAGTTGTCTACAAAGAAAGGTCGATGAAATACCCTTTGGCATGGTTAAAATTGTAAAACTGAACCATTTAGGCAGACCTGTGATACCAGCCTCTTCATTACAGCTACATTATTCTCACCTGCTTATATATGCAGTGGGGCAAAAAAGTAGTCAGCCACCAATTGAGCAAGTTCTCCCACTTAAAAAGATGAGAGAGGCCTGTAATTGGCATCATAGGTAGACCTCAACTATGAGAGACAAAATGAGTAAAACAAAATCCATACAATCACATTGGCTGATTTGGAAAGAAATTATTTGCAAATTATGGTGGAAAATAAGTATTTGGTCACCTACAAACAAGATTTCTGGCTCACACAGACCTGTACCTTCTTCTTTAAGAGGCTCCTCTGTCCTGCACTCATTACCTGTATCATTGGCACCTGTTTGAACTTGTTATCAGTATAAAAGACACCTGTCCACAACCTCAAACAGTCACACTCCAAACTCCACTATGGTGAAGACCAAAGAGCTGTCGAAGGACACCAGAAACAAAATTGTAGACCTGCACCAGGCTGGGAAGACTGAATCTGCAATAGCCAAGCAGCTTGGTGTGAACAAATCAACTGTGGGAGCAATAATTAGAAAATGAAAGACATACAAGACCACTGATAATCTCCCTCGATCTGGGGCTCCACGCTAGATCTCACCCCGTGGGGTAAAAATGATCACAAGAACGGTGAGCAAAAATCCCAGGACCACACAGAGGGACCTAGTGAATGACCTGCAGAGAGCTGGGACCAACGTAACAAAGGCTACCATCAGTAACACACTACGTTGTCAGGGACTCAGATCCTGCAGTGCCAGACGTGTCCCCCTGCTTAAGCCAGTACATGTCCGGGCCCGTCTGAAGTTTGCTAGAGAGCATTTGGATGATCTAGAAGAGGATTGGGAGAATGTCATATGGTCAGATGAAACCAAAATAGAACTGTTTGGTAGAAACACAACTCGTCATGTTTGGAGGAGAGAGAATGCTGAGTTGCATCCAAAGAACACCATACCTACTGTGAAGCATGGGGGTGGCAACATCATGCTTTGGGGCGGTTTCTCCACAAAGGGACCAGGACGACTGATCCATGTACAGGACAAAATGAATGGGGCCATGTATCGTGAGATTTTGACTGCAAACCTCCTTCCATCAGCAAGGGCATTGAAAATGACACGTGGCTGAGTCTTCCAACATGACAATGATCCCAAACATACCGCCAGGGCAACGAAGGAGTGGCTTCGTAAGAAACATTTCAAGGTCCTAGAGTGGCCTAGCCAGTCTGCAGATCTCAACCCCCTAGAAAACCTTTGGAGGGAGTTGAAAGTCCGTGTTGCCCAGCGACAGCCCCAAAACATCACTGCTCTAGAGGAGATCTGCATGGAGGAATGGGCCAACATACCAGCAATAGTGTGTGCCAACCTTGTGAAGACTGACAGGAAACGTTTGACCTCTGTCATTGCCAACAAAGGATATATAACAAAGTATTGAGATGAACTTTTGATATTGACCAAATACTTATTTTCCACCATAATTTGCAAATAAATTCTTTCCAAATCAGCCAATGAGATTGTCTGGATTTTTTTTTCTCATTTTGTCTCTCATAGTTGAGGTCTAGCTATGATGCCAATTACAGGCCTCTCTCATCTTTTTAAGTGGGAGAACTTGCACACTTGGTGGCTAAATACTTTTTTGCCCCACTGTAAATCCATCTTATGCACAGGAGACCAGTATCTTCTATGACCTTTACTGTACACAATAGAATTTCAGAAAGACAGATAGGGTATGACCAGAACCCCGATTGTTCTCCAATATATTTAAAAAAAGCTGGCGTAGGTCTCTAGATGCATTAACATTACCAACAGTCCCAAAAAGTCCTTGCTAGCCTGTAGTCCAAGCAGGCCAAATAATGGAATATTGCAGTCAGTAGAAAATGTAAGCGCTTTATAAGCACTAGTAACATTAAACTGTATAATCAAAAGAAAGCCTGGAGACTGCCTCTAAAGGAATGAAGATATTCTCACATATTAACATGATATACATGTATAGAGAACCATGCCACAGCTGAATATATTCAAGAAACACAATTCAAAGATCATTTTACTACACATATACAGTTGTGTTCAAAATAATAGCAGTGTGTTGAAAAAAGTGAATAAAGCTCAACATCCTTCTAATAGCTTTTATTTCCATACACACAAATGCATTGGGAACACAACACATTCAAAATAAAATCAAAACATGAAGAAAAATATATCAAATTTTTGTTGTTCCGCTTAAAAAAATTGAAGAAAAGTGAATATTAGACGGTTCAAAAAAATAGCAGTGTTTGTATTCTTCTTTACAAGCTCAAACATTCACTATATAAACTGAAAAATGTTTGAAGATTTTGATTTCCTTTGAATCCCTTAATTAATATTTAGTTGTATAAGCACTGTTTCTGAGAACTGCTGTACATCTGTGTTGCATGGAGTCAACCAACTTCTGGCACCTGTGAACAGGTATTCCAGCCCAGGATGATTGGACTACATTCCACAGTTCTTCTCTATTTCTTGGTTTTGCCTCAGAAATTGCATTTTTGACGTCACCCCACAAGTTTTCTATTGGATTAAGATCCGGGGATTGGGCTGGCCACTCCATAACATCAATCTTGTTGGTCTGGAACCAAGATGTTGCACATTTACTGGTGTGTTTGGGGTCGTTGTCTTGTTGGAACACCCATTTCAAGGGCATTTCCTCTTCAGCATAAGGCAGCATGACCTCTTCAAGTATTCTGATGTATTCACACTAACCCATGATCCCTGGTATGCGATAAATAGGTCCAACACCGTAGTACGAGAAACAACCCCATATCATGATGCTTGCACAACCATGCTTCACTGTCTTCACAGTGTACTGTGGCTTGAATTCAGTGTTTGGGGGTGTCTGACAAACTGTCTCCGGCCACTAGACCCAAAAAGAACAATCTTACTTTCATCAGTCCACAAAATGTTGCGCCATTTCTCTTTAGGCCAGTCAATGTGCTCTTTGGGAAATTGTAACCCCTTCAGCACATGTCTTTTTTTCAACAGTGGGACTTTGCGGGGGCTTCTTGCAGATAGCTTGGCTTCACATGGCGTCTTCTAATTGTAACAGTACTCACAGGTAACTTTACACCTTCTTTGATCTTCCTGGAGCTGATTGTTGGCGGAGTCCTTGCCATTTTGGCTATTCTTCTATCCATTCGAATGGTAGTTTTTCGCTTTCTTCCACGTCTTTCAGGTTTTGGTTGCCATTTTAAAGCATTTGCGATCATTTTAGCTGAGCAGCCTATCATTTTCTGCACTTCTTTATATGTTTTCCCCTCTCCAATCAACTTTTTAATCAAGGTACGCTGTTCTTCTGAACAATGTCTGGAACGACCCATTTTCCTCAGAATTTCAGAGAGAAATGCACTGTAAACAGCATGTACAACATTTGCTGCCTTCCTTCCTTAAATAAGGGCAATAATTGCCACCTGTTTTTCAAAGAATGAATGACCTCACTAATAGAACTCCACACTGCTATGATTTTGAACCAAAAACAGTGATTGATCAGGTTAGCAATGTCTGACTGCTATTATTTTGAACACAACTGTATGTATTTTGTAGTGCACTGTATTAAATTCTTGTGCAATTCTAAAGTCTGCTACCACACACTGGCAGTAATAAATGGGCAACTCAATGCAATAAAGCACGAGTAAATCCATTTAATCTCATTAAAGTGGTAGTGAACTTGTTTTTTTTTTTTAACTTTTACCTACAGGTAAGCTTATAAGCCTTCCCTGTAGATAAAATGATATGTCCTAAACGTGCACTGTTTAGAAGATATCCATTTTTAAAGCCGACGCATGCGCTCTGAACGGCATACCCATGCCAATCCTTCGGAGTACTGTGCCGTAGCCCGGGACTCCCACACGCATGAGTGACACCATCATGGCCCGGCCTATCAGACGGAACCTGAAAAGGAAGACCAGGTGAAGACAGAAGCCTCTGCAGCAGTGACAGTGCCCCACCGGAGGGCTTAGTTTTAAGATAAGCTTTACATAATGTGCTAGTATGCAGTGCATATTATGACATTAACTTGCAGGGATCACTTTTCTCCTGCGGTTTACTAACACTTTAAAATGTGCAAATTCTTTTGCAGGCAGTCAAAGACAGCATGGATCTACTTACCCTTTACTAGCACCATCTTTTGTAGTTGGAAGACGGATGTCTTTGGCATTTTCAAAAATCTCTTGCAATTCCTCTGAAGTTGAGCTATAGGGGATGTTCTTAACAAACAGAGTTCGTGCATCTCTCTCTAAGAGTAGAAGCGAGTCTTATGAAGTTACACACATTTCATTTAAGTATTAAAAATATTTTCATTAAAATATTGTTCAGATAACCCATCTGGAAAAATAAGCAGCTCCAGGACCACCACCTTGGAGTTCTGCTAGATTCAGTTTAGACCAGCCCCACTTTGAAAATTCAACGATTTTCACTGCAGACTATAATGCAGGTATAGCTCTAGAAAACTACTGAAATGCAACGTTTATTTAAACTCACAGAACAAACCTTTTGTGAAGGGCTAACTGAACACATCAGGCCTACATTTCTACGACTCTGGAACATGCACCACGACGAAGCTACTATTGTCTTCCTCTAGTACTGCAAACTTTACCTATGAGGAAACTGAAGCTATTGTTGAAACAAGGATGCAAATATAGGCTTGACTGAACCCCAACCTTCCTTATCTGCTCACTTTATTGAAACTGGTGATTAAGTATTAAAAACAGTGTGTCAGCATAACAACCAGACTGCCAACATCTTTTTGGTCCCCCCAATAACAGCATCACTATAAAGGGAACAAAGAGTGAGCAGTAATTGACTTTAATTTACAGAGAGTTTCACAATCCATGCCTTAAAGTCAATTAGAATGCAAAAGATACACAGGACCTATTCTTGCTATTAGGCTAGATGTGTACATTTAATATATAATCATATTATGAAAATGTAAAAACTAGCCAACGGATCAATTTAAAAACAAAAGTACTGTATGGGAGGACAAACAGATCCTATCTTATGTTCTCTGCATTTTTTGTTTTCTCTGCAGGAGTGTTGGCCTTCTCTACTTTCATCGCAAAACAAAGAACCTTCTTTCCATTTAATTTCAGGGCTTTTTCCACTTCCTCCACAGTAGCAAACTCCACATAGCCAAACCTCCTGCAGTAGAGATGGAAAAGTGAAGGAGCTGCAGCACAACAAACAAACAAGAGATCCCTGTGCTCAAATCCCAACCGCTAGTGCATGCATTTATCTATCAGGTGCTAAAGGGGTGTAACCACATATTAACACTAGAAATTCTGAGGACCCTCTGCACACTGGTATATACCCTTTCCAGCAGACTATGCAATAAATAGGGATATTTAGTTCACACATTGCAATACATGCTTAAGCTGGCCAACTGTGTCAAAGTAATCCCTCTATGGCCAGTCCTACTCTGCTCTGCCTACGCAAATGTTACTGTGGACACAATGCTAGCATAGGGGAAAAAACACAATGGGAAGAGCTACAAGGTTCAGGTATGGCTACTGACCCACAATACAACAAACAAGATCTACCTGTGCTGAAATCCCAATAGCTAGTACATGCATTTATCCATCAGGTGCTAAAGGTGTGTAATTAATATTAATATGTGGTTACATCCCTTGTAGCACCTGATGGATAAATGCATGTACAAGCTATTGGGATTTAAGCACAGGTATATATATTTTTGGAAAGGGTCAGGGACATTTTTTTTTAACACAAAGTTGAGTTTTCGGTTCTATAGTCTTCAATGGAGACAATGCGGAAAAGCATGTAGTGCATTTTTTTTAATGCATTTTTTTGGTTTAATCTTCCTAGCAACTAGAAAAAAACCGTATGTACAAAAACACACCGCAAAAAGCACTGCAGAAACGCCAACTGCATAGGTGTGAACCTAGCCGTAGACCCAGCAGAAGCATGCAGTTGCAGAGCAAGTGAAGGAGCTGCAGCACAGGGCGCCTATTCAGCACGTTATCTTAATAAATACTTACTTGGAGGCTCCAATCTGAACATCCTGCACTGGCAAGTTCTTCTTACAAAAAAAACTCCCTCAGAGCATTTTTAAGTTCATCATAATCTTTTGCAGAATTCAGATTAGCAACAAATACTGACAAATCTAACAAAAGGAGTAAAAAAAAGAAAAAAATATTATAACCAGAAATACCAAATACACATTAGCAAATATGGCATGAACTTTGAAATGATGGCCAACATTGAATAGAATTAGCATGTAAAGCAGGAATTTCAGCTTCATTATCTGTCCCAGAGACCCAAGGGAACGCTATTATGCTACTATACGAACACAACTTAAAGCAGAGATATACACACACCGATTTAACAGTTTCACATAAATGACATTCAGAGCATCCCATGAGAACAACTGTCACAGTTACCTGCATCTTTCAACTAAACTGTCAAGCCATTTAATGGTTGGTGTTCTAACCAATCACACGCGCAGCACCATGGCAACTGCAGAACAGACGCTAAAGCTGGCCATACATTACACAACTTTCCTATTCAATTTCCTTTAGATTTACCTTCAACTAAGACACGCAAGAGCCTTCCTGACTGCATACAAACTGAAAGTTTAGGTTTGACCGCATATGTTTTGGAAAATCTAAAGGAAATTGACACTTGCAGACCTAATACTACTGACAAGAGAAAACTCAATTGAAATTTTCTTGACACTTGTACCCCAGAAGGGCCGTTATATTGCTAGGTGAGAATTCTCAGATTTTCTCAACTGGAATGCACACAGCCAATATGGATTTCCTGACATTTTCGTTAATCTCTGCATCTGGATATGCATAGTACACGACAAAGGTCTATAGGTGCCAGAAAACCAAGAGTCCAGCATACATCCAGCGCCCCGAGTAACGTTTCCTAAACACATCACTTCCAGAGCCAATTTTTTTAAATTTTGTGCACATTTGTACATAAAAATGCACATGAAACCCTGAAAATATTTTAAGAAGGTAAAAAAAAAATTTTAATGTATGAACTTTTTTTTTTTTTTAATATTTTTCAGCAAAAAACTAATGAAAACAAATGCTCAATTTCCTGGTAAAGTATAAAAAAAAAAAAAAAAGTAGTGTCACCATGGTGACACTCCACTCCTAGAGTGACAGTATGTAAAAAAACAAATATAAAAAAATAAAATAGTTAAAAAAAATGTTTAAAAATTATAATTTTGGTTATAAACTAATTTGGGATTTTTTTTTTTACTAGAAAGATAACGGAATACATTTTGGCCAAGATTTATGATGAAATATATATTTGCAAAATTTTATAAGAAAAACACTTTTTTTCAAAATTTTTGGACTTTCATTTACATAGCAAAAAAAATAAAAATCCCGGTGGTGAATAAATACCACCAAAATAAAGCTTTATCTGTCTAAAAAAAGGCTAAAAATTTCATATGGGTACAGTGTTGCATGACCGCGCAATTGTCATTCAAAGTGTGATAGCACTGAAAGCTGAAGATTGGCCTGGACCAGGAAGGGGGTAAAAGTGTCCAGACTTGAAGTGGTTAAATATGGCAATGCAGTTAAGTAGAGCAAAAAGGCTTTTTTCCCTTTTTAAATATGTTGGATAGAAGAGGAGAGGGTTCCATTTATTGACCATCTGTGTCAGAGAATTCCCTTCACTTCCTTCAATGTTGCCTCAACATGAAGAGGAGATATCTTTCCAATGTGAAGGATATCCTCTCAGACAGTTGTCATAGGAAAACGTGCCCCCATTAGAAAAAGGTCTCCTGCATTCATGTTTTGGTGGCAACAAAATGTTGAATCTTTACAACGGGGACACAGACGGCAAAAAAAAAAAAAAAAAAATCTGACAAAAGGTTTTCTTTCATTACACAAGTAAAAAAAAAATAAAAGTTCCAGTAAAAAGAGATCTCCATTGCATGTTAAAAACAAAGTTATCACATTTATGGCACATCAGCAAACATCAGTCATCAAAGATCAGTATTAAGTCCCAAAATTGTTCATCATTTGTGCCAACAATTCATAAGACAGCAGGCAGCTTACCCTCCTCTTCAGACTCCTCCTTTACAGCTTTCTTCCCTTGAGGCATTTTGGCAGGAGCTTTCTTGGCAACAGGTTTTTTCTCTTCTTCAGATTCATGTAAAGAATAGAATTCCATTAACACACCAAAGCAAATTTCAGTGACACCATCTCTCTATTAGATATCTAGTATTGTAAGAGTGGGAGGAGCCATCCACTATATCCATGTCTCCTTTCCCTGTAATCACAGGGCGTTGCCATGGAAACAGAGGTGACCAGGAAGTAGAAAAGAGGGCAGCCTGTCACTTCAGGTGTCCTCAACCCACAGAGCGCCGCCTCTTTCTCTATGATTTGCCTCCTGTTCTCCTCCCCCTAGGTGGAGACCCGCCCCTTCCATCACGGCAGATGAGGATTCTGATCCCGCCTCTTCTCTGCCCCCTCGAAGAGTTCTACACCATACTCCTCCCCCCAGGCGGAGTTTCGGTCTTTTCCCCACTCTCATTTAGAGAGGTACCACGCCCCCACATTTATGGAGGTGAAAGCCACCCCCTCTAAAAAGTTCAATGGGAGGACATAGAGATGCCGCCCCAAAGCTTTGTCGCCCCGCCCCCATGCTCTGATGCCACGCCCCCGTTTTCTGAGTGGTAGGTGGCAAAGTCCCCGCCCCTCTCATTTGCATAAATGTTGCAGAGGATTGTGGGTATGTCGGTGTGTGATCCGGGGATGGGGGCTGAGCGGTTGTGTGTAATGTATGAGTACGGTATTCGGTGTAGGAGGTATACATTATTAATAATAATACATCCACACATACATCACAGCAGACACGTCTAGGAATAAAGGGAATGAGATGGACGGGCTCTCCATGATGTGACCCTCACAGATCCTGGAAGGGTTTATATAGAACAGGACACACCATAGTAATCAGCTGAGGGACGGCTTACTACCAAGGCTATGTGCACACCTTGGGGGGGTGTGAGGCCAGAACCAATCACTGGTGGGTCCACCCAGACCACATGACATGAGAAGAGCAACAATCAAACAGTGAAGAAAAAGAAGAGATGTTGTCATGTGGGACATTGGAAGGAGACTCCTGATTGGCTGGCAGAGCAAGTCTGCAGTGTGAGATGGAAGCACCCCACTGAAGAGTGAAGAAATGCGTGCGTGTGGGCGCTACCAGAACCCGATTCAGACTACTCTCCCTTCCCTCACCAAATTTTTACTTCACCACAGCATGTGAGGGTGCTGCACGACCTGATTCAGACTACTTTCCCCTCCCCCACCCTCATTATTCATCACGGCATGTGGGGGCGCCACATGACCCGATTCAGACTACTCTCCCCTCCCACACCATCATTACACTCCGCCACGGCATGTGGGGGCGCTACATGACCCGATTCAGACTACTCTCCCCTCCCACACCATCATTACACTCCGCCACGGCATGTGGGGGCGCTCCACCACCCGATTCAGACTACTCTCCCACCCTCATTACACTCCGCCACGGCTTGTGTGGGCGCCACACGACCCAATTCAGACTACTCTCCCCTCCCCCACCCTCATTATACTCCTCCACAGCCCGTGGGGGTGCCACACGACCCGATTCAGACTACTCTCCCCTCCCTCATTATACTCCGCCACGGCTTGTGGGGGCGCTACAGAACCCAATTCAGGCTACTCTCCCCTCCCCCACCCTCATTAAACAGCGGTTGCACCATGCATGTGAGGTATTGCCGTGAACGTCAGATCAAGGGCAGTAATTCTAACACTAGACCTCCTCTGTAAATCTAAAATGGTAGCTTTTAAAGGCTTTTAAAGTGTTGCCTATGGATATTAAAAATGTTTGCAGTTTGTCGCCATTGCACGGGGAATGCGCAGTTTTAAAGCATGTCATGTTTGGTATCTGTTTACTCAGAATACCATTTTTAGATCTTTTATATTTTACCAAAGAGTTGGCCAATATATTGTGTTTTTGTGCATGAAAAGTAAAAAAAGTGTATTTTTTTTTATTTGCATTTGAAAAATCGCTGCGCGAGTACTATGTGCCATAATAAATTGTAGTACCCACCATTTTATTCACTAGGGTGTCTGCTTTAAAATAATATACGCTGTTTAAATTAATTTCCTAGCAAAAAATACTGATTTTTTTTCATGTGAACAAAAAGTGTCAGAAAAGGTTTGATCTTCAGGTGGTTAGAAGAGTGAGTGATGTGTGGCATAAACTTCTAATGCTGGGCATAGAATGCCCCCACCCCCCAAAACGACCCCCAAAACGACTTTTTGGAAAGTAGACACCCCAAACTATTTGCTGAGAAGCATATTGAATCAATAGAAGAATTTATTTTTTTACCTCAAGTTTTTGGAAAATGACAAAAAAATATATTTTTTTTTTTACACAAAATTGTCACTTAAATGATTTACTGCTCACACATGCCATGGGTATATGTGGAATTACTCCCCAAAATACATTCTGCTACTTCTCACGAGTATGGGGGTACCACAAGTGAGAGACGTTTTGGCAGTCTAGCCAAGTACAGGACCCCAAAATCCAATAAGCACCTTCAGGCTTTTAAAGGGCTTTATTTCCTCATTACACTTCCAGACTACCTATCACAGTTTCGGAGGTCCTGAAATGCCAGGATAGCACCTAACCCCCCCCCAAATGACCCCTTTTTGGAAAGTAGACACCCCAAGGAATTGGATAAAAAGCATGGTAAGTATTTTGCAGATAACATTTGTTGCCACAAGTTTTTGGAAAATGAAGAAAAAAAACAATATATTTTTTCTATTCTTTTTTTATACTTCAATATTTTTATTGAAAGATGGGTATAGAACAGTATCCATAGAAATATAGACAACACTCACCGACATGGTGAGATGGAGTACATCAGCATATTCTTAGAACATAGCAGATCACAAGAAATATAGGAAACATATCCCTAGTCAACCACATTGTGTACAAAGGACACCATCACCACCAGACGGGAAACCTTACATCTATCAGTGAATATAGGCAAGGATCTTATAGATTTACCAAAAGTATCAAAGATCAGGTCAGAGAAGGAAAAGAAATAAGGATGAAGACTAGAAAAGTCATAAAAAGGTCCAAGGTAAGAGAGAAAGATTAGAGAGAGAAAAAGGGGGGGGGGGGGGTTTGAGCGGTAGCACCATTAACTAACAGAAATATATCTGATCCATAGTTCCCACGTCACCTCAAATCTGGCCACATCATTTAATGGGGCACTCCGATGGGAACAGTCCATGTAATGGGGCACTCCGATGGGAACAGTCCATGTAAAGGGGGCACTCTGATGGGATCAGTCCATGTAAAGGGGCACTCCGATGGGAACAGTCCATCTAAAGGGGGCACTCCGATGGGAACAGTCCATGTAAAGGGGGCACTCTAATGGGAACAGTCCATGTAAGGGGGCACTCCGATGAGAACAGTCCATGTAAGGGGGCACTCCGATGGGAACAGTCCATGTAAGGTGGCACTCCGATGAGAACAGTCCATGTAAGGGAACACTCCGATGAGAACAGTCCATGTAAGGGGGCACTCCGATGGGAACAGTCCATGTAAAGTGGGCACTCCGATGGGATCAGTGCATGTAAGGGGGCACTCCGATGAGAACAGTCCATGTAAGGGAACACTCCGATGAGAACAGTCCATGTAAGGGGGCACTCCGATGGGAACAGTCCATGTAAAGTGGGCACTCCGATGGGATCAGTGCATGTAAGGGGGCACTCTGGTGGGATCAGTCCATATAAAGTGGCACTCCGATGGGATCAGTCCATGTAAAGGGGCACTCCGATGGGATCAGTGCATGTAAAGGGGGCACTCCGATGGGAACAGTCCATGTAAAGGGGGCACTCCGATGGTAACAGTTCATGTAAGGGGGCACTCCGATGAGAACTGTCCATGTAGAGGAGCAAACCGATGGGAACAATGCATGTAAGGGGGCACTCCGATGGGAACAGTCCATGTAAGGGGGCACTCCGATGGGAACAGTCCATGTAAAGTGGGCACTCCGATGGGATCAGTGCATGTAAAGGGGCACTCCGATGGGATCAGTGCATGTAAGGGGGCACTCCGATGGGAACAGTCCATGTAAAGTGGGCACTCCGATGGGATCAGTACATGTCAAGGGGCACTCCGATGGGATCAGTCCATGTAAAGGGGCACTCCGATGGGATCAGTGCATGTAAAGGGGGCACTCCGATGGGAACAGTCCATGTAAAGGGGGCACTCCGATGGGAACAGTTCATGTAAGGGGGCACTCCGATGAGAACTGTCCATGCAGAGGAGCAAACCGATGGGAACAGTCCATGTAAGGGGGCACTCTGATGGGATCAGTGCATGTGAAGGGGCACTCTGATGGGATCAGTGCATGTGAAGGGGCACTCCGATGGGATCAGTGCATGTAAGGGAGCACTCCGATGGGAACAGTGCATGTAAGGGGGCACTCCGATGGGAAAAGTGCATGTAAGGGGGCACTCCGATGGGAACAGTCCATGTAAAGGGGGCACTCCGATGGGAACAGTCCATGTAAAGGGGGCACTCCGATGGGAACAGTTCATGTAAGGGGGCACTCCGATGAGAACAGTCCATGCAGAGGAGCAAACCGATGGGAACAATGCATGTAAGGGGGCACTCCGATGGGAACAGTCCATGTAATGGGGCACTCTGATGGGATCAGTCCATGTAAAGGGGCACTCCGATGGGAACAGTCCATGTAAAGGGGGCACTCCGATGGGAACAGTCCATGTAAAGGGGGCACTCCGATGGGAACAGTTCATGTAAGGGGGCACTCCGATGGGAACAGTCCATGCAGAGAAGCAAACCGATGGGAACAATGCATGTAAGGGGGCACTCCGATGGGAACAGTCCATGTGAGGGGGCACTCCGATGGGAACACTGCATGTAAAGGGGCACTCCGATGGGAACACTGCATGTAAAGGGGCACTCCGATCGGATCAGTCCATGTAAGGAGACACTCCGATGGGATCAGTGCATGTAAAGGGGCACTCCGATGGGAACAGTCCATGTCAAGGGGGCACTCCGATGGGAACAGTCCATGTAAAGGGGGCACTCCAATGGGAACAGTCCATGTAAGGGGGCACTCCGATGAGAACAGTCCATGTAAGGGGGCACTCCGATGGGAACAGTCCATGTAAGGTGGCACTCCGATGAGAACAGTCCATGTAAGGTGACACTCCGATGGGATCAGTGCATTTAAGGGGGCACTCTGATGGGAACAGTCCATGTAAAGGGGGCACTCCGATGGGAACACTGCATGTAAAGGGGCACTCCGATGGGAACACTGCATGTAAAGGGGCACTCCGATCGGATCAGTCCATGTAAGGAGACACTCCGATGGGATCAGTGCATGTAAAGGGGCACTCCGATGGGAACAGTCCATGTAAAGGGGGCACTCCGATGGGAACAGTCCATGTAAAGGGGGCACTCCGATGGGAACAGTTCATGTAAGGGGGCACTCCGATGAGAACAGTCCATGCAGAGGAGCAAACCGATGGGAACAATGCATGTAAGAGGGCACTTCGATGGGAACAGTCCATGTAAGGGGACACTCCGATGGGATCAGTGCATTTAAGGGGGCACTCTGATGGGAACAGTCCATGTAAAGGGGGCACTCCGATGGGAACAGTTCATGTAAGGGGGCACTCCGATGGGATCAGTGCATGTAAAGGGGCACTCCGATGCGATCATTGCATGTAAGGGGGCACTCCGATGGTATCAGTGCATTTAAGGGGGCACTCCGATGGGAACAGTCCATGTAAGGTGGCACTCCGATGGGAGCAGTCCATGTAATGGGGCACTCTGATGGGATCAGTCCATGTAAAGGGGCACTCCGATGGGAACAGTCCATGTAAAGGGGGCACTCCGATGGGAACAGTCCATTTAAAGGGGGCACTCCGATGGGAACAGTTCATGCAGAGGAGCAAACCGATGGGAACAATGCATGTAAGGGGGCACTCCGATGGGAACAGTCCATGTAAAGTGGGCACTCCGATGGGATCAGTGCATGTAATGGGGCACTCCGATGGGAACAGTCCATGTAAAGGGGCACTCCGATGGGATCAGTCCATGTATGGGGACACTCCGATGGCATCAGTGCATGTAAAGGGGCACTCCGATGGGATCAGTGCATGTAAGGGGGCACTCCGATGGGATCAGTGCATGTAAGGGGGCACTCCGATGGGATCAGTGCATGTAATGGGGCACTCCGATGGGATCAGTGCATTTAAGGGGGCACTCCGATGGGAACAGTCCATGTAAAGGGGGCACTCCGATGGGAACAGTCCATGTAAGGGGA
This sequence comes from Staurois parvus, assembly GCF_062004578.1. NCBI lineage: Eukaryota > Metazoa > Chordata > Amphibia > Anura > Ranidae > Staurois > Staurois parvus. Next base: position 492,217 of record NW_028317898.1, on the reverse strand, counting down.
CTCTCCGATGGGAACAGTCCATGCAGAGGAGCAAACCGATGGGAACAATGCATGTAAGGGGGAACTCCGATGGGAACCGTCCATGTAAGGGGGCACTCCGATGCGATCAGTGCATGTAAGGGGGCACTCCGATGGCATCAGTGCATGTAAGGGGGCACTCCGATGGGATCAGTGCATGTAAGGGGGCACTCCGATGGGATCAGTGCATGTAAGGGGGCACTCCGATGGGAACAGTCCATGTAAAGTGGGCACTCCGATGGGATCAGTCCATTTAAGGGGGCACTCCGATGGGATCAGTGCATTTAAAGGGGCACTCCGATGGGATCAGTGCATGTAAGGGGGCACTCCGATGGGATCAGTCCATGTAATGGGGCACTCCAATGGGATCAGTGCATGTAAGGGGGCACTCCGATGGGATCAGTCCATGTAAAGGGGCACTCCGATGGGAACAGTCCATGTAAGGGGGGCACTCCGATGGGATCAGTGCATGTAAGGGGGCACTCCGATGGGAACAGTCCATATAAGGGGGCACTCCGATGGGATCAGTCCATGTAAAGGGCACACTCCGATGGGATCAGTGCATGTAAAGGGGCACTCCGATGGGATCAGTGCATGTAAGGGGACACTCCGATCGGATCAGTCCATGTAAGGGGGCACTCCGTTGGGAACAGTCCATGTAAAGGGGGCACTCCGATGTGAACAGTCCATGTAAAGGGGCACTCCGATGGGATCAGTGCATGTAAGGGGGCACTCCGATGGGAACAGTCCATGTAAAGGGGCACTCCGATGGGATCAGTGCATATAAAGGTGCACTCTGATGGGATCAGTGCATTTATGGGGGCACTCCGATGGGAACAGTCCATGTAAGAGGGCACTCCGATGGGAACAGTCCATGTAATGGGGCACTCCGATGGGATCAGTCCATGTAAAGGGGCACTCCGATGGGATCAGTGCATTTATGGGGGCACTCCGATGAGAACAGTCCATGTAAGGGGGAACTCCAATGGGAACAGTCCATGTAAGGGGGCACTCCGATGAGAACAGTCCATGCAGAGGAGCAAACGGATGGGAACAATGCATGTAAGGGGGCACTCCGATGGGAACAGTCCATGTAAGGGGGCACTCCGATGGGAACAGTCCATGTAAGGGGGCATTCCAATGGGAACAGTCCATGTAAAGGGGCACTCCGCTGGGATCAGTCCATGTAAGGGGACACTCTGATGGGAACAGTCCATGTAAAAGGGCACTCCGATGGTATCAGTGCATTTAAGGGGGCACTCCGATGGGATCAGTGCATGTAAGGGGGCACTCAGATGAGAACAGTCCATGTAAGGAGGCACTCCGATGAGAACAGTCCATGTAAGGGGGCACTCCGATGAGAACAGTCCATGTAAGGGGGCACTCCGATGGGAACATTCCATGTAAAGTGGGCACTCCGATCGGATCAGTGCATGTAAGGGGGCACTCCAATGGGATCAGTCCATGTAAAGGCGCACTCCGATGGGATCAGTCCATGTAAAAGGGCACTCCGATCGGATCAGTCCATGTAAAGGGGCACTCCGATGGGATCAGTGCATGTAAAGGGGCACTCCGATAGGATTAGTGCATGTAAAGGGGGCACTCCGATGGGAACAGTCCATGTAAAAGGGGCACTCCGATGAGAACAGTCCATGCAGAGGAGCAAACCGATGGGAACAATGCATGTAAGGGGGCACTCCGATGGGATCAGTGCATGTAAAGGGGCATTCCGATGGGATCAGTCCATGTAAAGGGGCACTCCGATGGGATCAGTCCATGTAAAAGGGCACTCCGATGGTATCAGTGCATTTAAGGGGGCACTCCGATGGGAACAGATCATGTAAAGGGGGCACTCCGATGAGAACAATTCATGTAAGGGGGCACTTCGATGAGAACAGTCCATGCAGAGGAGCAAACCGATGGGAACAATGTATGTAAGGGGGACTCCGATGGGAACAGTCCATGTAAGGGGGCACTCCGATGGGAACAGTCCATGTAAAGGGGCACTCCGATCGGATCAGTCCATGTAAAGGGGCACTCCGATGGGATCAGTGCATGTAAAGGGGCACTCCGATAGGATTAGTGCATGTAAAGGGGGCACTCCGATGGGAACAGTCCATGTAAAAGGGGCACTCCGATGAGAACAGTCCATGCAGAGGAGCAAACCGATGGGAACAATGCATGTAAGGGGGCACTCCGATGGGATCAGTGCATGTAAAGGGGCATTCCGATGGGATCAGTCCATGTAAAGGGGCACTCCGATGGGATCAGTCCATGTAAAAGGGCACTCCGATGGTATCAGTGCATTTAAGGGGGCACTCCGATGGGAACAGATCATGTAAAGGGGGCACTCCGATGAGAACAATTCATGTAAGGGGGCACTTCGATGAGAACAGTCCATGCAGAGGAGCAAACCGATGGGAACAATGTATGTAAGGGGGACTCCGATGGGAACAGTCCATGTAAGGGGGCACTCCGATGGGAACAGTCCATGTAAAGGGGGCACTCCGATGGGATCAGTGCATGTAAGGGGGCACACTGATGGGAACAGTCCATGTAAAGGGGCACTCCGATGGGATCAGTCCATGTAAGGGGACACTGTGATGGGATCAGTGCATGTAAAGGGGCACTCCGATGGGATCAGTGCATGTAAGGGGGCACTCCAATGGGATCAGTACATGTAATGGGGCACTCTGATGGGATCAGTGCATGTAAGGGGGCACTCCGATGGGAACAGTCCATGTAAAGGGGCACTCCGATGGGATCAGTGCATGTAAGGGGGCACTCCGATGGGAACAGTCCATGTAAAGGGGCACTCCGATGGGATCAGTGCATGTAAGGAGGCACTCCAATGGGAACAGTCCATGTAAGGGGGTCCACTCCGATGTTATCAGTCCATGTAAAGGGGCACTCCGATTGGAACAGTCCATGTAAAGGGGGCACTCCGATGGGATCAGTGCATGTAAGGGGGCACTCCGATGGGAACAGTCCATGTAAAGGGGCACTCCGATGGGATCAGTGCATGTAAGGAGGCACTCCAATGGGAACAGTCCATGTAAGGGGGTCCACTCCGATGTTATCAGTCCATGTAAAGGGGCACTCCGATTGGAACAGTCCATGTAAGGGGGGGCACTCCTATGGGATCAGTGCATGTAAGGGGGCACACCGATGGGAACAGTCCATGTAAGGGGGCACTTCGATGGGAACAGTCCATGTAAAGGGGCAATCCGATTGGATCAGTGCATGTAAAGGGGGCAATTCGATGGGAACAGTCCATGTAAAGGGGGCACTCCGATGGGATCAGTGCATGTAAGGGGGCACTCCGATGGGAATAGTCCATGTAAGGGGGGCACTCCGATGGGATCAGTCCATGTAAGGGGGGGACTCCGATGGGAGCATTCCATGTAAGGGGGGCACTCCGATGGGAGAAGTCCATGTAAAGGGGCACTCCGATGGGATCAGTGCATGTAAAGGGGGCACTCCGATGGGAACAGTCCATGTAAAGGGGGCACTCCGATGGGAACAGTTCATGTAAGGGGGCACTCCGATGAGAACTGTCCATGCAGAGGAGCAAACCGATGGGAACAGTCCATGTAAGGGGGCACTCTGATGGGATCAGTGCATGTGAAGGGGCACTCTGATGGGATCAGTGCATGTGAAGGGGCACTCCGATGGGATCAGTGCATGTAAGGGAGCACTCCGATGGGAACAGTGCATGTAAGGGGGCACTCCGATGGGAAAAGTGCATGTAAGGGGGCACTCCGATGGGAACAGTCCATGTAAAGGGGGCACTCCGATGGGAACAGTCCATGTAAAGGGGGCACTCCGATGGGAACAGTTCATGTAAGGGGGCACTCCGATGAGAACAGTCCATGCAGAGGAGCAAACCGATGGGAACAATGCATGTAAGGGGGCACTCCGATGGGAACAGTCCATGTAATGGGGCACTCTGATGGGATCAGTCCATGTAAAGGGGCACTCCGATGGGAACAGTCCATGTAAAGGGGGCACTCCGATGGGAACAGTCCATGTAAAGGGGGCACTCCGATGGGAACAGTTCATGTAAGGGGGCACTCCGATGGGAACAGTCCATGCAGAGAAGCAAACCGATGGGAACAATGCATGTAAGGGGGCACTCCGATGGGAACAGTCCATGTGAGGGGGCACTCCGATGGGAACACTGCATGTAAAGGGGCACTCCGATGGGAACACTGCATGTAAAGGGGCACTCCGATCGGATCAGTCCATGTAAGGAGACACTCCGATGGGATCAGTGCATGTAAAGGGGCACTCCGATGGGAACAGTCCATGTCAAGGGGGCACTCCGATGGGAACAGTCCATGTAAAGGGGGCACTCCAATGGGAACAGTCCATGTAAGGGGGCACTCCGATGAGAACAGTCCATGTAAGGGGGCACTCCGATGGGAACAGTCCATGTAAGGTGGCACTCCGATGAGAACAGTCCATGTAAGGTGACACTCCGATGGGATCAGTGCATTTAAGGGGGCACTCTGATGGGAACAGTCCATGTAAAGGGGGCACTCCGATGGGAACACTGCATGTAAAGGGGCACTCCGATGGGAACACTGCATGTAAAGGGGCACTCCGATCGGATCAGTCCATGTAAGGAGACACTCCGATGGGATCAGTGCATGTAAAGGGGCACTCCGATGGGAACAGTCCATGTAAAGGGGGCACTCCGATGGGAACAGTCCATGTAAAGGGGGCACTCCGATGGGAACAGTTCATGTAAGGGGGCACTCCGATGAGAACAGTCCATGCAGAGGAGCAAACCGATGGGAACAATGCATGTAAGAGGGCACTTCGATGGGAACAGTCCATGTAAGGGGACACTCCGATGGGATCAGTGCATTTAAGGGGGCACTCTGATGGGAACAGTCCATGTAAAGGGGGCACTCCGATGGGAACAGTTCATGTAAGGGGGCACTCCGATGGGATCAGTGCATGTAAAGGGGCACTCCGATGCGATCATTGCATGTAAGGGGGCACTCCGATGGTATCAGTGCATTTAAGGGGGCACTCCGATGGGAACAGTCCATGTAAGGTGGCACTCCGATGGGAGCAGTCCATGTAATGGGGCACTCTGATGGGATCAGTCCATGTAAAGGGGCACTCCGATGGGAACAGTCCATGTAAAGGGGGCACTCCGATGGGAACAGTCCATTTAAAGGGGGCACTCCGATGGGAACAGTTCATGCAGAGGAGCAAACCGATGGGAACAATGCATGTAAGGGGGCACTCCGATGGGAACAGTCCATGTAAAGTGGGCACTCCGATGGGATCAGTGCATGTAATGGGGCACTCCGATGGGAACAGTCCATGTAAAGGGGCACTCCGATGGGATCAGTCCATGTATGGGGACACTCCGATGGCATCAGTGCATGTAAAGGGGCACTCCGATGGGATCAGTGCATGTAAGGGGGCACTCCGATGGGATCAGTGCATGTAAGGGGGCACTCCGATGGGATCAGTGCATGTAATGGGGCACTCCGATGGGATCAGTGCATTTAAGGGGGCACTCCGATGGGAACAGTCCATGTAAAGGGGGCACTCCGATGGGAACAGTCCATGTAAGGGGACTCTCCGATGGGAACAGTCCATGCAGAGGAGCAAACCGATGGGAACAATGCATGTAAGGGGGAACTCCGATGGGAACCGTCCATGTAAGGGGGCACTCCGATGCGATCAGTGCATGTAAGGGGGCACTCCGATGGCATCAGTGCATGTAAGGGGGCACTCCGATGGGATCAGTGCATGTAAGGGGGCACTCCGATGGGATCAGTGCATGTAAGGGGGCACTCCGATGGGAACAGTCCATGTAAAGTGGGCACTCCGATGGGATCAGTCCATTTAAGGGGGCACTCCGATGGGATCAGTGCATTTAAAGGGGCACTCCGATGGGATCAGTGCATGTAAGGGGGCACTCCGATGGGATCAGTCCATGTAATGGGGCACTCCAATGGGATCAGTGCATGTAAGGGGGCACTCCGATGGGATCAGTCCATGTAAAGGGGCACTCCGATGGGAACAGTCCATGTAAGGGGGGCACTCCGATGGGATCAGTGCATGTAAGGGGGCACTCCGATGGGAACAGTCCATATAAGGGGGCACTCCGATGGGATCAGTCCATGTAAAGGGCACACTCCGATGGGATCAGTGCATGTAAAGGGGCACTCCGATGGGATCAGTGCATGTAAGGGGACACTCCGATCGGATCAGTCCATGTAAGGGGGCACTCCGTTGGGAACAGTCCATGTAAAGGGGGCACTCCGATGTGAACAGTCCATGTAAAGGGGCACTCCGATGGGATCAGTGCATGTAAGGGGGCACTCCGATGGGAACAGTCCATGTAAAGGGGCACTCCGATGGGATCAGTGCATATAAAGGTGCACTCTGATGGGATCAGTGCATTTATGGGGGCACTCCGATGGGAACAGTCCATGTAAGAGGGCACTCCGATGGGAACAGTCCATGTAATGGGGCACTCCGATGGGATCAGTCCATGTAAAGGGGCACTCCGATGGGATCAGTGCATTTATGGGGGCACTCCGATGAGAACAGTCCATGTAAGGGGGAACTCCAATGGGAACAGTCCATGTAAGGGGGCACTCCGATGAGAACAGTCCATGCAGAGGAGCAAACGGATGGGAACAATGCATGTAAGGGGGCACTCCGATGGGAACAGTCCATGTAAGGGGGCACTCCGATGGGAACAGTCCATGTAAGGGGGCATTCCAATGGGAACAGTCCATGTAAAGGGGCACTCCGCTGGGATCAGTCCATGTAAGGGGACACTCTGATGGGAACAGTCCATGTAAAAGGGCACTCCGATGGTATCAGTGCATTTAAGGGGGCACTCCGATGGGATCAGTGCATGTAAGGGGGCACTCAGATGAGAACAGTCCATGTAAGGAGGCACTCCGATGAGAACAGTCCATGTAAGGGGGCACTCCGATGAGAACAGTCCATGTAAGGGGGCACTCCGATGGGAACATTCCATGTAAAGTGGGCACTCCGATCGGATCAGTGCATGTAAGGGGGCACTCCAATGGGATCAGTCCATGTAAAGGCGCACTCCGATGGGATCAGTCCATGTAAAAGGGCACTCCGATCGGATCAGTCCATGTAAAGGGGCACTCCGATGGGATCAGTGCATGTAAAGGGGCACTCCGATAGGATTAGTGCATGTAAAGGGGGCACTCCGATGGGAACAGTCCATGTAAAAGGGGCACTCCGATGAGAACAGTCCATGCAGAGGAGCAAACCGATGGGAACAATGCATGTAAGGGGGCACTCCGATGGGATCAGTGCATGTAAAGGGGCATTCCGATGGGATCAGTCCATGTAAAGGGGCACTCCGATGGGATCAGTCCATGTAAAAGGGCACTCCGATGGTATCAGTGCATTTAAGGGGGCACTCCGATGGGAACAGATCATGTAAAGGGGGCACTCCGATGAGAACAATTCATGTAAGGGGGCACTTCGATGAGAACAGTCCATGCAGAGGAGCAAACCGATGGGAACAATGTATGTAAGGGGGACTCCGATGGGAACAGTCCATGTAAGGGGGCACTCCGATGGGAACAGTCCATGTAAAGGGGCACTCCGATCGGATCAGTCCATGTAAAGGGGCACTCCGATGGGATCAGTGCATGTAAAGGGGCACTCCGATAGGATTAGTGCATGTAAAGGGGGCACTCCGATGGGAACAGTCCATGTAAAAGGGGCACTCCGATGAGAACAGTCCATGCAGAGGAGCAAACCGATGGGAACAATGCATGTAAGGGGGCACTCCGATGGGATCAGTGCATGTAAAGGGGCATTCCGATGGGATCAGTCCATGTAAAGGGGCACTCCGATGGGATCAGTCCATGTAAAAGGGCACTCCGATGGTATCAGTGCATTTAAGGGGGCACTCCGATGGGAACAGATCATGTAAAGGGGGCACTCCGATGAGAACAATTCATGTAAGGGGGCACTTCGATGAGAACAGTCCATGCAGAGGAGCAAACCGATGGGAACAATGTATGTAAGGGGGACTCCGATGGGAACAGTCCATGTAAGGGGGCACTCCGATGGGAACAGTCCATGTAAAGGGGGCACTCCGATGGGATCAGTGCATGTAAGGGGGCACACTGATGGGAACAGTCCATGTAAAGGGGCACTCCGATGGGATCAGTCCATGTAAGGGGACACTGTGATGGGATCAGTGCATGTAAAGGGGCACTCCGATGGGATCAGTGCATGTAAGGGGGCACTCCAATGGGATCAGTACATGTAATGGGGCACTCTGATGGGATCAGTGCATGTAAGGGGGCACTCCGATGGGAACAGTCCATGTAAAGGGGCACTCCGATGGGATCAGTGCATGTAAGGGGGCACTCCGATGGGAACAGTCCATGTAAAGGGGCACTCCGATGGGATCAGTGCATGTAAGGAGGCACTCCAATGGGAACAGTCCATGTAAGGGGGTCCACTCCGATGTTATCAGTCCATGTAAAGGGGCACTCCGATTGGAACAGTCCATGTAAAGGGGGCACTCCGATGGGATCAGTGCATGTAAGGGGGCACTCCGATGGGAACAGTCCATGTAAAGGGGCACTCCGATGGGATCAGTGCATGTAAGGAGGCACTCCAATGGGAACAGTCCATGTAAGGGGGTCCACTCCGATGTTATCAGTCCATGTAAAGGGGCACTCCGATTGGAACAGTCCATGTAAGGGGGGGCACTCCTATGGGATCAGTGCATGTAAGGGGGCACACCGATGGGAACAGTCCATGTAAGGGGGCACTTCGATGGGAACAGTCCATGTAAAGGGGCAATCCGATTGGATCAGTGCATGTAAAGGGGGCAATTCGATGGGAACAGTCCATGTAAAGGGGGCACTCCGATGGGATCAGTGCATGTAAGGGGGCACTCCGATGGGAATAGTCCATGTAAGGGGGGCACTCCGATGGGATCAGTCCATGTAAGGGGGGGACTCCGATGGGAGCATTCCATGTAAGGGGGGCACTCCGATGGGAGAAGTCCATGTAAAGGGGCACTCCGATGGGAGCAGTTCATGTAAAGGGGCACTCCGATAGGATCAGTCCATGTGAGGGGACACTCCGATGGGATCAGTGCATGTAAAGGGGCACTCCGATGGGATCAGTGCATGTAAGGGGGCACTCCCATGGGATCAGTGCATGTAAAGGGGCACTCCGATGTGAACAGTCCATGTAAAGGGGCACTCCTATGGGAACAGTCCATGTAAAGGGGCACTCCGATGGGAACAGTCCATGTAAAGAGGCACTCTGATGGGATCAGTGCATGTAAGGGGACACTCTGATGGGAACAGTCCATGTAATGGGGCACTCCGATGGGATCAGTGCATTTAAGGGGCACTCCGATGGGATCAGTGCATTTAAGGGGGCACTCCGATGGGATCAGTGCATTTAAGGGGGCACTCCGATGGGATCAGTCCATGTAAAGGGGGCACTGTGATGGGAACAGTCCATGTAAGGGGGCACTCCGATGGGAACAGTCCATGTAAGGGGGCACTCCGATGAGAACAGTCCATGCAGAGGAGCAAACCAATGGGAACAATGCATGTAAGGGGGCACTCCGATGGGATGAGTCCATGTAAAAAGGCACTCCAATCGGAACAGTCCATGTAAGGGGTAGAGGCGGCTTCATGTCGGTCAATCAGATAACAAATGGCTGAGGGTCCGGCAGTCTGTGTTCTTTATCAGAGGGGTCACCTCTATGCTGCAGATTCAAAGCAGGGAGCCGGCTTGTGCAGATTGCCAGTGACCTCTGACCCCCAGGTCCCATTAAGGGAACCTGCCTACAATACAGCCGCCATTACTAGGTGGTCCAGGATGTAATAGAAAGGTCAAATTGTGGAGGATTGTATGAGCACAGCACACATTGTCAGATCGGATTGGTGGAGATCGCTGTTCAATCATGTCTGACTTTCGCCCCACACCAGGATGGTCACATGATTGCTTGGGTGGGCGCTAACGATGGCGGATCGTCATACAACTCACTGTTTATGTCTTACAGAGCCCCTCCCCCATGCTGGCAATCTGATTGGACGTGAAGTACCGTCAGCCTCATAGTGGAAGAGCCGTGAGCCGCCAACATGGACACCAAATGCGTAAAGGTGGTGGAACGATGTCGGCAAGTGAAGGGCGAGGGGACGGACATGAAGTATCAGATGATGGGTGCAGTGAGCAGCAGGCGCTGTCAGTACTTCATCCAGAAGACAGGTGGGTGGGTGAGGATGGGAGCAAAGGGGTCCTCACTGGGGAAGGAATGGTGTGTCACCCATATACAGAGAGGGCTCCCCATACCCATGTATGAGCTGGAAGTGGGAGGAGATCAGCGCTGGTAGTATCCATCACAGACAACACTGACCCATCCTCCCATCCACCACATACTGACCCATCCCTGCAATCCCCACATACTGACCCATCCCTGCAATCCCCACATACTGACCCATCCCTGCAATCCCCACATACTGATCCATCCCTGCAATCCCCACATACTGACCCATCCCTGCAATCCCCACATACTGATCCATCCCTGCAATCCCCACATACTGACCCATCCCTGCAATCCCCACATACTGACCCATCCCTGCAATCCCCACATACTTACCCATCCCTGCAATCCCTACATACTGACCCATCCCTGCAATCCCCACATACTGACCCATCCTCCCATCCACCACATACTGACCCATCCCTGCAATCCCCACATACTGACCCATCCCTGCAATCCCCACATACTGACCCATCCTCCCATCCACCACATACTGACCCATCCCTGCGATCCCCACATACTGACCCATCCCTGCGATCCCCACATACTGACCCTTCCCTGCGATCCCCACATACTGACCCTTCCCTGCAACCCCCACATACTGACCCATCCCTGCAACCCCCACATACTGACCCATCCCTGCGATCCCCACATACTGACCCATCCCTGCGATCCCCACATACTGACCCATCCCTGCGATCCCTACATACTGACCCATCCCTGCGATCCCCACATACTGACCCATCCTCCCATCCACCACATACTGACCCATCCCTGCGATCCCCACATACTGACCCTTCCCTGCGATCCCCACATTCTGACCCATCCCTGCGATCCCCACATACTGACCCGTCCCTGCGATCCCCACATACTGACCCGTCCCTGCGATCCCCACATACTGACCCGTCCCTGCGATCCCCACATACTGACCCGTCCCCGCGATCCCCACATACTGACCCATCCCCGCAATCCCCACATACTGACCCATCCCTGCGATCCCCACATACTGACCCATCCCTGCGATCCCCACATACTGACCCATCCCTGCAATCCCCACATACCGACCCATCCCTGCAATCCCCACATACTGACCCATCCCTGCGATCCCCACATACTGACCCTTCCCTGCGATCCCCACATACTGACCCATCCCTGCAACCCCCACATACTGACCCATTCCTGCAACCCCCACATACTGACCCTTCCCTGCAATCCCCACATACTGACCCATCCCTGCAATCTCTACATACTGACCCATCCCTGTGATCCCCACATACTGACCCATCCTCCCATCCACCACACACTGTCCCATCCCTGCGATCCCCACATACTGACCCATCCCTGCAATCCCCACATACTGACCCTTCCCTGCGATCCCCACATTCTGACCCATCCCTGCAATCCCCACATACTGACCCATCCCTGCGATCCCCACATACTGACCCTTCCGTGCAATCCCCACATACTGACCCGTCCCTGCGATCCCCACATACTGACCCGTCCCCGCGATCCCCACATACTGACCCGTCCCCGCGATCCCCACATACTGACCCGTCCCCGCGATCCCCACATACTGACCCGTCCCCGCGATCCCCACATACTGACCCATCCCTGCGATCCCCACATACTGACCCATCCCTGCGATCCCCACATACTGACCCATCCCTGCGATCCCCACATACTGACCCATCCCTGAAATCCCCACATACTGACCCATCCCTGCGATCCCCACATACTGACCCATCCCTGCGATCCCCACATACTGACCCTTCCCTGCGATCCCCACATACTGACCCATCCCTGCAACCCCCACATACTGACCCATTCCTGCAACCCCCACATACTGACCCTTCCCTGCAATCCCCACATACTGACCCATCCCTGCAATCCCCACATACTGACCCATCCCTGCAATCCCTACATACTGACCCATCCCTGCGATCCCCACATACTGACCCATCCTCCCATCCACCACACACTGACCCATCCCTGCGATCCCCACATACTGACCCATCCCTGCAATCCCCACATACTGACCCATCCCTGCAATCCCCACATACTGACCCATCCCTGCAATCCCTACATACTGACCCATCCCTGCGATCCCCACATACTGACCCATCCTCCCATCCACCACACACTGTCCCATCCCTGCGATCCCCACATACTGACCCATCTCTGCAATCCCCACATACTGACCCTTCCCTGCGATCCCCACATTCTGACCCATCCCTGCAATCCCCACATACTGACCCATCCCTGCGATCCCCACATACTGACCCTTCCGTGCAATCCCCACATACTGACCCGTCCCCGCGATCCCCACATACTGACCCATCCCCGCGATCCCCACATACTGACCCTTCCCTGCGATCCCCACATACTGACCCATCCCTGCAATCCCCACATACTGACCCATCCCTGCAATCCCCACATACTGACCCATCCCTGCAGTCCCCACATACTGACCCATCCCTGCAGTCCCCACATACTGACCCATCCCTGCAGTCCCCACATACTGACCCATCCCTGCAGTCCCCACATACTGATCCATCCTCCCATCCACCACACACTGACCCATCCCTGCGATCCCCACATACTGACCCTTCCCTGCAATCCCCACATACTGACCCATCCCTGCAATCCCCACATACTGACCCATCCCTGCAATCCCTACATACTGACCCATCCCTGCGATCCCCACATACTGACCCATCCTCCCATCCACCACACACTGACCCATCCCTGCAATCCCCACATACTGACCCATCCCTGCAATCCCCACATACTGACACTTCCCTGCGATCCCCACATTCTGACCCATCCCTGCAATCCCCACATACTGACCCATCCCTGCGATCCCCACATACTGACCCATCCCTGCAGTCCCCACATACTGACCCAACCCTGCAGTCCCCACATACTGACCCATCCCTGCAGTCCCAGCATCGACCCTTCGCATAGTAGTGTATTTTACTTTTTTGCTGCCCTAGGCAAGACTAAAATCGACCACCCCCATCTACATTTATCTCTCCTTTTGCTGTTTAAGATCCACCTCTTCAGTACAGGAGCATGATGGAGGGCAGTGTGACATGGCAGGGGGAGGTCGTGGGACAGGAGGGGGTCAGCGTGATGGGGGCAGCAGGACAGGAAGGAGGCAGCAGGAGAGGAGGGGGGCAGCAGGAAGGGGGAGATCAGGACAGGAGTAGGCCATCGAGACAGGTAGGAGGGTAGCAGGACAAGAGGGAGGCATCATGACAGGGGGAAGGCGTCATCTGTTTTCACAAGTTGCCTTGTGTTGATGTAGGTGCTACTGCCATTGATGAAAACTGGTGACTCTTCCTTACCTCCTCCTAGAAACAACAGGAGGAGTTCTTCACTGCCAAATAATAGGATAATGTAGCATTCAACAGTGGGAACAGATCAGCATTGGCAAAACTGTAAAAGGGACCTAACTCCACTATGGAAGCTATTATTATATTAAAAAAAATAAATTTTGAGTTACACTACCAGTGACACCAGTTTTGTACCTAAATTCTCAACTCTGCTTACCCACCAGAGCCATTATCAGGAGGTTCCCTGTTCACCTGTGGAATATTCCATTTATACTTTATGTACCGTTGAATGCAGCAGAAGTGGTGAGACTTAGTGGAGGGGGGAAAACTGGGATCTGTAAAGAGGAGATTTTGCCCTTGCTGTCAATAAAAAATGTAATAAACCAGCAAGTTGGTTAAATTGACCTTTTCTCATCATCAACATTACCATTATCAATGTTTCTGTGATGGCCAGCTCTGCAACAATTATTCTTTCTTTTCTTTTATCTTCAGCTATTCAGTGCTATAGAAAAATATTTGTCATCTTTGGTTTCACCTGTAAGTGCTGAAGCTGTAATCACTACATGGAAATACCAGCATCATTTCCTTCTGCCTTTGTAAAGTTCCTCTTTTTGGGTCTATAAAAGAAGATGGCTCCATGTGGCTATCAGTACTCAGCAGCTCTGCATACAGGAGAAGACAAGAGCCCTAAAGGTCAAAGATACCCCAACATCATGTGCTCCACGAAGACCATGCTGTGTATGGCACTCCTTGCAGTTGCAGTAGTCACCGTATCTGCTGGTAAGTGGCGACAGAAGAACACACAGTAAGCAGATAGATAATATGCAGGTGGAAGGATGTATGGTTACATGTGAACTGATTTATGGAACAAGCGGGTCAGTAAAGATTTTTCCTACATAAACTAGTGAGTTTTTTACTTCAGCCTCTAATATACACAAGGAAACTAAGCAAGGACAATGGGAGGAATCTGTGAGAAAATCTCCCAATTTGTATCACTTTTTATAAAATGACTTAAATGTTTGGCAGGGTTTAAGGAGAAAGAAGAGTAGAAGACAATACAGTGTTATAACTATTTATTGGGCAATATTTTCCCTGTTTGTTTCTGCATCCCATCTTTTATTAATAGATTTTTTGCAACACTGAATGTATTTAATCATGCAGCCATAAAATGACGATTTTCATATGACTGACTGGTAAAGACTACTCAGGACCTCTTCTGAAGATTTTTATATACAGATCCTTCACCATTTTTTTTTAAAAGGCAATCTTGCCATTAGTAAAATATTCCCTCTAAATTCTCAATTTGGACCAATTGGCAAAGCCATTATCCACTAGCTAAATTGATGTGTCATGTTATGTAGCAGATTCCTCATTTGAAAGAACAAACAAATATCTTGGGAATCTGGATGTAAGAAAGTGATACCTTTTATAGGCTTGCTGTTCTAGACTAAGGCACAAAAGCAATCAAGCAACCAACCCAAAAGCTGAATTGGTGGGGATTTCTTCATTTTGGTGGAGATATTGCTTTATGAAATATCAAATGGTATGTATATGAAATGCAGTTTGCTGTCACCTTACATTTTGTTTTAATAACATAGAATTTCACGTGATGGTTAATTCTCTACACTTGTTATTATTTGCAGACACTGATAAATTTAGCACCTGCTGAACCAAGGTCTCCTCAGCTAAATCCAAAGTTCCTATAGTGGACTTCCTCCTACAGCAGCTCCTCCTTGTGTTGAAGCTGTGATGTAAGTATTAAGATTAGAATTTATTTACTATTTGTTACAGGTACTTGTATAGGGTCCTCAATTTACGCAGCGCTTTACATTTATATTGTACATTCACATCAGTCCCTGCCCTGAAAGAACATGCAAACTCTATGCAGATAGTGTCATGGTTGGGATTCAAACCAACGACCCTAGTGCTGCCAGGCAGGAGTGCTAATTACTTAGCCACTGAGCTGGAAGAGAATGGAAGTGGGGCAAAAATACCCATTATTGGGGATAATTGCACCCCATGTGATTGTACTGGATCCTGGTGATGGGCTGCTGAGGTCCTAAGTGCTGCATTGTGGGGAGGGTAGGTGCTGTGCTTTGTGCTATATTCATACAGTATATTTCTATAATTAACTTTTAACAAATGTTTACATTGATATGAGCAAAAACTAGCCAGTTTCTGATTATATGCATATCTGCTGTTTATATCTTAATGCTAATAAACACTTATGAAGTGTTCTCAAATACTATGTATTTCTTCCAGGTTTATCACAAAAGAAGGCAAGATTCTTTACTCCAGACCTAACTTGCCCTGGGTTATTCAGAAGGTGAAGGAGATTGGGTAAGTTAAGACGATTTAAACCTCAGATTCAAATGCTTAGATTCCAACTTAAAGTGGAACTGCACTGCATCTGAGCACCACAAACCAAAAATGCTATACAATTCATTTTTAATATTCAAAACAAACTCCTCCATCCATTCATGCCTCCATGCTTTATTTTGCTAAGAAAACATTTTGAAAAACACCTCCTGGCATTTCTGGCAGTGGTCATCTTGAGTAAGGGCAGATGTTTCACATAGCAGTTACTTCCTGGAATCCATCTGTCCTTCGCTCAGGCATTGGCTGAGCTCCTTCCCCTCCTGAAGACTCCTGGGATGCATGACATCATTTCCTTAGGCACGGAAACCAGGAAGTTAATGAAGGAATACAAAAAAAGAAAAGGTTAAAACAAGTAAATATGATATACTTTACTAATGCTAGCAGCATAAGGATTAGAAATAGTCCATGCTGATTGAGAGAGTGAAGTTTCGTTTTAAGTATTTAAAAAGCCTCTTGTACGTGCAGATGATCACAGGGAAAGCTCATTTTAGGCCCTCTGTCTTTAACTGGTCTATTTGTAGGCTAATGACTGCTTTTCCAGGGCAAGAGCTTGCCACGCAGATACAGAACTGTCTGAATAAATTATTTATGGCTAGAGGGCATCCAGAAACGTCTGAACGAATGTAGACTCTTGGTAGCCTCCTGGCCTGTCTACATCTACCTAACTTGGCTATTGCCATGAATGGCCAGATTTGTTACACACTGAGTACCTGTAGCCTAGACGAAAGTCAAGTGGTTCAATATGTATGCTAGCCAAAGTGTTGCCCTAATTCATGTCTTACACCAATGCCAAGGCTTCTGTAGTGAGAGAAAATAGAATAGAACAGGGGTGTCTAACCGCATCAGCATGTCTAGCTGCACCAGCATTATGGTTGCCCTCAAAGGGCCAGTTGTACCTGTAAGACTAGATGTCCAGAGCTCCCCACCCTCCCTTACATCAGATGTCAAGAGCCCCCCACCATCAGAAGTCAAGAGTCCCCCACTCTCCATTGCATTACAGTGCACCCCCCTTACTGCTGCTGCAGGGAATAAACTTGGGGCAGAGCTTGGAAGCAGAAAGGGTAGGGTCTGGAGAAGGACTGGAGTCTGCTGAATGCTGAGACCAGGGGAGGCAGAAACGAGGGAATGCTGCAACTGCACAGAGAGGCCCAGCATATGTAGGAGTTCTGTCATCCTCTCTACTGTGGACTGCTGAGATGGGAAAGGGGGTACAGAGACGATCCTGTCCATGGCTGCATGGAGAAATGCAGGATCTGGCAAAGAAGGTCTGTACTCCTCTCTGCTGCTGAATGCTGGGACAGAAAAGGGGGTGGGGGGTGGAGATGGCCTGTCCTAAGCTGCACAGAGAGACACAGGATCTGTAGGAGGAGCTCAATCCTCTTCTTTGCTACTGACTGCTGAGACAGGAGAGGAGGGGATGGAGATGAGCCTGTCCCTAGCTGCACAGAGTGACGGAGGATCTGGCTGAGGGGTTCTGTCTCCCTTCCAGTTACTGACTGCTCAGGCAAGGTGGGGGCAAAGACTAGGGGGGTGCTGCAGCTGACGGCCACATGAAATGACCTGGAGGGATGGATTCGGCACATGTGGAATAGAAGTTGGGGCTTATTTAGACTGTGTCAAACGCACTGCAATTATAAATATGATTCAAACATGGCCTTTACAAACAAGTCTCCCAAGATGCATTATGTCATATTTATATTTTAACCTTTGGTTTTTTTTTGGTTTTTTTTTAGAGGTAAAGAAAAGAAGCACAACAAAATAAAGAAAATGATGACCATGACAGAAACACTGGGTATTCCCATGCTAATTAGTATGAACAAAACTAAGAAGAACCTCAATGACAAAAGCGACGTCTCTAGTTGAACTATGTGGCGTTCAATTAATAGATATTTGACTTTAATTCTAGTAATATATTTGTGTGATTTAAATGAGTGCAAAATTAATTGTATGTACGTGTAGTTAGAGTTGTGATTTATGAATGTGTATTATTTTTACAGTATCATGTACTGTAATATAGTTTAGCTCTGAAACCACTTATAATGGTCCTCGTGTATAAAAATGTGTTTGTCACCCAGAGCAATTTGACATATTTTTCTTTCAGCGGCACTAAAATATGAAAATATATTTTTTTACCATAATTCAGACCCTTGTACTTTCATTCTTTTTTTACTTTTTCTCCTGGTTTAATGTAATTTTTCCTGAGTATTTTGCTCATCATAATTAGCAAATTAATCTGTTAATTTAATTGTGAAATGTATTTAGTTGCAGCAAGATATGAATAGTGCTATGCCTTCCTGAGCATGTCACTTATTAGGGTAATATCCCAACAACCAGACTGCTGTAGTGATGGTAAGAGGATGCCAATACTTTGTAAGCATTGCCGTCCTAGCTCATGGTATGCTGTCCTGCCCTCGGTGCCTCTAGCAGTTAGTAATGTTTCCAATGGAATTGGGAGGGGCCAAAGCATAATAATTCATTTATCACCTAGCACTTTGCACATTCCCCTCGCCATCATAGCTAAGTTAGTTCAGCATTCTTTAATCACTTCATATGACACTTTAATGAAGTTGTTTTACATCATTTTACCATTTTGTGTACCGAAACATCTTTATTTTTATTGAAACTACCTTTTTGTCTGTTTTAAGACATGAAAAATCAACTGGAGAATCAGCACACAGAAAGTTGATATTGTTACAACCAATTATGATTTTTGTTAATTTGTTATTCTCTCTATTTAACTCCACCATTGATTTTACCCAGCTTAATTACAACTCAAAACAGGTTCAAAGTATCTCTTGACAATAGCCTCTGTATGGCAGTTGTCAGAATTCCCCTTGCATTTATTGTTTAATTCCCCTTGCCTGAATAGTTTAATTGTCAATCTATTGTGATGGGCTGTTTTATAATCCTAGTAAAAATTACAAGGCAGTTGAGAAAGCCATCGCAATTTAGTAAGCAAGATATACACGTGTTGGCAGTCAACATGTATGAATCAATTTGCTGCAACGTAGATGCATTCATTTTTTTGCACTGTGGTAAAAAAAAGGTATTGTCATTTGAATGCATGCTGGGATTGTATCTGTACTGCAATGCAAATGTAATTCCTTACTCGATTTTTTGAGTTTGTTTTTGTTAATGAATGTATGTATTTTGTCATGTTTATAAAGACAATACCTTATTCACTGGTTCAAGATAAAACTGGATGATTTATTAACCTCTTGCCGACCGCGCATAGCCGAATGACGGCTTCACCGCGGCCGGCCAGTTCTGACGTCCTCCCAGAACGCGCTCTCCTGCGCGCCCCAGGGGGCGCGCACCCGGCGATCTCCGTGATCGCTGTGTCCTACGGACACAGCTGATCACGAGATGTGGTAAAAGGCCGATCATACCGGCCTTTTACCACGTGATCAGCGGTGTCCAATGACACGCTGATCACATGGAAATGCAAGTGCCGGTTCTCGGCTGCACTTTCCTCACGCTGTCAGATCGTGAGGAAAGTACTGCCGAGAACCGGCAGTTGTCAGAGCGGGGATCGGCACCGATCATCAGGGCACTGATGATCAGTGCCCTGATGATCGGTGCCCAGCAGTGACACCCGCAACTTCCGCCCAGCAGTGCGCCCACTAGCTCCGCCCACCCGTGCCCAGCAGTGCACCCACCTGTGCCCAGCAGTGCCCCCACCTGTGCCCAGCAGTGCACCCACCTGTGCCACTCTGCAGTGCCACCTACCTGTGCCCAGAAGTGCCACCTACATGTGCCCAGCAGTGCCACCCACCTGTGCCCACCCACCTGTGTCCACCAGTGCCACCCACCTGTGCCCACCAGTGCCACCCACCTGTGCCCACCCACCAGTGCTGCCCACCAGTGCCACCCACCAGTGCAGCCCAGCAGTGCTGCCAGTCAGTGCCACCAGTCAGTGCCCAGGGGTTTTGCCAGTCAGTGCCGCTAGTCAGTGCCCAGCAGTGATGCCAGTCAGTGCCGTCTATCAGTACCCATAATCAGTGTCACCTATCAGTGCCGCCTATCAGTGCTGCATATCAGTGCCGCCTATCCGTGACCCCTAATTAGTGCTGTCTATCAGTGCCGCCTATCCGTGCCACCTCATTAGTACTGCCTATCAGTGCCCTTTAGTGCTGCCTATCAGTGCCCATCAGTGCCGCCTATCAGTGCCCATCAGTGCTGCCTCATCAACGCACATCAGTGAAGGAGAAAAAATACCTGTTTGAAAAATTTTATAAAAGAAACAAACTTTTTTTTTTTTTCAAATTTTTTGCACTTTTTTTTATTTATAGCACAAAAAGTAAAGCGCCCAGTGGCGATTAAATACCACCAAAAGAAAGCTCTATTTGTGAGAAAAAAATTATCAAAATTTCATATGGGTACAATGTTGCATGACCGCGCAATTGTCAATCAAAGTGCGGCAGCGCTGAAAGCTGAAAATTGGCCTGGTAAGGAAGGGGGTATAAGTGCCTGGTAGGCAAGTGGTTAATACTTTAATTAATACTTCAGTACTTTAATGGAAAGTACAGAGAAAAAAATGATGTTTTGTTATTTCAGTATTTCATTCTATAAGATGAATTGTTATATGCAGTGATGTACTTTGGTTTTGTGTTGCCCTAGGCAAGACTAAAATTGGGCGTCCCCTCCTTCCCCAGAAAGACTAAAATCGGGCAACCCCCACCATCTGAATTTGTCCCACTCCAGCCATGGTATACCATTTGGTGCCAAATTATGGTACCTAAAAATCTCCATAGGCAAAATTTAAAAGCCTTTACAAGTTACCTGTTTAGAGTAACACAGGAGGTCTGGTGCTAGAACTCTCACTTTGACTTTCATGGCAGTACCTCACATGTGTGGTGCGAACTCCATTTACATATGCGTGAGGGACCTATGTGCCTGTGAGCATGGGGGAACGGGGGTGCTTTCATTTTTTTTTTAATTTTATTTTTTCTTTATTTACATTTTTTTTGTACACTGTACCTTTTTAACTTTTTTTTGATCAACTTTATTTCTATTACAAGGGATGAACAACATCCCTTGTGATAGCATACGCCATGACAGTTCCTGTTTATGGAGAGATCTAGGGTCTATTAGACCCCAAATCTCTCCTCTGGCCTCCCAATGCATGCGATCAGACACAGATCAGTCTGATCATTTGCATTGGGACTGCATGGTAGAGCCTGGTAAAGGCGTCGGTGGCAGGAGGGGGAGGGACACCCTTCCGCCGCCTGTAAAAGTAATCCAGAGGCTTGTTAGCCCCCAGACTACTTTTATCTTGTGCAAAATGAGAGTGAGGAGAAGAGAGAGGGAGGGAGGGAGCGACAGGGAGAGAGAGGGGGGAAGAAAGGGGGAGACAGGGAGAGAGAGTGAGGGAGAGAAGAGAGGGGGGGGGAGAACATAGAGGGGGGGGAGAACAGAGAGGGGGGAGAAGAGAGAGGGGAGGAGAGAGAGAGGGGGAGACTCTCTTTGACAAGTAAAGGGGCCCTTATCTGGGGTCCGTGGTGTCTGCGGCTGCACTGATACCTGCCATGCAGCGATGGTCTCCTCTTCTGCACCCCCTCTGCACTGTCAGCTGACCTCTAGGCTCCGCCCTCCGGCCCTATGCAGTGAATGGAATAGACAGCCGGCTGGCTGCAGAGAGGCCGGGTAAGCGGAGCATAGCTGCAATGGTCAGTCCGGCTCTGGGCTTCTTGCCGGATCTTAATGATGGCAGTGGGTACAACAGGGAATCAGAGCTCCGGGAAGGCACAGAGAGGGTAAGACAGCTGGCTTGCCATTAACTCAAGATGACATAAGCCGAGCCCACCTTCCCCTGCTCAAAACTTGCTGAGCCCGCCCCCGTCTAAACCCTGCCTTCCACCTGAGCCTGCCTCCCGCCCGAGCCCTGCCAAGCTCTCCTAACCTGCCAAGCCCTGGTCCTTTGTCCCTTCTGCTTGGGGGCAGGGCCTCCCCCCTGAAAACTGCTGCCCTAGGCAAACGCCTTGTTTGCCTTGCAGCAGATACGCCCCTGGTTATCTGCAGTAAAACAACACAAGCTTTTGAGGTTTCTGTCCTAACATCCTGCTAGACTAACCTTTTTATTCAATAAACCAACGCAAGAAGCAAAGAAATAAATACAATTGCCAACTGATAACCGATCAGAATCTAGCTTATGTTGGCCCTACGTTAGTCATTTTAATGAGTTGAGTTGTTATAGGTTGCTGTGTTTTGTAATTTATTTCTTGAACTCTTTATTTCTTTTTTTAGACTGCTGGCCTTTATTATAAAACTTTTTAAAGAAATCTTAAGGCTTGCTTTACTCATACAATAAAATACAGAGGGAAGTAATATTCCAGATGTGGTTTTCTGGGCTGGTTGCTACATTCAGAGAGGATCTGTTTTTGCATTCTGAAGCAGAAACATTTACTACTTAGTCACTCGTTATCAGACTTACACACCTGTACAATGACACAGTACAGCTAGCTGCTCTGAGTGTTCTAATATACAGGTCTTAAAACCTCAAAAGATCTTTAATCACTCTCTGCTTTATTTAGGTACAGTAGCTGGTATAAGCAAAATCCCCCTCCACTAAAGCTAGCAATACACATTTAGATTTTTCTCATTCATTCCATAGATTGAATGAGAGAAAAGCAATCGATTTCTACTTCCACACTACATGCCAAGCATAGTATTCAGACAGCCACAGCAACCGCGGCTGTCTGAATACCTGAATAGGGCATGCATCTGATAGGATGCAGTCACTCTTTGACGGAATATTTTCCACCTAACTCAGTTGATTTGATCAACCTGGGTGGTGTTGTCAGGGCCATTCACAGCCTAAATTTAGACTGATTCAGCCCGTCCATGTATGCCTACCTTAATAATAATAGTCAGCATTTACAGCACTCTTCAGTCTGCACCAAATCAGCACCTCTTATTTTCCCATTAGAATCAATAGTCCCTGGGTTTTCAAAAGAAGCCCCTCAGGTGCTAGTAATGCTAGTAATGGCTGCAATAGTAATAAAGTCCAATCATGGGCACTAAGACACTCTATGCAGGCTTTTTACTAACAGTTTCTGGAAATTGGAACTTAAACGGTGGCTATAAAATTAAAAATTAATAATCATCTTTTCTTCTCCTTAAAATGATTCTAGAGGCTGAAGGTCTTTTTTTAACCTAATGCCTTTACTGCATAAAGGTAAAAAAAACCTTCCGAGTGCAGCTCCCCCCCAACATGCTTACCTAAGTCCAATCTCGATCCAGCACTGAGGCTCTCTCCCTCAGAGACAGTAGCAGGAGCCATTGGCAACTGTCAATCGCAGCCAGTGCGGAGAGAGCAGGGGGCAGAGCCGAGCAACACTCTACTCTGTGTGTCAATGGACACACAGATGTGTCTTAGGAGTGAGCCTGCATGAGTGCCCCCATAGCATTCGGCTTGCTATGGGGGGCACTTGGCAGAGGGGACCCCAGAAAAGTAGGATTGGGGCTACTCTGTGCAAAATGATTGCACAGAGCAGGTAAGTTGGTGACATGTTTTTATTAAAAAAATATAGGTTTCCAGACACTTTTAAGTGATCACTTTAATTGTTGGCTGGACCTGGGTATACAGTGGGGAATGCAATTATTTGATCCCCTGCAGCTTTTGTAAGTTTTCCCACTTACAAAGAAATGAAGGGTCTATCATTTTTTATCATAGGTATATTTTAAATGATAGAGACAGAATATCAAACAAAAATCCAGAAAAAAAAATATGCTTTAAATTGAGTTGCAGTTCAGTGAGTAAAATAAGTGTTTGATTCCCTACCAACCAACAATAATTCTGGCTCCTACAGACTGGCTATGTGCTCATGTGGGCCACAGATTAGTCCTGTCAATTTAAGAAGGTGCTCCTAAAGACACCTGTGCACAGAATCTCTTTCTTCCATTCAAACCTCACCATCATTATGGGCAAATGACCAAAGAGCTGTCAAAGGACATCAGGGACAAGATTGTAGACCTGCACATGGCTGAAATTGGCTATAAGACCATCAGCAAGAAGCTTGGTGAGAAGAGACAACTGTTGGAGTGATTATTCGCAAATGGAAGAAATACAAAATAACCATCAATTGCCCTCGGTCTAGAGATCCAAGCAAGATTTCGCCTCATGGGGTAAGGATGATGAGACAAATGAGGGATCAACCCAGAATTACTTGGGAGTAGTTTGTGAATGAGCTCAAGGCAGTTGGGACCACAGTCACCAAATAAACCATTGGTAACACAATATGCCTCCATGGATTGAAATCCTGCAGCGCCCGCAAGGTCCCCCTCCTCAAGAAGGCACATGTAAATGTGAAAGTCTGACGTTTGCCAGTAAACATCTAAATGATTCAGAGAAGGAGTGGGAGAAAGTTTTGTGGTCAGATGGGCACCTGAAAAAGTGTACTTACACGAAACGCGTCAGAAAGGTGCCCCCACACAGTGACCTTAGCCCGCACGGTCCTTATGAACGACCGGTGGCCATCTTGATATTTTATGTAAGTTGTTTACCTGTTTTTATATTACATCCTTTAATAAAAATACTACACTATCGGATACCTCTCTTCTGGGCTTGTTTGTCCTGCGAGCCCCCCCTAAGGTGATTCCTGACATATGAGAGCGGCTTAACATTCCTCTGGTGGCTGATGACGGAATACCTGATGATGAGCTTTCTACCTTTGGACGCATAGTACCTGAATGCTGGTGACCTGGTGACGAGCCACGTTGCAGTGCTCCAGATCCAGATGACCAGGAGTAGGTCCTATTTACTCCAATGCGCAATAATTGCGCTATCTGGTTAGTGCAATCAACATTCACTTTCTAAGCCACAGATGTCACGGATTGTTTTTATCATTTTGCAATACGACTGAATAGACTGGCTTTGGCACTATTGTCACTATATGCACCTTTTTCCTTCAGGATATTTGAGATTGCTTTACATCATTGGTTTCAGCACTAAGTTATGTTGCTCATTTGCACACGTATATCATGTACATTTTATTATCTATTTTAATATCCAATTTTTAGTGATGCATGTTTTATGTTCATGTATTACTGGAGAGGACTGAGTGAGTAATCCTACACCCCCTGGGCCTGATAAGGGGAGAGAGCATTCTGGTGGGAAACCTGACTAGCTCCTCATCTGGGACTGCTTTCATCTAAAGTGGCAGCTTCTTGTATTCTTGCCCAGGGATTCCCTCAGGCAGCTGGGTGAAGAAAAGAATTAATCTTGGATCTGGGGTGATACACCAGGAGAACTCTCCAAGAAGAGATTTTGCTGTATAGAGACTTGTACATAGTTGCTAAGGAGTTTGTCCTCAAGTTGTAGTTCCTTGGGCATCCCATACACCTCTCAACTCCATCGAAGTTCAAACCCCTTAATAAAACCTAAAAACCAAGCTCAAAGACTGTTTATTAACTCCAGTGTGCAAGGTCTGAAGAAAATGCGTGTTGCCTGACTGTGCAGGACTATAGGGGGACCCAAATCTTTAGCAACTCCTAAGAGGGTAGTGCTACATTCTATTACATCACTTCTGAATTTTTATTCAAGAATTTTCGTAACTTTAGTAACCTCTTCACTTTCGATATGATACTAGCATGCAAAAAAAAACGGACGATCATTCGTCCGATATTTTCAACGTGTATACAGGGCTTTACTTAGCTCGAAACTAAGATCTAGTGACCTATACAATAAGCAGTCATTCTCCCTAGTCCAAGCGCCTAAAAGTACGGGGAATGATTAACCATCATTAAATACTTGGAGTGTCACATTCAGTGCTTTGCCAATATGTCCCTAATAGCTCATTCACACCATTGAGGTGTCACAGTGCACATGTCTAAATGTGTGGTGCATTAAGGCAGTCCATTCATTGAAATGGGTGGCCTAACACACCAAACCAAACAAGGTGCTTGACAGACAGGCACTGCCCTTTGACAAGGTGCATCGGGGTGCCACTCAGAATGAATGACTATGTAACACACAATGTGACATTCAGTGAGAATTTACAGGCGGTTAATTATTCCATGTAAAATGGGATGCTATTCAGACTAAATAACTTTCTTTTGCATAATGTGACATGCACCATGCACTTATAAAAGGTTAATGTAGAACTAGGCACAACTTTTTTTTCATACTGGATAGAGCAAGGGAGGAATAACCTCTGCCAGATTTTTTTTTGTTTTGACATCTGTGTCCCATTGCAAAGATTTACCTTCACTTCCTGTCCCATAGCTAAACAGGAAGTAAAAGGAAATCCATGCAAATTAAGGGAATTCCTTTGGGACCCCCAGGTAACCAGAACTAGTGTCCCTATTGGAAGATTTCCCATCTTCTACTTTTCTGGGGACAACCCAAAATTTGGGATTTTCTTTTATTTTCACTTTCAATGATAATGATAAACAGCAAAAATAAAGAGGGTGAATCTCTTTAACAGGGGGCACAGGCAGCAATAGAAAGTGATAAGTGTTCTAATCCATCTCCACTCTATCTAAAACTAAAGAAAACATTTTGCCTTTAGTTATACTTTAATTAGTCCATATATTTTAAAACACATGCACTAGAAAGATTGACTGCTTTATTCAGAATGAATGGCACCACATTGCACCAACACTGATAATTGTGCATTACTGAGCGTTAACACAACGCACTAATGTGAATGGGCTCTGAGTGTTGACAAAGAGGTTGCTCTATGAATTTGCACAGTGATACCTGTAACAATTGTGCGCAATAAAGACATGGAAGTTGTACTCAAAAGCCATCGTGTGAAAGTCTCATGAGCAGTGTTCCTACTGCCTCCCCCCCTTTGCAAACTATGGAATTTGTAGCTTAAACTTTTAACAAACTTCAAAAGAACCTCTTATCTTAATTAAAACACAAAAAGATGCAGTGTCCAGACCTGACCAGAGCTGTAAACAGCTAATTAGTCTAGGCAGGATGTCTATTTCCACAAACCATGAAAAACACTTTCCACTGCCCTATCGTAAAACAATAATAACTCAGTCAAGCCGTCACATGTGACCTTTAAGGCTCTAGGAATATAGAGCATGCCATAAAACGTCTATCCCACAACGTAACAATTCCACATACAATTAATAGAATTCAACAGGAACAGGGCACATTAATTTTGGGTATATATTTGAATGGGGAATATCATACTGAACAAATCAAGGTCATACATAACTATGGTATTACATAGGGAAGGGGAGAAAGCAGTCTCCTCCCTCCTGGGTGACAAAGGTATGCTGTGCTGTGTTTGGTATCCCTGGGATCTAAATATAATTCTGAATAATAATCTGCCAGTTGCTAGAATACCACCTGCACATATTGGAAGTTGTTAATATTAGTATGAAACTGTAGTTGGAACTTGGTAATAAATTTGGTGACCTCCTAGCACCCATCCCCTAAACCGGATGATTGGTCAGTTGTTCTCAGGCAACACCTCTTTGATATCATAGAAAAGGGACTGACCAGATCTAGTAGGGGAGCTCTCATTTACCATCAACCAAGAAACACCCAAGAGAGCCACGGCACGTTATTTGCTTGGACAATTGGACTCTGCTAAAACCAAGGACTTTGCAAGTATTCTGCTTTCTTACCTCCTTTCCTTTTTCTCTGTTACTTTATTGTACTCTTTATTTCTTTGTAACATCTTTTTCTGTAAATAATTTAATTGCACCATTTGACTTTTTCATTAATAAACTCTATTTTTAAAAGTGTTAAAATTATCTCTAAGACTTTTAATGCAAACTAAAGAATCCCTGTCTCTTGAAAAGTGCTACTGTATATAATAACCCTCTTAATATACCTGTCTCTGGTGACAGTGTGTGTTACAGACATTTATTGTTCATGTTTGTTCTTGCTAACATTGTGAAGGGTTGATAGTCCCAAAGCTATCTGGTGGCAGTTTGGAGTTTGAAGGGTTAATTGCATAATTAACTTAACCCAGTGGCCATCGCTCTGAGGCTGCTGGCACCTAGGTTGTGGTCAGGGGCGGACTGACCATTTGGAAACTCGGGCACTGCCCGAGGGCCCGGGGTCAGTAGGGGGCCCCATGAGATGCCCCTGGTACCTTTTTCATAGGCTTTTTTGAGTTTGGGCAAGGACACAGGAGCCCCATGATCCCCTATTGCCCAGGGGCCCCATGAGATGTCAGTCTGCCCCTGGTTGTGGTCCTGCGAGCTGGAAAATCTTTGTGCAGGGTGCAGCTGAGAGTGGCATTGTTACGCAAGTGACAGCGCGGTGTGAGATCGGCTGGTGCTTTGTCACAAGTTGGTGAGAAGGGCAGGGGTCGGGCACCGCGTTCGTCACAATACTCACTGAATGAGAAGATGATTTTCAGCAGCCTAATACACATACAAAATGGGTGAAAAGCCTTGGTGAAACATATTGCACTGTATAAAGTAGTTCAGAAAATCAGTGCTGGCATTGATGAAAAAAGGAAAGATCGCAATAATTATCAGCCAAACATTTTTACTGTTTTTGTGGGTTATGAATTTCAAATAATGCCATGGATTATAAAGTTGTGGGTACCAATGGTATAACAATAGCCATGTTAGCCCATGCTGCTGATATGGGGCCTGGGAGTAAAAGGGGACCTATTAGGGGGGTCCTTAAGTCAAATTCAACATTAAAAATTGGTGTATATGTGAAGATACCACAAACCCAGTACTTTATTATTAAGGATTGCAGAGGTTTCTGTTGACACCGACTCTGTATCCCCTGTGATGTCTCCAGTTAAAAGAGCTGACATCAGACACACAGGAGGAGATTTAAGCATTATTGTTGCTAGTAACAAATCCCCCTTTGCAGGCTGTGCAGTAAGGAGAAACCGGGTCAGCAGGGGCGTCCTAGGGTTGGTGTCACCCGGTGCGATAACACTTGGTGAGATCCCCTCCGACGATCTCCACAGAATGGATCGGATCTGCGGATTGAGCATAATGGTTCGGACTCCAATCCATTATGCTCCCCGATCCGCAGATCCGATCCATCCTGTGGGGATCATCGGCTTTCTTTACAACTTACCTTTTCGTGGAGCGGGTCTGGTGTCACCCCGTATAAGTTGCATGCCGACGATCCCCGCAAGATGGTTTGGATCTGTGGATTGAGCATAATGGATCGGAGTCCTATCCATTATGCTCCCCAATCTGCAGATCCGATCCATCCTGTGGGGATTGTCGACTTGCTTTACAAGTTACCTTTTCGTGGAGCAGGTCCGGTGTCACCCCATGCGGTAGGTGTCACCTGGTGTGGCGCGCACCCCCCGCACCTGCCTCGAGACGCCACTGCGGGTCAGCACTGTAATTAACTCCTTATGTCTAAAGCAAGCATTCCAGAGTGTCTCCTCAGGAAAAAACTGGCAAGATGTGCAGATGAATGACAACCATCCCAATCTATAACTAGCCTTTACAGTAAGGAGCACATGGAAGGTGCTTTGCACATTACAAACAACAGAAAATTTCCAGCACACTTACCAGCTAGCCTGCAACAAAACCAATTTAGCCCTGTCTAACAGTTTGCACGGAAAGAGAAGCTTTTTTTGCACACACTTGCAAATGTATGTGAAAGCCGCAGTGCCAAACCTCTTCTAAGGTGGTTGGCATTTATCTGCACAATTGAATTTAATGCGGGGACACATTGAATGCTTTCAGCTGCCATTGTGCGCTTGCTGGGTGTCTGATGTGTTCCTGTACCTTTAAGGAGTTGGCTCCCTCCAGGCAAACCTACCCTTCATTTTTTCATTGCTATATTTGTTCCAACTCGGAACCTCAAAATGATGAGTTAAGACCACAGTATACAGAGGAGCCTTGGCAAGGCACTGTGGCTTTCACATATACAGTATTTGCAAATGTGTGTAGTGTGATTTAATACCAACAATTATGCCATAATATAGAATATTATAATGGTCATTAGTGTTGCTACTACAAATCTTGTGTTTGAGATTTTTTTTTTTACTTACTAGTAGGCCTTCTCTTTCAGCACTTGCTTGTTGTGGTGGTGGAAGGGTTACAAGGGCTTAAAATTTACACTGTGGCCCTGAGATCTGAGATACTGAAAAAGACTAGTGAGCTGCTGCATTCAGGATAGTTGGCTGAAAAATGAAAGTTAAAAGTTAAAGCAGAACTTAACTCCTAAAAAGAAGTTCCACTTTTATGCCTCCTCCTGCCCTCCTCACCTTTCAGACACTTTCCTTTTTTTAGGGGCTGTGGGGACTTGGTTTTAACACTTCCCGCTTCAGCTTCCCACCCTCTCTGCATGCAACCTTTTGGAATACGTCACAGGTCCCAAAAGGCTGCAGGACCATTTCTAGGGCATAGCATGGCACAAGCATGTGTAGTGGGGAGCTGCCTGTAAAGCTGCAGAGTCACACCCGGCTTCCCACAGTTAGCATGGAGGTGCCTGGGGCCCAAAGACTGGTGAAGAACCAGCCAGGGTTTAATAAGCCAGGGACTTACTTAAAGTCAGCAGCTACAGTATTTGTAATTGATGACGTTTATTTTTTTTGGTCTGGGACTGAAGGACCTCTTTAATTTTATGTACTGATACCCCTCTTACCTGACAACTTCTGTCCACAGAACTGGTCCCTAGTCCTACTACCTCACTTCAATATAGACATGCTTTATTTTAAAGTGAAACTAAAGGCTTGTTTTTTTTGTACATACAGTATATATTTAATAAAATACTTACATGCTCTACTCAGTGGTTTTGCACAGAGCAGCTCTGATCCTCCTCTTCCTGGGTTCCCTGTCGGCACTTCTGGCTCTCCCCACCTGAGAAGTGCCACCACAGCAAGCTGTTTGCTATAGGGGCTCTGGTACAAGCTCGCTCCCCAGCCCCACTCTCTGCGTTCATGAGTGTAGCACTACATCCTCAGGGGCTGCTGAGTTTTGAGTCCCGTAAGCTTTGCACGGTCAGGCAACATGCATTTTTCCCACATCTTCACATGCACAGAGTTAGTAATTCAGTCTTTGAGCTTGTTTTTAATTGTTTTTATTAAGGACTGAACAACTTGGATGGGGTCTAGGGGTATATTGGATGCCCAAGGAACTGCAAACTTGAGGACAAATGTCTTAACAACGTATACACTGTACAAAAGCTGTACATCCAAAAATAGCACTGTCTCTGTTAAGGAGCACTGAAGTCCCCTTGGTGTACCTCCTCAGACCCCAGATGAGTCCCCCTCTTGACCCAGCTCCACTGAGGGTATCCCTGGGCAAGATTCCAAGATCTAGCAGCACAGTGGGTAAATGGTTAGTACTTCCGCCTGGCAGTATTAGGGTCGTTGGGGCCAAATCCCAACCACGGCACCACCTGCCTGGAGTTTTCATGTTCTCCCTGTGCCTGCGTGGGTTTCCTCTTGGTACTCCAGTTTCCTGCCACACTCCAAAGACATGCTGGTAGGTTAATTGGCTCCTGTCTCTGCTTGTGCCCACCTATTTCCTCTGGATCCTTAAAGAGCATCTACACACTGAAAAATGCTGCTGACCTTAATTTTCCCAATGCAACGCAGGTGTTCAGTGGTGTATGTGTTATGGTGCATTTTTTAGTGTGTGGAGACACAACATGAGCCCTTTAGAAATGAACTGATGTACCTCTAAAATGCATGCACAAGCTGCCTACGGAGTAACACCACAAAAATGTGGCTAAATGGTTAGAACTTCTGCCTGGCAGTACTAGGGTCATTGGTTCAAATCCCAACCACGGCACCACCTGCCTGGAGTTTGCATGTTCTCCCTGTGCCTGCGTGGGTTTCCTCTGGGTACTCCAGTTTCCTGCCACACTCCAAAGACATGCTGGTAGGTTAATTGGCTCCTGTCTAAATTGGCCTTAGTATGTGTATGTATGAATCTCAGGGATTTTAGATTGTACACTCCTTGAGGGTTAGAGACTGATGTGAGTGTACAATATATATATATATATATATGTAAAGCCAGGGCTTTTTTTCTCAGAGGAAAGGTGGTGGAACTCCCCCACCCAAACCTGGCCACGCCCCCATCAAACCCTAGGACCACCCCTTTAGAGAACAGGAATGCAAGTAAAATTTGGGAGGGGCTATAAAAGTAAATGTATGGAATTAACACCGCCCCCCCCCCCCACATTAGTAAGAATAGCGAGTAACACTGCCCCCCCCCACATTAGCAAGAAAAGCGAGAAAAATTGTATCGCCGCTCCTTACCTGATGCTGACGATCCGCGCTATGGTAGGATCGACGAGCAGAGGGCGTGATGACGTCAGCGCGCACCGCCGGGTGTACTAAGATACACCTTTCCTATGGGGGTGGCCGCGCGCCCCCGATGTTTACACGCTGGCGATAGAGGGGGGGGGGTGAAGCGTGCATGTCCCCGCTCACCGGCTGTGAGCAGCGGCAGTGACAGGTGCCGGGCACGCGCAAGCATGACATAAACAAGCCGCGTCCGGCACCTGTCACTTTCGCTGCTCTGCATAGCTTGTCAGCTCTGCAGAGGCAGTCGGTGAGCGGGGACAAGAAGAAAAAGGTGGCGGAACGCAGTACCGCCGCGTTCCGGCAGAAAGAAAGCCCTGTGTAAAGCGCTGCGTAAATTGATGGTGCTATATAAGAACTTGCAATAAATAAATAAACTGACTAACTAGTTGGGTCTTGCACCTGACCACTCTCTCCCTTTATCTACCCCAGGGGGTGTAAAAGTACTCACACTGTCCTGTCAGTTTGATGAGTTAAAGCTGCTTTCAGGCCTTACCCTGGGCTGGCTGCTTCCCAGCTGACAGGTTGTCCTCCCTCGGAGATGGTGGAGTGGAGATACTTTTGTCCAGCAAACAACCTGTAGGTAGGCTCCCCTCCCTGGGGCCCCCTCCCAGGATTCACACTCCCACCTTCCTCTCCATCCATTAAAGACACTACTGCTGCACAAACTCTGCCACATTTAAGGGTTGTCCATGGTCACTTTGCCTGGCCTTCTGCCAAGGGATTAGCCAAGTTCCCCTAAACATGCAGACCTAGGCCTCCTCCACCCCTCTTCCAGAAAATTCTATACGTTTCTGGAATGGTGGGAGGGCTCCAGAAGCCCTGACCTGTAATACCTCCCAGCCTGTCCTGAGGTGAACTCACTACCTCACTCCCAGGCCGACTCATCCCAGGCTGCTACCCAGCCTCTGTCTTACAAAAATAACAACCTAGCTACTTAGAGGGCGCTACATCAGACACAGCAGAGCGGGACTCAGCCGAACCCCCCGCTCCCTCCTCACAAGCTGTGATTGACAATGGCTCCCACTGCTGTGTCTCAGCCAATGAGGATGGAGAGGCCCAGGAAAGCTGAGTCTCCTATGCACATCGCTATACAGAGATCGGGCTCAGGTGAATGTTAGGGGAGCTGGGAGGCTGCTGCACAATGAAGGGTTTTTAGCTTCATGCATACAATACAAGAAGGTAAAAAACCTTAAGCCTTTAGAACAACTTTAAGATCAACAATAGCAGGGAGGCCACCAGGGTGCTGCATCAAAATTCTGCATTGGGGCACCATGATCTGCAGTTACACACCTGATAGATACCATTAAAGTCCCGTTTTTCTAAAACTGAGTGAAGTAATATGACATTTAGGTAAATGTGTCATCAAAATATACAGAGAACTTTTGGAGAAAGTGGTGAGCAAAAGTAAAATGTTGTAACTTGTTTATTTCCAGTGTAACCTTTGAAGAAATCAAATTAACTATTTTAAAAGAGAAGTATGGACTTTGTAAAAAAATATATACACCCCTCGCATTTTGTAAATATTTTTTATATCTTTTTCATGTGACAACACTGAAGAAGTGACACTTTGCTACAATGTAAGTGTACAGCTTGTATAACAGAGTAAATTTGCCCTCCCCTCAAAATAACTCAGCACATAGCCATTAATGTCTAAACTGCTGGCAACAAAAGTGAGTACACCCCTAAGTGAAAATGTCCAAATTGGGCCCAAAGTGTCAACATTTTGTGTGGCCACCATTATTTCACAGCACTGCCTTAACCCTTTTGGATAAGGAGTTAAGCAGAGCTTCACAGGTTGCCACTGGAGTCCTCTTCCACTCCTCCATGACGATATCACGAAGCTGGTGGATGTTAGAGACCTTGCACTCCTCCACCTTCCATGTGAGGATGCCCCACAGATGCTCAATAGGGTGACGTCCTCCCACTCTACTTGTGCATGCGCGCCCTCGGGATGGACACAGTGGATCACCTATCACTGTAAAGAGCAGATAACGTCGGCTCTGTCATGTGATCAGCTGTGTTACACTACGCTAACCTACTCAATGCTAGTCATCGTAATTTTAGTGCTAGATGCCTGTTTGTAATAAGCCTCAACCTAGAACCTGCAAAAAAAAGGAGAAGAAAAAAGGCTGCACACCTAAAAAACTAACCTCAAAAGAAATTTATTATGCACCATAAACAGTAATAGGCCATCGGAGACATGATAATCCTGCATGACAGAGGACTCTACCCCCGAGATATCAAGAGGGAACCATCAGGGATGGACCAAGGATGGAGTCAGTCCACTGGGACTAACCTGACCCAACCCTCCAACACCCAATCCCTGACCCAAACCACCCCACCAATCCTAACCAACCCCCAAATACCCCCACAAGGAACTCCTCCCCTAGATAGAGGACCCTCACGTCCCACCATCCCACTCACAAAAGAGAGAGGAGAAGCTGAGGGAGATAGTACCAGCCCACTGACACCCCCAACCCCCCAAAACCCACTAGATGGAGAGTAAGCCTACTGCACACACCGGGGGTTCCTGGAAGTGCCAACCATATAGATATATTACACAGCTAAACAACAAACATCAATGCATAAACATATAGCATTAGAATATATAGCAATATGCAAAGGCCAGTGTGGACATGGCCGTTGGCCAAAGAGGATCACAAGGTATAAAGTCACTGTACAGGGCAAAAGCCTCAAAGTCCATGCAATACGTGGTATAAATAAACTCTTGTGTGACCAGAACCAGATGGATGGAGGCCGTAATGAAGGTAAGGCAATGGAAGGTATTGCATGAGAAAAATGGATGAAACTGGTGCAGCCTGCTGAAATCAATCAGCTGATAGCCAGAGAAGGAATGACAGCCATGGAGTGAGGATGGTCAGCTTGTAACTGGGAGTTCAGTACTATAGTACACAGTAGCCAGCCTATGTGATAGAGGATATTGTAGGAGTAAATAAGCAACATGAACTCGTATGACCAGTCCAGCCCGTGATCTGTACAACTGATATGATTAAAGTAGCATCACAAATCGCTATAACTCACAGTCTGATAGGACCCCTGGGTCCTGTGATTATAAAGGCTGAAATAACAATGGAACGTCCAAGTCCAGCAAAAAATCTGCCTGCACTCCCGTGGATGGTGGCCAGTCCTCAAGTTCAAGCCTAGCAAACGGCTCAAGAATAGATGTATGGCTGTGAAAGGTCTACATATGAACCACAGCATGTGGAGATGGCATGTGGATGTCAGAGAGAGTGGGTAGGCACGTGTCAGCTTACGCATTTTGTCCCGCCCACTTCGGGGACTTCTTCAGAGCTATAGCTGTCTGTATCTTTTTTTCTAGAAATATAGACATATAACTATTTTTTTCTGGTCTGTTCTGGTCTGGTCTTAACCAAAAGATGACAAGCCTGCCCACCACGACAAGGTAGACTCTTTTAGGGCAGGGCCTACAATAAACTACACTACTCTAACCTACTCCATGCTAGTCATCGTATTTTTAGTGTTAGATGCCTGTATGTAATATGCCTCAACCTAGAACCTGCCTTCTTCCTTTCCAGACTTGTTTACCAAGATCTACAAAAGAACAATCCTTTTCATTCACAAAACGGAGAACAAATTTAAAATGGCTGTTGCTGGTATTATATGACGGGTGATGCAGTGGTCAGCAATGGTCACCTGTAATGGCACATTTCCCCTTCTTTGATCAATTCTGAGCTCTCTTCCACATACATACATCCACATTAGCCTGCAATAAGGCAGGTGAAGTGTACAAGATGGGAGACTCCCCAAGATGTGTCTATTACCTGATTAGACTTGGAAAGACACTGGGGGTATTGTCCCCAATCTCCCACACATATTCATATCTCTAGTATACTGAAATAGAATAAAACAAAGAGTCCACTTTTTCCTTCACGTTTTAATGTACACACCATTGTGTAATGAACCACACTTCACTCTCTGACCAAGCATCAATGTCTGTACAAAACACTAATTGAAAATAATTGACCTTCAGTCTGAAAGGTCTAAAGCAGTTTAACCGCTTGCCGACCCCCCGCAGTGTTTTTACTGCGGCAGGGCGGCACCTGTACGCACAGTGCCGTCTTTTAACGTCGCTGTGCAAAACAGGTAGGGGTAGCGCACGAGGCACGTGCCCGCCCTACCCGTCCCACCGATCGTGGTAGCGGGTGTCCATCACCGGCTCCCAATGGGTCATTTCCTGCCGGGTGCCGGCGATTACAAGTAATCACTTACAGATAGCACGGCTGCAGTGTTTACATTGCAGCTCTGCTATCTGTCAGTTCCCAGCACCTCAACCTGAGAGAAGACTTTATCTCTCCTGATCAGCCTGTTCCTGTGAAGTACACACCCCCGCCCCCTAGTAAAACACTCCCCTCACACATTTAACCCTTTCTTTACCTAATAAAGGTTAACCCCTTCCTCCCCAGTGCCATTAATACAGTGTGTGTGTTTCTTTTTTTGGTGTCACTGGGGATGTGAGTGACCCTAGTCAGTTCCCCCCCCAGTGTCAAAATGTCCACCGCAGTCCCGCCATAAGTCGCTGATTGCTGTCATAAATCGCTGATCACCACCATAAGTCGCTGATGGCCGCCATTATTAGTATAATAAAAAAAAATCCCAGTATCTTTCCCGCCATTTTTAGACGCTATAACTTTCACGTAAACCAATTCATTTACACGTATTGGGATTTTTTTTAAGCAAAGACATGTCGCAGAATACATTTTGGCAGAAATTTATGACTAAATTTGGTTTTTACATTTTTTTTACTGGACATGTTTTATAGCAAAAAGTCTAAAATATTGTTGTTTTTTTTTGTCAAAATAGTCAGCCTTTTTTTTTTTATAGCGCAAAAAATAAAAAACGTACAGGGGATAAAATACCACCGAAAGAAAGCTCAATTTGTGGGAAAAAAAAGATGTGAATTTCATTTATATACCGTATTGCATGACCGTGCAATTGTCCATTAAACTAGCACAGCGCTGTATAGCAAGAAATGGTGTTAATTGCAGTATCTATACCATAGTTTGTAGACGCTATAACTTTCACACAAAGCAATCAATATACACTTATTGGAATTTTTTTACCAAAAACATGAAGCAGAATACATTTTGGCCTAAATTTATAACTAACTTTGAGTTTACTATATATTTTTATAGCTGAAAGTAAAAAACATTGTTTTTCTTCAAAATTTTTGGTCTATTTTTGTTTATAGCGTGAAAAATAAAAAGCGCACAGGTGATCAAATACCACCAAAAGAAAGCTCTATTTGTGTGGAAAAAAAGGACGCAAATTTCGTTTGGGAGCAGCATTGCATGACCGCGCAATTATCAGTTGAATTAGTGCAGCGCCGAGTAGCAAAAAGAGGCCTGCTGACCGGAAGGGGGGTAAATCCTCAGGAGGGCAAGTGGTTAATTATAGTGAAGTTTGTTCACAGAGAACTGCCTTTGTCGCCCTCCTCATCTCACCAGTCCCCAGTTTTACTGACATAGAAAAATGCTCACAATAGTGTATTACAATAAATAATTGGATGTTAAATTAAAAAAAGTTTTTTTTAGAAATAAAATTCCAAAACATCTGAACAGAGCCCATGGCAGCAACAGGGGAAATGACAACCCTCAGGGTACTGTGGTCACCCCCTGAAGGAGGACACCCCACCCATATTCCACCTATCAGGCCATGCACAACACCCCAGTTATCCCACCAGACCACACCCAACTGGGAGGAGGTGCAATCAATCCTGAACTTCGTGAACCCAACAGGAAGGCCGAGACTTCCTCAGAGCTATGCGCCACCAACATTCCTGTCCTGCCGCAGTTTCAGAGCTCCCCAAGAATTAGCCTCACTCCATTCCTCCAGATGAAGAGTGTCTACTCTCCGCTTAAAAAACCTGTGCTAATACACTATTACAAGCATTATTTCTATGTTGGTAACACTGAGGACTGATCAGAGGAGAAGAATGACCAAGGCAGTCCTATGACAGCAGACCTAACAGCATGAGGACCCAAAGAGAAAGCCGCCACCCTACCTGGACACCTGATCAACATCCGTGGGTCAGCAGAGAAATCTCCAGAGTCGTGTCGTGGCCAGAGAGTATACCCCTGTAAACATTAGATCAGAGAAATGTTGCCGGCATGAAATAGAAGGAATAAACGTGTAACATTAAAAATGCTGATAACATACAAAGCCACTTTAAAATAGTTTGTACAGATTACTGTCTGCATCTTTTTTTCTCTATAGACATATAACTATTTTTTTCTGGTCTGTCTATATGAAATCTAGGAGTCTTTTAGTTGAATCCCATGGTCAAAAATGAAACTGCCCAGAGACAATACATTCTTTCTCCAGTTTTGACATTTGTAACCAAAAGATGACAAGCCTGCCCACCACGACAAGGTAGACTCTTTCAGGGCAGGACCTACACTAAACTACACTACACTAACCTACTCCATGCTAGTCATCGTATTTTTAGTGATAGATGCCTGATTGTAATAAGCCTCATCCTAGAACCTTCCATCTTCCTCTCCAGACTTGTTTACTAAGATCTACATAAGAACAACCCTTTTCATTCACAAAACAGAGAACAGACTTGACATGGTTGTTGCTGTTCTCTTATGGTGGGTAATGCAGTGGTCAGCAATGATCACCTGTAATGTCTCTACATATCTCCTTTTCTTTGATCGATGTTTCTTCTCTAAAATACAACGTGAAGGAGAAGAACTGAACAAAACATGGACACGTTGGGGTTGATTTACTAAAGTTAAATAGCATGTGCACTTTGCAAGTTCTATTGCTCCAGAGCTTAGTAAATGAAATAAAGCTGCAGCTGGTAAAGAATACCCAATCACATGCATGAACATGAAAAAGAACAACATTTGTTCTCGCACTTAATGGGGTGATGGATGTCAGCAGTGCTTCCCCGTATTTAGTAAGCTGTGGAGCAACTGCAATTGCAAAGTGGACAATCTATTGATGTATAATAGTCACCCCTTGGTTTTATTTTGTTGTATTACATTTTATGATGCTACAGATTTCCTTATGAATTCAACGAGACACTTTCACTAACGTGTTCATAATGATTATATTATCAGGTCTCCTCATCTCTGCACCCCATTATATCAGGTCTCCCCATCACTGCGCCCCATTATATCAGGTCTAACCATCACTGCGCCCCATTATATCAGGTCTCCCCATCACTGTGCCCCATTATATCAGGTCTCCCCATCACTGTGCCCCATTATATCAGGTCTCCCCATCACTGTGCCCCATTATATCGGGTCTCCCCATCACTGTGCCCCATTATATCAGGTCTCCCCATCACTGTGCCCCATTATATCGGGTCTCCCCATTACTGTGTCCCATTATATCAGGTCTCCCCATCACTGTGCCCC
Source organism: Staurois parvus (assembly GCF_062004578.1). Taxonomy (NCBI): domain Eukaryota; kingdom Metazoa; phylum Chordata; class Amphibia; order Anura; family Ranidae; genus Staurois; species Staurois parvus. Next base: position 452,538 of record NW_028317898.1, on the reverse strand, counting down.
TTATATCAGGTCTCCTCATCACTGTGCCCCATTATATCAGGTCTCCCCATTAGTGTGCCCCATTATATCAGGTCTCCCCATCACTGTGCCCCCTTATATCAGGTCTCCCCATCACTGCGCCCCATTATATCAGGTCTCCCCATCACTGTGCCCCCTTATATCAGGTCTCCCCATCACTGTGCCCCATTATATCAGGTCTCCCCATCACTGTGCCCCATTATATCATGTCTTCCCATCACTGTGCCCCATTATATCAGGTCTCCCCATCACTGGGCCCCATTATATCAGGTCTCCCCATCACTGTGCCCCGTTATATCAGGTCTCCCCATCACTGTGTCCCATTATATCAGGTCTCCCCATTAGTGTGCCCCATTATATCAGGTCTCCCCATCACTGTGCTCCATTATATCAGGTCTCCCCATCACTGCGCCCCATTATATCAGAAGTCCTCATTAAGGTCCCCCTTACATCAGACATCCTTATCACAGTCCCCCTTACATGCATTGTCCCCATCGGAGTGCCGTCTTTTATCAGGAGTAATCCACAAAGGCCCTCTTTAAATCAGATTCTCCAAGTGTCCCCTTACATCAGCTGTCCTCATCAGAATTCCCATTTCATGGACTGTCCTTAGTGGAGTGCCCCTTTACATGGGCTGTCTCCATCATGGAGGTTCCTTATATCAGGAGTCCTCATCAAAGTTCCTCTTACACCAGATGTCCCTACAGAGTCTCCCTTACATGGATTAACCCCATCAGAGTGCCCTTTTACATCAGGGTCCCCAATACAGTTCCCTCCTTACATCAGTTGTCCTCATCGGTGTACCCCCTTATATGGACTATCCTAATCTCAGTACCCACTCACATGGACTGTTCCCATCAGAGAACCCCATTACATAGATTGTTCCCATCAGAGTGCCCCCTTACATGAACTGTTCCCATCAGAGAGCCCCCTTTAATGGACTGTTCCCATCAGAGTGCCCCCTTACATGGACTGTTCCCATCGGAGTGCCCCCTTACATGGACTGTTCCCATCAGAGAGCCACCTTTAATGGACTGTTCCCATCAGAGTGCCCCCTTACATGGACTGTTCCCATCGGAGTGCCCCCTTACATGGACTGTTCCCATCAGAGAGCCCCCTTACATGGACTGTTCCCATCGGAGTGCCACCTTACATGGACTGTTCCCATCGGAGAGCCCCCTTATATGGACTGTTCCCATCGGAGTGCCCCCTTACATGGACTGTTCCCATCGGAGTGCCCCCTTACATGGATTGTTCCCATCGGAGTGCCCCCTTACATGGACTGTTCCCATCGGAGTGCCCCCTTACATGGACTGTTCCCATCGGAGTGCCACCTTACATGGACTGTTCCCATCGGAGTGCCCCCTTACATGGACTGTTCCCATCAGAGTGCCCCCTTACATGGACTGTTCCCATCAAAGTGCCCCCTTACATAGACTGTTCCCATCGGAGTGCCCCCTTACATGAACTATTCCCATCAGAGTGCCCCCTAACATGCAGTGTTCCCATCGGAGTGCCCCCTTACATGTAGTGTTCCCATCGGAGTGCCCCCTTACATGGACTGATCCCGTCGGAATGCCCCCTTACATGGACTGATCCCATCAGAGTGCCCCCTTACATGGACTGTTCCCATCGGAGTGCCCCCTTACATGGAATGTTCCCATCGGAATGCCCCCTTACATGGACTGTTCCCATCGGAGTGCCACCTTACATGGACTGTTCCCATCGGAGTGCCCCCTTACATGGACTGTTCCCATCGGAGTGCCCCCTTACATGGACTGTTCCCATCGGAGTGCCCCCTTACATGCACTGTTCCCATCGGAGTGCCCCCTTACATGGACTGTTCCCATCGGAGTGCCCCCTTACATGGACTGTTCCTATCGGAGTGCCCCCTTACATGTAGTGTTCCCATCGGAGTGCCCCCTTACATGCACTGTTCCCGTCGGAGTGCCCCCTTACAAGGACTGTTACCGTCGGATTGCCCCCTTACATGGACTGTTCCTATCGGAGTGCCCCCTTACATGGACTTTTGCCATCGGGGTCCCCTTTACATGGACTGTTCCCATCAAAGTGCCCCCTTACATGGACTGTTCCCATCGGAGTGCCCCCTTACATGGACTGTTCCCATCTGGGTACCCCCTTACATGGACTGTTCCCATCTGGGTGGCCCCTTACATGGACTGTTCCCATCGGAGTGCCCCCTTACAAGGACTGTTACCATCGGATTTCCCCCTTACATGGACTGTTCCCATCGGAATGCCCCCTTACATGGACTGTTCCCATCGGAGTGCCCCCTTACATGGACTGTTCCCATCGGAGAGCCCCCTTACATGCACTGTTCCCATCGGAGAGCCCCCTTACATGGACTGTTCCCATCGGAGTGCTCCCTTACATGGACTGTTCCCATCGGAGTGCCCCCTTACATGGACTGTTCCCATCGGAGTGCCCCCTTACAAGGACTGTTACCATCGGATTGCCCCCTTACATGGACTGTTCCCATCGGAGTGCCCCCTTACATGGACTGTTCCCATCGGAGTGCAGCCTTACATGGACTGTTCCCATCGGAGTGCCCCCTTACATGGACTGTTCCCATCGGAGTGCCCCCTTACATGGACTGTTCCCATCGGAGTGCCACCTTACATGGACTGTTGCCATCGGAGTGCCACCTTACATGGACTGTTCCCATCGGAGTGCCCCCTTACATGGACTGTTCCCATCGGAGTGCCCCCTTACATGGACTGTTCCCATCAGAGAGCCACCTTTAATGGACTGTTCCCATCAGAGTGCCCCCTTACATGGACTGTTCCCATCGGAGTGCCCCCTTACATGGACTGTTCCCATCAGAGAGCCCCCTTACATGGACTGTTCCCATCGGAGTGCCACCTTACATGGACTGTTCCCATCGGAGAGCCCCCTTATATGGACTGTTCCCATCGGAGTGCCCCCTTACATGGACTGTTCCCATCGGAGTGCCCCCTTACATGGATTGTTCCCAATGGAGTGCCCCCTTACATGGACTGTTCCCATCGGAGTGCCCCCTTACATGGACTGTTCCCATCGGAGTGCCACCTTACATGGACTGTTCCCATCGGAGTGCCCCCTTACATGGACTGTTCCCATCAGAGTGCCCCCTTACATGGACTGTTCCCATCAAAGTGCCCCCTTACATAGACTGTTCCCATCGGAGTGCCCCCTTACATGAACTATTCCCATCAGAGTGCCCCCTAACATGCAGTGTTCCCATCGGAGTGCCCCCTTACATGTAGTGTTCCCATCGGAGTGCCCCCTTACATGGACTGATCCCGTCGGAATGCCCCCTTACATGGACTGATCCCATCAGAGTGCCCCCTTACATGGACTGTTCCCATCGGAGTGCCCCCTTACATGGAATGTTCCCATCGGAATGCCCCCTTACATGGACTGTTCCCATCGGAGTGCCACCTTACATGGACTGTTCCCATCGGAGTGCCCCCTTACATGGACTGTTCCCATCGGAGTGCCCCCTTACATGGACTGTTCCCATCGGAGTGCCCCCTTACATGGACTGTTCCCATCGGAGTGCCCCCTTACATGGACTGTTCCCATCGGAGTGCCCCCTTACATGGACTGTTCCTATCGGAGTGCCCCCTTACATGTAGTGTTCCCATCGGAGTGCCCCCTTACATGGACTGATCCCATCGGAATGCCCCCTTACATGGACTGATCCCATCGGAGTGCCCCCTTACATGGACTGATCCCATCGGAGTGCCCCCTTACATGGACTGTTCCCATCGGAGTGCCCCCTTACATGGACTGTTCCCATTGGAGTGCCCCCTTACATGGACTGTTCCCATCTGGGTGCCCCCTTACATGGACTGTTCCCGTCGGAGTGCCCCCTTACAAGGACTGTTACCGTCGGATTGCCCCCTTACATGGACTGTTCCCATCGGAGTGCCCCCTTACATGGACTTTTGCCATCGGGGTCCCCCTTTACATGGACTGTTCCCATCAAAGTGCCCCCTTACATGGACTGTTCCCATCGGAGTGCCCCCTTACATGGACTGTTCCCATCTGGGTACCCCCTTACATGGACTGTTCCCATCTGGGTGGCCCCTTACATGGACTGTTCCCATCGGAGTGCCCCCTTACAAGGACTGTTACCATCGGATTTCCCCCTTACATGCACTGTTCCCATCGGAGAGCCCCCTTACATGGACTGTTCCCATCGGAGAGCCCCTTACATGGACTGTTCCCATCGGAGTGCTCCCTTACATGGACTGTTCCCATCGGAGTGCCCCCTTACATGGACTGTTCCCATCGGAGTGCCCCCTTACAAGGACTGTTACCATCGGATTGCCCCCTTACATGGACTGTTCCCATCGGAGTGCCCCCTTACATGGACTGTTCCCATCGGAGTGCCCCCTTACATGGACTGTTCCCATCAAAGTGCTCCCTTACATGGACTGTTCCCATCGGAGAGCCCCCTTACATGGACTGTTCCCATCGGAGAGCCCCCTTACATGGACTGTTCCCATCGGAGAGCCCCCTTACATGGACTGTTCCCATCGGAGTGCCCCCTTACATGGACTGTTCCCATCGGAGTGCCACCTTACATGGACTGTTCCCATCGGAGTGCCCCCTTACATGGACTGATCCCATCGGAGTGCCCCCTTACATGGACTGATCCCATCGGAGTGCCCCCTTACATGGACTGTTCCCATCTGGGTGCCCCCTTACATGGACTGTTCCCATCGGAGTGCCCCCTTACATGGACTGTTCCCATCGGAGTGCCCCCTTACATGGACTGTTCCTATCGGAGTGCCCCCTTACATGGACTGTTTCCATCGGAGTGCCCCCTTACAAGGACTGTTCCCATCGGAGTGCCCCTTTACATGGACTGTTCCCATCAAAGTGCCCCCTTACATGGACTGTTCCCATCGGAGTGCCCCCTAACATGCAGTGTTCTCATCAGAGTGCCCCCTTACATGCAGTGTTTCCATCGGAGTGCCCCCTTACATGACTGTTCCCATCGGAGTGCCCCCTAACATGTACTGTTCCCATCGGAGTGCCCCCTCACATGGACTGTTCCCATCGGAGTGCCCCCTCACATGGACTGTTCCCATCGGAGTGCCCCCTCACATGGACTGATCCCATCGGAGTGCCCCCTTTACATCAACTGATCCTATCGGAGTGCCCCATGCATGGATTGTTCTCATCGGAGTGTCCCTTTATGTCACCTGCCCCCCCCAGTCTGTCCCAGAGATGATTGGACGGTCCTCTCCAGAGTGTCCTTGCTCTCTGAGCAGAGCTTCCTCACAGTCTAGACTCCTCCCCCTTTGGAAACGTCCAAAGGGGGCGATGCGGTACGAACAGCCAGGAGGCGGGGCTGAGGAGCGCGCGGGTAGGATCATAGACTACATAGCTTGCTAGGAGACCGGCCTTCCAGGAGATGAGTGGAGGGGAGGGGTCTAGCAGCAAAATGGAGCTCCACTCTAGATAGGACATGTGGCCTGCACTCCATCTTTAGTTCAGGTCTCCTTTTTTTTTCTTTTTGTTTATTGAACTTTAATTCAATAAACAACCAACAATCGCAGCTCAATGAAGTGGATGTCACATATTTCCTGTGTAGATTTGTACAGAAACTGAGAAGTCTGGCTGCAGAATGGAACTCCATTTTGGAGGTCACATGTTTCCTGTCAAGTGGAGCTCCACTCTGTAGCCTCTGAATATTTGTTAGTTCATTAAAGTTCATTAAAAAAGGGGCGGAGTGGAGGTCATGTGTTTCCTCTCAAATTCTGCAGCCAGCTTGTCTGAATAGAGCCCCGCCTCAGTCAAGACTCCTCCCTCCGATGATGCAGTAAGAAAGGGGCGGAGCAACTTTGAGCAGCTAGGAGGCGGAGCTGAGGAGCGTGAAAAAGAAATGGGTGTGATCTGTTCTGTAGTGTTTACATCGGTTGCTAGGAGACTGGCGCTGTGCTTGGAGCAGCTGCCTGCACGGTGCTGATGGTGATGGGATCAGTCCATGTAAGTGTAAGGGGTTACTCCGATGGGATCAGTCCATGTAAGCGTAAGGGGGCACTCCAATGGGAACAGTCAATGTAAAGGGGCACTCCGATGGGATCAGTGCATGTAAGGGGACACTCCGATGGGAACAGTACATGTAAGGGGGGCACTCCGATGGGATCAGTGCATGTAAGGGGACGCTCCGATGGGAACAGTCCATGTAAAGGGGCACTCCGATGGGATCAGTGCATGTAAGGGGACACTCTGATGGGAACAGTCCATGTAATGGGGCACTCCGATGGGAACAGTCCATGTAAAGGGGGCACTCCGATGGGAACAGTCCATGTAAAGGGGGCACTCCGATGGGAACAGTCCATGTAAGGGGGCACTCCGATGAGAACAGTCCATGCAAAGGAGCAAACCGATGGGAACAATGCATGTAAGGGGGCACTCCGATGGGATGAGTCCATGTAAAAAGGCACTTCAATCGGAACAGTCCATGTAAGGGGTAGAGGCGGCTTCATGTCGGTCAATCAGATAACAAATGGCTGAGGGTCCGGCAGTCTGTGTTCTTTATCAGAAGGGTCACCTCTATGCTGCAGCTTCAAAGCAGGGAGCCGGCCTCTGCAGATTGCCAGTGACCTCCGACCCCCAGGTCCCATTAAGGGAACCTGCCTACAATACAGCCGCCATTACTAGGTGGTCCCGGATGTAATAGAAAGGTCAAATTGTGGAGGATTGTATGAGCACAGCACACATTGTCAGAACAGATTGGTGGAGATCGCTCTTCAATCATGTCTGACTTTCGCCCCACACCATGATGGTCACATGATTGCTTGGGTGGGCGCTAACGATGGTGGATCCTCATACAACTCACTGTTTATGTCTTACAGAGCCCCTCCCCCATACTGGGAATCTGATTGGACGTGAAGTAACGTCAGCCTCATGGTGGAAGAGCCGTGAGCCGCCAACATGGACACCAAATGCGTAAAGGTGGCGGAACGATGTCGGCAAGTGAAGGGCGAGGGGACGGACATGAAGTATCAGATGATGGGTGCAGTGAGCAGCAGGCGCTGTCAGTACTTCATCCAGAAGACAGGTAGGTGGGTGAGGATGGGAGCAAAGGGGTCCTCACTGGGGGAAGGAATGGTGTGTCACCCATATACAGAGAGGGCTCAAAATACTCATGTATGAGCTGGAAGTGGCAGGAGATCAGTGCTGGTAGTATCCATCACAGACAACACTGACCCATCCTCCCATCCCTGCGATCCCCACATACTGACCCATCCCTGCGATCCCCACATACTGACCTATCCCTGCAATCCCCACATACTGACCTATCCCTGCAATCCCCACATACTGACCCATCCTCCCATCCACCACATACTGTCCCATCCCTGCAATCCCCACATACTGACCCATCCCTGCAATCCCCACATACTGACCCATCCCTGCAATCCCCACATACTGACCCATCCCTGCAATCCCCGCATGCTGACCAATCCCTGCAATCCCCACATACTGACCCTTCCCTGCAATCCCTACATACTGACCTATCCCTGCAATCCCAGCACCAACCCTCCTCACCAACCCAACACTGCCTCTCCCATCCACCACATACTGACCCATCCCTGCAGTCCCCACATACTGACCCATCCCTGCGATCCCCACATACTGACCCATCCCTGCGATCCCCACATACCGACCCATCCCTGCGATCCCCACATACCGACCCATCCCTGCGATCCCCACATACCGACCCATCCCTGCGATCCCCACATACCGACCCTTCCCTGCGATCCCCACATACCGACCCATCCCTGCGATCCCCACATACCGACCCTTCCCTGCGATCCCCACATACCGACCCATCCCTGCGATCCCCACATACCGACCCATCCCTGCGATCCCCACATACCGACCCATCCCTGCGATCCCCACATACCGACCCATCCCTGCGATCCCCACATACCGACCCATCCTTGCGATCCCCACATACCGACCCATCCCTGCGATCCCCACATACCGACCCTTCCCTGCGATCCCCACATACCGACCCATCCCTACGATCCCCAGATACCGACCCTTCTCTGCGATCCCCACATACCGACCCATCCCTGCGATCCCCACATACCGACCCATCCCTGCGATCCCCACATACCGACCCATCCCTGCGATCCCCACATACCGACCCATCCCTGCAATCCCCACATACCGACCCATCCCTGCAATCCCCACATACCGACCCATCCCTGCAATGCCCACATACCGACCCTTCCTTGCAATCCCCACATACCGACCCATCCCTGCAATCCCCACATACCGACCCATCCCTGCAGTCCCCACATACCGACCCATCCCTGCAGTCCCCACATACCGACCCATCCCTGCAATCCTCACATACCGACCCATCCCTGCAATCCCCACGTACCGACCCATCCCTGCAATCCCCACATACCGACCCATCCCGGCAGTCCCCACATACTGACCCATCCCTGCAGTCCCAGCATCGACCCTCCGCACAGTAGTGTATTTTACTTTTTTGCTGCCCTAGGCAAGACTAAAATTGAGCACCCCCTATCTACATTTATCTCTCCCCTTGCTGTTTAAGATCCACCTCTTCAGTACAGGAGCATGATGGAGGGCAGTGTGACATGGCAGGGGGGGTCGTGGGACAGGAGAGGGTCAGCATGATGGGGGGCAGCAGGACAGGAAGGGGGCAGCAGGAGAGGAGGGGGGCAGCAGGAAGGGGGAGTAGGCCATCGAGACAGGTAGGAGGGTAGCAGGACAAGAGGGAGGCATCATGACAGGGGGAGGGCAGCATGATGGGGGGTAGCATGATGGGTGGGGAGACAGGTGGGGGCAGAGGGACAGGAGAAGTGCAGTGGGACAGGAGGAGGAGCACAGAGGGACAGGTGGGGGGCATGGAACAGGATCGGGGCAGCGGGACAGGAGGAGCGCAGAGGGACAGGTGAGTGGCAGTGGGACAGGAGGAGCACAGAGGGACAGGTGGGGGGCAGCATGACGGGGGCATGGGACAGGATCGGGGCAGCGCGACAGGAGGAGCGCAGAGGGACAGGTGAGGGGCAGTGGGAAAGGAGGAGCGCAGAGGGAAAGGTGAGTGGCAGTGGGACAGGAGGAGCTCAGAGGGACAGGTGGGGGGCAGCGTGACAGGGGGCATGGGACAGGATCGGGGCAGCGGGACAGGAGGAGCGCAGAGGGACAGGTGGGGGGCAGCGTGACAGGGGGCATGGGACAGCATCGGGGCAGTGGGACAGGAGGAGCGCAGAGGGACAGGTGAGGGGCAGTGGGACAAGAGGAGCACAGAGGGACAGGTGAGGGGCAGTGGGGACAGATGGGGGGTAGTGGGACAATGTGGGGGGACAGGAGGGGGGAAGTGGAACAGGTGTGGGAAAGGGTGACAGGAGGGGGCAGCGTGACAGGGGGCAGTGTGACGTAGAGGGGGCAATGGTACGGGGGAGGGAAGTGGGACAGGTAGGGGGCTGTGTCGGCGGGACAGGAGTGGGGAAGCACCAGTCCTCCAAGCTCTTACCTGTCCTGCAGGGGCTCCTCCAGACAGTGTCAGGATCACTCCAGGAGGGACGCTTGTGTCCCATATCCCTCAGGATCTCCGGCGGCGGCTGCAAAAGAGTGGGGGGCTCCTACACCCTGACCTCGTTCTTTTCTTTTTCCTCCTCCGCTGGCACCTTCTGGCCATCCTGCCCATCCCAGCGCACACTGACAGTGGGCCCCGCCCTCACGCGCTCCGAGCGCACACCAGGGATCCGCCCACCACTCTTCTCTCCTCTGCAGCCGGTCCCTTAGCCCGGGTAACTCTCCTTGTGTGTCGGCTTGGCTGTACACTCATCCATGGCAGCACTGTTGCTGACACACACAGTGTCCCTTCTGCTTGGGGGGTGTGCCGCCCCCCTGTAAACTGCCACCCTAGACAAACGCCTTGTTTGCCTCATTGGAGATACACCCCTGCCTCCTCACCACCCCCCAACACTAACACAGTCCCATCCCTGCAACCAAAATCAGAACAATAACCCTCCTGGAGCCTTGTTTGCCAGGAAATTCCCTCGTAGACATTCCTCACCAGAACACGTAACCTGTATGCATAGCCAAAACGTTTTTTTCTGTTCTTGGTTAAGTGGGAAGGATCGGCGCCCCTGTTGTGTTTTATTGGGTTTTTTTTCCCACCTGGGAGAGTCTCTATTTTTCTTATAAATACAATGTGAATATGATATCAAACCAAAAAAACCTTAAACCCACTCTAATTCCTAATTAGAAGAAACCTTCAACCCCTGAAAGTTTAAAACCAAATAAATTATTCCAAAAAAGAATCTTCCCTCTTTCAACAAATTTTCCACCTATATTAAAACACCAAAACCTCCCCTTATCAGTGATAGTCATATAAGCAAACTAACAAAAAACATAAAGTTCAGTGTCTCGGTAGTCAATAAAAAAGTGTAGAACTTGAAAATTTTCTTGCAATGTTGATTGTGTCCAATGACTTTTGTGAAAAACCTCAAAATTAAAGAAACCCAAAATAGTGCATTAACATAACACAAACAAAGAAGAAGAAAAAAAAAAAAAATTCACACACACACACACACACACACACACACATATATATATATATATACACACACATACACACACAGATATATATATCAAAAAAATGTGCAACACTAAGTGAGACAAAAAACAGTGAAACACTTGTGAAACAATCTGAAAAAAATTATTCCCAGCAACACTCGTGCTCAAGAAAATATATAATCCTGAAGTGATACACTCAGTGAGAATCCTAACCCACACGTGACACTTCTAGTGAGTAAGGAAAATATACCCTTACCAACAGTAGGAAAAACCAGCGCCTTTATAATACAACTTGTAGAAATCCTCCCAAAGAACTTTCTCCTCCTCTCCTCCTTCACTTGTTATTGGAGTAACAATGTAATGCCATCCTCAATCACAAGCCTTGATCACAGATTTACCAGGCTCCAATGTAATGGAAAATGACCATGGTGTGACTCCGCATATATTCAAAATAGTATCACTTTAATGAATCTGCTTACATTTGAAGGTTAATTTGAAATGCGATTTTGAGACAAACCCCACTTTCTGGGGATTACCAGGCAGTTCCCACACGAGGTGTACAGTGATTCCCACAACAAAGATGGCCGCCGTGACACTTCCGGTTCCTGCTCCTTGCGTTTGACCTCACTTCCTGTTGACGCGTTTCGTCATATCCGGGACTTAGTCATAAGAGATAGGGACGTCCGGACACCTGGCTGCAATATATAATGCTCCTCAATTTGTTGACGATACTCCGATCGCCATATTGGAACAGGGAAACATCGCCCTTACTAAACCAAACAGCGGGATCTTAGACTCACAGGAAATGTCCTCCCTGTGCAATCGGAACACGGTACCTTAAACAGCCACATCCAACATAACATTCATATCACATAACCCAAATCAATCCAGAAAAGTGCATTAATATATATCCTAACTGGTGAATCATGATTTCTCACTAAATACAAACATTAATTAAAAACATAATTAAAAACATTATTTTATTCACTAAATACCCCATACTGCATGTATGTCCTAACAGAAATCTCATCTAATATAATAAGCTACATTAAGACTAGTATCTCTACTCCCTAATCCCCCTACTGGTCATGATTAATATTACCATCTTATTTAAAATACAAATTCAAATAAATTCCACATATAATTATAATCACTTATAAAATATTATTTCTTATTACCCTAAAAAACTAGAAAAATATTAAAATTAAATAACAAAAATCAAATTAGATTAAAATTAAAGTAAAAAAAACTTTCTCTTTTTATTAGAAATTAGAAATAAAACAATTTAGGTCTAAATCCACATTTAATCCTCTGGGTCTAAGTGTTCTTAACTGGAATATCCAGAATGTTTCATTTTGTGATAAAATTTTAATTTTATCACTACCTCTCCAATGGGCTTCTATAGAATCAATTCCACAGAATTTCAGGGTCCGCGGATCGCAGTTATGGACATCCCTGAAATGTCTGGAAAAGCAGTGATCTTTCTTACCTTTTCTAATATTATTAACATGTTCGCTCAATCTTTTATGAAGGGGTCTTGACGTTCTGCCCACATACTGTAAGTGGCACGAACATTCTAATAAATATGTAAGAAATGCCGAATTACACGAAATACATTTTTTTATTTCAAAACTCTTTCCAGTATTTTGTGAAGTAAATTCTGTTATAGATCTACTATTAATACCTGTTGTTTTACATATGGAGCATTTCTTACAAGGGTAAAATCCTTTAAGATTAAACATATTCATCTTCTTTTTCATTGGGAGAGAAATAACATTTTTCACTAAAATATCCCTTAAATTGTTTGTTCTCCTATAAATAAACGTAGGTTTTTCTGGTATTGACTGGCCCAAAATCCTGTCCTTTTTGATAACTGGCCAGTGTTTATTAAAAATAGATTCTATCTCTTTGTATTGGCAATTATATCTAGATATAAACGCATAATCCAACCTCTTATTTTTCTCTTTTATTTGTTTTGGTTGATATCTGACTTTTTGATCTCCAATATAATTCTTACTAATTTTAAACCTAATTTTTTCTAACTTAATGGGGTCATACCCTTTCTGGACAAACCTGTCTTTAATTAACTCTGTTTGTTCTATATATTCCTTCAATCTAGAACAATTACGCATAATTCTAACGAATTGACTTTTGGGTATACCATTTATCCAAATAGGGTGGTGACAACTATTAGTCGGTATAAAGCCATTTCTATCTGTTTCCTTGAAATATGTTTTAGTAAAAAGAGAATCATTTTCTTTAAAAATATTAAGATCTAAAAAATTAATAGACATAAAATCAACAGTAAACGAAAAACCTAAATTATATTCATTATTCTCTAAAAATAAGAGGAACTCTTTCAGTGATTCTAGGGAACCTTCCCACATAACCAAGATATCATCAATGTAACGTTTCCACAATATGAGTTCCTTCCTTCTATTTTTAAAAATGTCCTTCTCCTCCCATTTTGCTAAAAATATATTAGCAAGGCTTTGCGCCCATTGCAACCCCTTTTTTTTGTACAAAGAAGTCTCCATTATACCAAAAATAATTCTTATCTAAACAAAATTCAAGTAACTGGATAATAAACTTTCTCTGCTTAATGTGAAGATCAGAGAAGTTTTTCAAAGCCCATTTAATGGCTTTAATGCCATCATTATGTTTAATATTCGTATATAAAGCATTAACATCAATTGTAACTAGCAGAGTCTCCTTAGTAATTCTCATATTATTCACTATATTAATGACATCACTGCTATCTTTTAAATATGAAGGCATTTTTCTCACTATCGGCTGTACATAAAAATCAATATATTCACCCGTTCTTGAATATAAAGACCCAATCCCATTAATTATAGGTCTACCCGGGGGATTGGTCAAATTTTTATGAATTTTGGGTAAATAGTAAATAATTGGCGTTTTACAATGATTGGGAATCAAGTATCTCCCTTCTTTTTCTGATAAAATACCATCTTTTTCTGCTTCCTTCACTAGATTATGGAGCGTTTTTTTGTACAGTTTTACTGGATTATTTTTAATTTTCATATATGTTTCCTGATCATTTAACATATGTTCCATTTCTTTTTCATATGCAGATCTGTCTAAAACAACCACCCCCCCCTTATCTGCAGGTCTGATAACAATATTTTTCTTTTCTTTCAGGGATTTTAGTCCTAATTGAAAAGCTTGATCTTCCTGATATTTTTTCCTTTCCATCTCTGTTAAATCATCAATGACCATATTTTTAAAGGCCTCTATATAATGATTCTTATTATTAGTAGGATTAAATGTTGAATAATTTCTAAGTCCACTATGTGCGTAAATATCACTAGGGCTATTTTTATTTGCATTTTTATTAGGACCCGGTAATGAGGCAAAATATTTTTTAATATTTAATTTTCTCATATATTTGTTAATATCTACATAGATACCAAATTTATCCAATTTTGCCTTCGGTGCAAATTTTAGACCTTTATCTCTATTTTTCTTGATGGCTGTTGTCACTGAAGCAGAACATTATGAGAAATGTAAAATTGTAAAGCTGTTCCCAGAAAAGGAATAGAGAAGTCCTCCAATGCAGACATTTGTTCTACTCTATCCAAAAGTGAAAACGATTTGGCTATAGATACAGTTAACTCCATTTAATCCCTCATTATATGTCACTTACTGTTACCAGGACATAGAAGGTGAATCTCCCCAGGGGAACACAGATCGCAATAACAATTTCATAGGGAATCTAACCCATGACTTGCTTCCATTGTGAGGATCTTTTAGGAGATCAATAGGAAGGATTTTCCCAACAAAGCTTGAATGATGATCCACCAGGCCAGAGAAAACCTGGTGTTTGGTGACAGGTGCATCAGTTTGTCCCGAGATTGAACCGATTTGTCCCAGGATGAACTAACAAAAGAAAAGAGCAATCATTTTCCTAATGACACCAGTGTAATGGAAATTATTTTTGACTCCAATTTAAGGCTCGTTCACACTTGACTGTTTTACCAACGCTTGCCAAATACACCTATAGCGTTTGGCATGTGTTGGTCCGGCGTTTGCGGAGCGTTTTTTAACGCTCGGCAAATGCCGCATGCGCGGTTTAGCGGCGGTTGCTAGGCGTTTTCCGAGCATTAAAAATGCCTCACAAACGCCTATAATGAAGTTTGAATGGTGTTACCGCTCCGCAAACACCCCGCAACCGCACCGCAAACGCCAGTCAGGCGTTTGCGGAGCGGCACCATAGACTAGAATAGGAGGCTTCAACGCCTCCTGACTCGACCAGAGGTGTCCTTTTTGCCTCGATGCTAATGCTCCCATTAGAACAGCACCATGTGCTGCAATGTGCAGAATTGTCCGAGGCGTTTGGGAAGCGGTAAAAACGCTTCCCAAACGCCTCTCTTCCGCCTGCACACAACGCTAGTGTGAACGTAGCCTTACTGGCAATTTTTCCACTGACATCCATGTATGTGAAAAATATTACCAAAGGGATGCTCACATAAGGGGAATTATTTTCCCACTGACACCAATGTAATTATTTTTTTTTTTGCACACTGTCACTGGTATGTTGGTGGGGAATAGTGTTCCCATTGACACCAGTATAAAGGGCATTATTTTACAATCTTTACCAATTTAAAGTAGCAGTAAACTTGTTATATACACGCACGCACGCACACGCACACACGTGTTAAAGGGAGTTCTTCATTGCTGTGCTGTCAGTGTGTGGTGATTTCATGTGGTCTTCCTTCCAATGTGAGGTTTCCCATCCACACCAAATAAACCCCTTCCCACCGGCTGTACACTTATGTAGCAACACACTGACACCAGTGAAACAGGAATTATTTTCCCATCTACAGCAACTTGAGAGCATTATATTCCCAGTGACATAGATGTAAGTCAAATGTACAAGCAGGCATTATATTTTAACCGACATCAATGTATGAGGAATTATTTTCCCACTGACATCAATGTTAGGCACATTGGGGAGATCCAGATTGCCTTTAAAACATCTGCACATAATTAAGGAAAGCCTTGCTCGTAAAGTTCCAAAACATGCAACAGACTTGGGTAGTTCCTATTTTGGGAATTTTCAAATGTAAGAATTACTGACAGTTTGTAGATAACGTATCAGGAGGTAATTAAAACCACCTCCAATTTGGTGCACAGAGACAGGCCAGACCATGTTTGCGCTGCAAAGCTGTTGTGAATGTTACGCTTCCTCCTTAGGGCTTGCTGGTTGCTAGAATGCTGGAGGCTGCTGCTATCCTAGCAACCAAGGATGCATCTCTGGCTCCATTCAGCTGACAACCAGGAGATTCTCCAGGTGACAGCTGATTGTAAATGAAGGGGCTAAGAATGCCGGCTGATGTAATAAACCAAATATAGCTATGGCACTTTTTGAACAATGACATCAGTCAGCATCCCCAGCACCCCAACCCTTTGTTTACATTCAATTGTAGGCTGGGGAACATTCCAATCATCAGCTGAATGGGGCGAGGGATGCGTAATTATTTGCTAAGGCACTGCCTACTGCACACCTAACAGCATCTTACCAACCAATGGCACTGTGCGGCTCAGGAGCTAAGTATGAACTGAGGACAGGGTGTCCGCAGTTTGTACACTGTGGCCTCATTGCTGCACCCCTCATCATGCCTCTATGTGACACATTGTTGTGCCTGTTTATTACGTTTACAAAAATGGCAACTGTCCCATTTTATAGCTAGTTTTAGAAGATAAGTTCACCTTTAAAAAAATAAATAAATAAATAATACATGTACATCTTTTTGTAGGTAAGAAAATGTGCATTTATTAGAAAGCATCGCTCCTGCAATCAGCAGATCGCGGGTGCTATGCAGGACTTCTGCAGACTTGTCAGTGTATGTGTGCTTTTACTCCGTACGGGCAAGCAGATACACACTGACGGGAAGAGACAACGAACTATCACAGTGCTCAACAGTGCTGTGGTAATTCACTGAGGACTACAAGCCGAGAGTGTCGTTTCCCATTAACAGAATTCTGTGACTGAATGACACTGCCGGGCGGGTGAGCAATAGGTATCCCGTGCCTATTATGTGGTATAGGTATCCTAATTAAGGAAGCTGCTTACACCAAAAAACGTGTATCTCCTCTCAACTGAAGGATCAACAGTTATTAAAGCTAAAATCAGTGCTACCCATAAATCAGCATAATTAACAATGTGTCTCATTAATAAAATCATACAAGTTAGGCCTCGTTCACACTATACGTGCAGAAAAACTGATGGAAAAGTTTTCACTCGCAGAGCACAAGTTTACATCTGTTTTCATACGCATATCAGTGAGTTTTATACAGGGAATAGGGCACATAGAGAACTATTGTTTTCTTTGTACCCTTGCAGAACGTATGCAGAAAAACTCAGAAAGGTATATAGAAAAAAATGGCACGAACAAGGCCTTAGGTTCTATGACTATTCGTAACAATGTAACATGACAATATAAATACATGCAATAAAGGAAAAAAATAAATTAAGATTAAAATGATAAAAAAACTTAAAAATATATATATTAATAATATATTTTTTAATTATTATTTTTATTTTCATTTTTAGTAATTTTTTTCTATTTTTTTTCTTTATTGCATTTATTCACATTGTTACATTACAGTTTTACAAATAGTCACAGAACTTTATTGTTACATGATTTTATAAATGAGACACATTGTTAATTATGTTCATTTATGGGTGGTGCTGCACTTGCTTAATTTTGGGGATTTGCTGTTTTTGCCGCCCTTCGTCAGACCCCTGGTCACACTTTTTTCTGGTCTGCCTATATGAAATCTTAGGAGTCTTTTAGTTGAATCCCATGGTCAAAAATGAAACTGCCCAGAGACAATACATTCTTTCTCCAGTTTTGACATTTGTAACCAAAAGATGACAAGCCTGCCCACCACGACAAGGTAGACTCTTTCAGGGCAGGACCTACACTAAACTACACTACGCTAACCTACTCCATGCTAGTCATCGTATTCTTAGTGTTAGATGCCTGATTGTAATAAGCCTCATCCTAGAACCTTCCATCTTCCTCTCCAGACTTGTTTACTAAGATCTACATAAGAACAACCCTTTTCATTCACAAAACAGAGAACAGACTTGACATGGTTGTTGCTGTTCTCTTATGGTGGGTGATGCAGTGGTCAGCAATGATCACCTGTAATGTCCCGACACATTTCCCCTTCTTTAATCAATGCAGAGCTCTCTTCCACATAGATGCCTTCAGTCTGAAAGGTCTAAAGCGATTTAATTGTAGTGAAGTTTGTTCACAGAGAACTGCCTTTGTCGCCCTCCTCATCCTACCAGTCCTCAGTTTTACTGACATAGAAAAATGCTCACAATAGTGTGTTACAATAAATAATTGGATGTTAAATAAATAAATTAGGTTTTTTTTAGAATTACAATTCCAAAACATCTGAATAGAGCCCATGGCAGCAACAGGGGGAATGACAACCCTCAGGGTACTGTGATCACCCCCTGAAGGAGGACACCCCACCCACATTCCATCTATCAGGCCATGCACAACACCCCAGTTATTCCACCAGACCACACCCAACTGGGAGGAGGTGCAATCAATTCTGAACTTCGTGAACCCAACAGGAAGGCCGAGACTTCCTCAGAACTATGCACCACCAACATTCCTGTCCTGCCACAGTTTCAGAGCTTCCCCGAGAGGTAGCCTCACTCCATTCCTTCAGGCACAGAGTGTCTACACTCCGCCTAAAAAAAATCCTGTGCTAATACACTATTATGAGCATTATTTCTCTGTTTTTTAAGGGTTTATTTACTTTTTTAATTATATTAATAAAAGGTAATTTTATTTTGGTTTATTCACATATATTATGGATTGGCAATATGAGATTATTAGTATACAGTATTTGATTAAAGGTTTTGTATATTAAAATATTTTTTATATACATATAATTCTGTATACTAATTTTTATATTAATTGCATCAGGTTGGTATCACCCGTTTTTTTTGAGGATTAGGGGGTGAGTTTTTTCATTTTTTTATCTAGTGTATTTTTATCAAATTTATAATTATTTAGATTATTAAAGGTTTTTTGAGGCTGTCCAATTTATACTGTCCAATAATGATGTTGGGAGCCATTAAGGGATATATACTATATAGTGCCATTAAGAAGTACTGCCCTGTGATCTATAGGGTCTGTGGAAAACAGGCTTGTTTTCACTGCGAGTCCGACGGTAGGGTTGCCTAGTTACCATTCGGACTACACTAGTATGGCAGTGGTTGTCCCGCCCAGCGGTCTGATTGGCAGACCTTCAGCCTATAAAATGGAGTACTGTCTACCAATCACGCAGTCCTGAAGAAGTCAATCGCATTCCTGTTCAAAATGCATGCTATTCTTTGCGGTGCAATTTGCGTCCTTACATTTTGTATGGACGCCAATGGCATAGCAAAGTATCGGTAATTGGTAACGGCGAGTACTTGAGCGACAGTATCGATATCACACTTGCATCCCTAGTTAGGATATGACAGTGTTGTATCTGATGAATGTTAGACAATGTGGCCAGTAGATTAGATCCATCAGCATTTAGAGCCCGGAATTCAAATGTTGGAATTGTGTCCCTGGTGGTGGGTGTTTATTGGCTAGAATAGTTTTCTCACACCTTTATTTCCACAATCTACCTGACTCACTTACCTCATTCCTGATGCTGCTGACAACCGCCAATAATCCAGACGGTACGGCTTTATTCTTTCATGCACAAATCTGAGACCGCAGAACTGAAAGCAAATGCTGCACAAAAAATAGATGACTGGAGTGTTAACTAGTGGATGTGTATTTCTTATTTCTGAAAGATAAAGATGTCATGTAGGGCCAGTTCACACCACAAAACGCACTCTGGATGCATTCTGGATACGTTTTTGCTTACAGTTCACACCACACTCTGTTGCAGTGCAGTTTTGATGCAGTTTGCCATGTTCCAGTATGGTTCTGTGTAGAACAAAATGCAGCATTTTCTCTTTTTTTCCTGCACCAGAAGCTGAAATAGTCTGTGGGATTTGCAGTGTGCATAGAACAGTGCGTATGATCACAACTAGTGCGCATGCTTGTTTCAAACAAACAAGTGGTGGGGGGGGAGCATAGGTATGGGAGCTCATGGAAGATGTAGCAAGGAAGCAGAAAAACACAGTAAGAAATGATGTAATAAAAAATAGATTATTACAGGGCTATGAACTAGAGGATGTGTTTTTGGATTTTTTCTGAATAATAAGGATATTGTTTGTTTAGTGTCACAAAATAAAATCCATCTTCCTCCTTCCCTTTATAGCCAGCCAATCCTCTCCTTTTTTGTAAGATGTTAAAAATGTGATACTAAGCTTTGGAGTAAAAAAATGTGTTAACCTTAAAAATGTGTTTTTACTGTTTCAAATCTCCATTTGTTTTTTGTGATTGGGCCGTGGGCTGTGTAGTGTGTGTAGAGCAGCGTACATGGCCATAACTAATATTCACTGCTATTTTCACATGAATAGAAGTCTGGGGGATAGGAGACATTCAGGAGTTAATGGCGGATGTCACAAGAAGGCAGATACACAGTAAGAAGCAATTTAATGGAAAATAGATTATGGGAGCATTAACTAGTGGATGTTTAATCTATATATATATATTTTTTGTGCAAAATAAAGATATCATTTAGTGTCACAAAAAAAACAGGCCCCTCCCCTCCTTATAGCCGGCCAATCATGCTCCTTCCTTGCGAGATGTTAAAGTGACTCTCCTGAGATGGGCTATGGGATTTGCAGTGTGCATAGAACAATGCACATGATCGCAACTAGTGTGCATGCTTGTTTCCAAGAAACCGGTGAGGAGGAAAAGCATAGGTGTGGGAGCTCATGAAGGATTGGGGAAAACCTCCTGCGCTCAATCCTACTAAACTAATAATAAGCTGCTACACCTGCACCTTATTACCGAAAGTGAAAAACCAAAATATAACAATCAATAAGTGTAGCGCTCTGGTGATAACTAACTAAATCTCAACATAAACAACATGTGATATAATGGTGGAACAAACCGTGAATCTTAATGAGAATGAATGCTAAAACAGTGCAACATCACAGGATATTGTGCATATGGTGGACATGACTAATATTAAGCCCCCTAATACAGGGGATATACCCTATAAAACAAGTGCTCTGTGTCAACACACTTTATTCATACCATAAATAAACCGCTGAAATCAGAAAATATATATATATATACATACAGCAAGTGAATATAAATGAACACATCACTGAAAGTAATATCTCATAAACAAAACGTGCCACCAGTGTCCACAACAATAAATGCAATCATGCAGGTGAATCTTGTGCGTTTGTAGGCTCTGGTGATGACTCCACACACAGCTAGATTGGCTCATCACCTCCTTGCTGCGACCCTAAAAGGGCCTAAATGCCTTATGGATCACTCCTGGATCCCCCTTGGGTTAAAGCGTATCCTCTAGGAATATCCTAAATGGCTGTTATTCAGAAAAATCATCTCCCACATGGTCCACAAAGAGAAAATCCTCCATAGTGTATTATCATTTATTAACACAGTAATTAAAATAATATACACAGGACACTCACATGATATATCTTCTTGTATACAGCATTTTGAACCTCATGTATGGGTGTACTTGCATGGGTTCTTTAGGGAGTCCAAAGATGGCGTCCGCGCCGAAAATGACGTCACCTACGCCTTGCATCACCTCTCACGTGACTTCCTCAGGGACCCTGACACCATTATGTCACATGTTGTTTATGTTGAGATTTAGTTAGTTTTCACCAGAGCGCTACACTTATTGATTGGTATAGCTCATGAAGGATGTTACAAGGAAGCAGAAAAACACAGTAAGAAATGATTTTATGAAAAATAGATTGTTACATTAACTAGCTGATGTGTATTGGATTTTTTTCTGAATAAGGATATTGTTTAGTGTCACAAAAAAAATCTGGCCTCCTCCTTCCCCTTATAGCCAGCCAATCCTCTCCTTTTTTGTTAGATGTAAAAGAAGTGACACTAAACTTTGGTTTAAAAAATGTGTTGTTAACCCAAAAAGTAGTTTTTACTGCTTCAAATCCCAATTTTTGTTTTTTTTGTGAGTGGGCTGTGCAGTGTATGTAGAGCAGTGTACATGGCCATAACTTATATTCACTGCTCTTTCCAAATAAACAGAAGTGAGGGGGATAGGAGACATTTGGGAGTTAATGGCGGATATCACAATGATACACAGTAAGACACAATTTCTTGAAAAATATTTTTTTTTTTTTGTTAAATCAAGATATCATTTAGTTTAAGAAAAAAAAAAATCTGACCTCCTCCCCTAATAGCCAGTCTATCACATTCTTTTCTTGCAAGATGTTAAAGTGGCACTCCAGTATGCATAGAACAGGCGTATGATCACAACTAGTGTGCTCATTTCAAACAAACAAGTGGGGGGAAAGCATAGGTGTGGGAGCTCATGAAGGATGTTACAGGAAGCAGAAAAACACAGTAATAAATTGTTTAATGAAAAATAGTTTATTACAGGGCCATTAATTAGTGGATGTGTACAATTATAAACAACAAATTCTCACACAGTCACAAATGCTACTAAAAATATTCCCTTCTTGTGTCAAATACAAAACTATATATCAGAAAGCAGCTCACACTAACACATACTCATGATGTGCGTGGATTCTAATACATAAAACACACAGTGCCGCGCTCTCTTTTAGTATGTGAGAGCAAACAAATTATGTTATAAAACAGTGAACATATGTGAAAAAAAGTCTCCAAGTATAAAGTTTTTCTTCAACTTGAAACAAACTTCACAATTTCATATCTTCATGCAATATAAATCCTCTACCACAAACGCCAGATGTGCCCTCACCAGGGGTTTTTGACCTCACATATAGTTCAAAAACCGCTTGTGTTCCTTGAGGTGGACATAAATGGTCAGATGTATCCTGAAAAAGGTATCTTCCTCCAAAGATTAAAGGGATCGGTGATCTTTCCTCTTCCATTCAGTATACATGTCAAAAAATGAGTAAAACACAATAGTGCGTTATCCTTTAAAACACATTACTTTACTAAAAGCATAAAAAGTGGCCAGTCACAGAGTACAGGTACTAGATCGCACCAGATATATGCGCAATTATATCTGGAATACTCTTGTATGAGCAATCAAAGGAAACTCCACTCCTGAAATGTAACAATGTGGTTGTAACGATGAAGGGGGGGCTTGGTGACGTCATGAAGCTCGCTGTTCATCGTTACAACCACATTGTTACATTTGAGGAGTGGAGTTTCCTTTGATTGCTCATACAAGAGTATTGCAGGTTTTAATTGCGCATATATCTGGTGCGATCTAGTACCTGTACTATGTGACTGGCCACTTTTTATGCTTTTAGTAAAGTAATGTGTTTTAAAGGATAACGCACTATTGTGTTTTACTCGTTTTTTTATCATGTATGCTGAATGGAGGAGGAAAGATTAAAGGGATCGGTGATCTTTGGAGGAAGATTCCATTTTCAGGATACATCTGACCATTTATGTCCACCTCGAGGGACACATGCGTTTTTTGACCAAACTATATGTGAGATCAAAAACCCTGTTGAGGGCACATCTGGCGTTTGTGGTGGAGGATTGATATTGCATGAAGATATGAAATTGTGAAGTTTGTTTCACGTTGAAGAAAAATATTATACTTGGAGACTTTTATTCACATAGGTTCACTTTTTCTTTTTTCACATATGTTCACTGTATTATAACATAATTTGTTTGCTATCACATACTAAAAGCGCGGCACTGTATGTTTTATGAACTAGAGGATGTGTATTGGATTTTTTCTGAATGATAAGGATATTGTTTAGTGTCACAAAAAAATCCGGCCTCCTCCTTCCCCTTACAGCCGACCAATCCTCTCCTTTTTAGTAAGATGTTAAAGAAGTGACACTAAACTCTGGTTTAAAAAATATATCCAACTCAAATATGTGTTCTTAAGCCAAAAAAAAGTCATTGGTGCTCCCAGACCCTCCAAATCTCCATTTTTACTTTTTTTAATTTGTGATCCAACTTCCTGATATGGGCCCTGGGCGATGGATGATGGGGCGTGCAATGTGTATAGAGCAGTGTACATGGCTACAACTAATATTCACTGCTGTTGTCAAACAAAGAGAAGTGGGGAAAAGGAGAGGTTTGGGAGTTAATGTAGGATGTCACAAGGAGTTTCATTTTCAAATAGAAGTTGGAGGGAAGGTGTGGAATCTCATGGAGGATGTTACAAGGAACTAGAAAAACACAGTAAGAAATTATTTCCTGAAAAATAGATTACAGGGACAGTAACTAGCGAATGTGTTTGGGTTTTTTTTTCTGAATAATAGGGATATTGTTTAGTGTCACAAAAATAAAAAAATCTGGCCTCCTCCACCCCTATAGCCAGCCAATCCTCTCCTTTTTTGTAAGATGTTAATGTTAAGATGTTCTAAAAATGTATACAATAACCCAAAAAAGTAACTTTTTCTGATCCAGATCTCCATTTTTTGTAATCCAACTGCCAGCTGTGGGTGACAGGTGGTGGGTTTTGCAGTTTGTATACATAAAATATAATATTATATATAACATTTTATTTTTTAAACAGAAATGAGAAGAAAAGGAGAGGTTCAAGGGTTAAAGAGGATGTTACATGAAGTCAGAAACACACCATAATATCTTATATTAACTTACCACTATTTTATCTATGTTTAAAAACTAAAATCTATTTTTTTTTTTTTTTTGTAATTTTTTTTTTTTTTTTGTAATTTTTTTTTTTTTTTTGTAATTTTTTTTTTTTTCCAAACAAAGTGAGGAGAAAAGGACAGATTCAGGAGACAGGGAAGATGTCAGAATCAGAAACACACAGTCTAGAGAGAGCTATGGCTAAAAAATTGACTTTTTTCCCCTTTAAGCTAGTAATTAGGGGGAGGTAAGAGAGATGGGCTGTAAACATAAAAAACCCATAATTGCCTGATGTTACTTACCTCATTCGGCCCTTACCTGATGTTACTTACCTCATTCGGCCCTGGGTCTTTTGGCTCCTTGAGGCTTGCTGTACGCTGCCTTTCTTTTGGGCTCTTTGGCGTTCAGGGCATCCAGGAGACCTTCAGCTACCAGCTCTTTGTATTTAGCCCCTTTGCTTGCTCGGGAAGAGCATCGCTGGGTGCTGGTTGTAGGCTCCTGGGATGCCAAGCTGGTGGTGATGTCCCTCCTCTTCACCTTGAGGGCCTTTCCATCTTCAGCCCTCTTCCCAGATGTCTTTGGGAACCTCACTGGATAGTGGAAGATGGGAGCCATGGTGAAGGTAGTAGCCATGTCCAGAAGCTGTCCCAGGGCCTCAGTCTTCTCAGGCTTTCCTCCCTGCAGGTAAGTGACAGCGGCCATGATGTCCTCCTCTCTGTCCTTCCCGGTGCAGTCCGAGGATGCGAATCCCAGAAGCAGAAGAGGGTCCGCTGATCCCCAGTCGAAGTCTTTGGCCATCATAATAGCAGAAACGCTGAAAACTTGCTGAAATCCACAGAAATCCACAGAAATCCTGGAGCTACAGGTGTCTGTGTCCTCTCAGCAGCACAGCTATCAACAGCGATCAACTGTCACTTTTGGTGTGAGGTTGTTTACTCAAATCTCCCCCCCCCCTCCCCCCCCCCTCCAACCGACCTGATGCTTAGAAATTCACCTGTTAGCCCATTTGTTTAACACATAAAACCTTATTTTACCCCAAATACAACCAGAAATATTGTTCTATAGACACACCCATTAATATCACCATAGATTTAGACTGGGTGCGTTTAACCCTTTTTCTGCCAGAGACGTTTTTAGGGTTTTTTTTACACATATTTTAAAAATGAATTTAAGGTGATTGCTGAAGATTACAGAAAACCCCCAAACATGATATATTTTCTTGCAGCAGAGACCCTGGCAATTCAAATATCAAAAATTATATAAAAAATTAGACAATTTATGTCACATAATATGTGTGCAATGGTTTTTCAAGCTCAAATTTTTAGTAAAAAATGTCACTAGAGTTCATTTTAGGGCACACAAACACAATATATTCCCCAAATGTTTGGTAAAATATAAAAGATGAAGTTGCACCAGGTAAATAGATGCCCAATATGTGAAGCTTTAAAACTGAGCGTGCCCATAATACAAACATGTACTTCAGCACCCTATATTTTCTCCAAGGGGACACATTAAAAGCCCCTCCAGGTCATTAGGTTGGAAGTAACTCTGTATAACAGCCCTAAAATGATTGCTGTCACTCTGGCATGTGCAGCAATGCACAACACGTGTAGCACCTGCAATGTTTTCATATGTGGGTGCCATGACCGGTGTGCTCAGGTTGGTATGTACATAGAGGGGGGGACCTTTTGGAGGTTTAAGTGCTTGGGTGTACGTTTATTTGTTGACACTTTTTATTGATATCACAGAGAGGACACCGTCTCCTATGTGATGTAATGCCTTTGTGACAGGTGCTGCTTCTTCACACATCAGGAGTCTATTTCAGCAGCAAGCCGACAGACAACTTGTGATACACATTCCCAGCTCCTGGTGTATACCCCCCCCCCCCCCCCGCTGACACCAGCATAGGACATGATGGCAGTGAGAGGGTTAATGATGCCGTAACAGATGTTGGTGTTTCTGGGGGTTGGAGGGGCCTCTTACTATATGGCGGATTCATGATTTGGCTGCCTTGTCTTGGCAGTGTGTATTTCCCTCCTGGGATCCAGTTTGTGTTTTTCTGCTCCTGATAGTTGTCTGTGAGTATGGCTGGGGAAGACAGGAATGGAGGGCACTCACACTCTATTAGTTTCACTGCAGGCAGGTGAGATGTCGGGTCTTTTAGACCCCTGTCACCAGTTACTGTGAGCAGGGAAAGGGCCACGCTCGAAATGCGTTGTCATGGTGACAGTGGAAGCCTCCATCTTGTTTTCTCCAGCTTGCGCTCCACCTTGATCCCCGGATCCAGTTAACTTCCTTTGTTGACGTCACTTCTGGTCACCGCATCCGAGCCCACGCAGGTTACCGAGTGACTCCCAGAATCCTAGTGGACCCAGCCGGAGACCCATTGATGGTGGATCCTTACTAGCGGAGTCGCTAGTGGTTATAAAACAGTCCTGTTTGCTGACATGGGCTCACCGCTGACACTCCTGAAGCTCTGTGAGCGTCTATCTCCCTGGAAGGCTTTCCTTTAATGTGCAATGTTGCTGTTTTTATTGAAGTTCATCCTCTCTTGTTCTGACTGGTATATTACCATTGATCAAGCAAGAGAGCACGTGTTTTATCTGCCATAAATATGCTGGTGCCTTGTTATAAACGTTTAGTGCCACAGTGACAGAATTGTTGTTCTGATTTTTGATTTGACATGGTGACTCCTTTATACAAGTCACTTTCCTCGAATCGCTTTTGGGACATTTGGTTTCATGTTTGCTTTTTTCACCACTCTTGGTGATTTTCATGCGAAGCAGCTGAGGACTAGCAGCCACTTTAGACAGTCATTCTATGTATACCTCACTGCCCAGCCTTAGCGCCTAAACTTCAGGATATATATCCAAATTTATTCTGCAGAAGGGCAATGACCCCAAACATACATCCAATGTCATTATAACCATCTTTACTGTAAAGAAGAACGAGGAGTCCTGGAAGTGATGGTTTGGCCCCCACAGAGCCCTGATCTCAACCTCATCAAGTCTGTTTGGGATTACATGAAGAGTCAGAAGGATAAAGGGCAGCCTACATCCACAGAGGATATGTGGTTAGTTCTCCAATCTGTTTGGAACAACCTACCTGCCGAGTTCCTTCAAAAACTGTACAAGTGTACCTAGAATTGATGCTGTTTTGAAGGCAAAGGATGGTCACACCAAATATTGATTTAATTTGGATTTCTCTTTGGTTCATTTACCTTCCATTTTGTTATTTGATAAAAATAAACTATTAGCACTTCTATGCCTGAAAGAATCCATAGTATAAGTAAACCCTCATCTTGTAAAACAGCCCATTCAGTTTGAAATAGAAATGAAGGGCAAAACATTTATGTATACAAATAGAAAAAGTGAAAACATATCTTCTGTTCTCAGCTGCATAAGGAACTCAGGGCAGAAAAACAGCAGCATACTGGTCTTCCCAGTGAAAGGCTGTGAAGGAGGCATGTCAGCACAGTTTAATCCATGGAGAGCAGGCTGAGTTGTCAGCAGAACCAGAAAACTGGCCACGCTGTGCTCTCATGCCTGGTGTGGTCAGTTTTTAATAGGAAAGCAGAGGAACTGTCAGGAACACCAACAATTTCACACAAAGCAAGCAATTCAAGGAGAACAGGATACTTTTTTTTTTGGTACAAGCACGTGGTACAACAGTTGTATGTCAGGAGTATGCAATGTTGGGCTTACATACGTAATTTACAGCATTTTTTACACCGGCCTAAAATGTTTGCACAGCAGTGTGTGTAAATAAGTGTATGTGTACGTGTGTGTGTTTATAAAAATATATTTAAAAAAATTGTACTATCCCCGAAATAAAATTTGCAACAATGTTTTTAATGGTAGTTGGATGTTTTGGATATGTTCTATTGGTGTAAGACTTGTGAATGTTACCCCTCCCTATCCTAAAACAGGACATTCAGAATAAAGACAGTCGCTCACTTTGGAATTGAATGCATGAATGGATTTCCTTCTCTGAAAACTTTCAGCCAGAGTCTGGAGTGGTTGGGACATTGATATAGATGTAAAGCTGGGTTGGGTGAAGATCTGCTGACTATTTGTGCCTCTAATGATTTTCTCCTTGTTTTTTTTTCACTTTTTTGATCATTCATTTTATCTTGGAGATCCGCATCTGTAATAACACATTCACCTGCTATTTATCTTGTTTTTCTAGCTCACCACTTTAGCACTTAAACAGAGAAAGGGAAATCGACATGGGGGATGAAAGTGAATGGTTGAAACGTCCTGATGACCAGAAGTGTGAGCACAAGGTAAGTTGTGATTTATGATGTTTAAATATGATCCACGTCATCATGCATGCCTAAAGGAGAACTTGAACTCCCTTACCCACTTCCAGTCCGGACACTTTTTTACCCTCGTCCTGTCCAGGCCAATTTTCAGCTTTCAGTGCTATGACACTTAGAATGACAATTGCGCAGTCATGCAACACTGTACCCATATGAATTTTTTAGCATTTTTTTTTAGACAGATAAAGCTTTATTTTGGTGGTATTTATTCACCACTGGGATTTTTATATTTTTTGCTATGTAAATGAAAAAGTCCAAAAATTTTGAAAAAAAGTGTTTTTCTTATAAAATTTTGGAAATAAATAGTCTTTCAGTATAAATCTTGGCCAAAATTTATTCTGTTATCTTTTTAGTAAAAAAAAATGACCCAAATTAGTTTATAACCAAAAATTATAAGTTTTAAACATTTTTTTTTTTTTTTTTTTTTACATATTGTCACCCTAGCAGTACAGTGTCACCATGGTGACACTGTACTACATGTGAGGGGTGATGAAGATTTTTTTTTTTTTTTACACTGGTTGCTTTTACACCCGTAAAGACTGTAAAAGCAATGATTTCTCCTTCTCACTAGCTGCATTCTTGCAGCCATTGAGAACTACTGTGTGAGCTGTGATTGGTCACAGCTTGTCACAGGGTACAAGGCTGTTGTGAATAGCCTTGTACCATGTGACCTCTGTGATCATTCACAGATTTCACACGTAGTAAGCAATGTCAAAAGTGACATCTTGCTTACTACTCTGCATGTGATCACTGATTGGCCAATCAGTGATCACATGATCGGGATGTCACACAGAGGTCCTGTCCGACGATTGGTGTTTCACTGTGTCCGGAGGACACAGCGGGCACCGGATTGCGGTGCTGCGTGCTCCCAGGGAGCGCGCACAAGCAGGGTGCAGGAAGGCTGTTTATAAACGGCCACACGACCCTGCACTGCCACTGTCCGGCCGTTTATATACAACAGCAGGATGGGAGGTGGTTAATGGCACTTTTTGGTTAATGGCTGGGAGGTGGCACAGCTTCACTATCATGAGCCCACTAAAGTTGGTTGTCACAGTGGATACATGATTGGGAACCCATCCCACTGGCCCTTGTCAAAAGCTGTGACTGAGAGCTGTCTTTGATGGCTCAGTTAATGTGCAGTGAGCTTGCTAATTGCTGTTGTGGGTGCATATGTGCCGACGCGGGGTGCTGAGGCCCACTTTTTCTTGCTATTGCAGATATGGGCTACATGGTTGGCAAAAGGTTACGTGAAGGGAGGATGATTTATAGTACATGCTCAGTTTTGCTACCAATGTGAACCTCCTTCAGCCCTACTTCGGGATCTTCACTGTGTAGCCCTACCTGGCACTGCAGAGCCTTTGCCTCAGTTTTTACTTGACTAGAAGGATAAAATGTGTCTGACGGAAATCCAATACATCTCACCATCCAAATACTACCGTTCCTACAGTAAAGCATGGAGGTGGTAATATCCTGTTCTGGGGGGCTTCTGTGCAGCAGGGATTGGAGCACTTGTCAGGATAGAAGGAAAGATGGATGGGGTGAAAAACCATCAAATTCTTGAGGAAAATGTGCTGCCTTCTGCCAGAAAGTTGTCAGTGAGAAGGTTTACCTTCCAACATGATAATGACCCAAAGCACACAGCAAAAATTGCCACACAGTGGTTGGAGGAGAAAAAGGTAAACGTCCTTGCATGGCCTAGTCAGAGCCCAGACTTAAACCCCTTTGAAACTCTGTGGAATGATTTAAGACTGCAGTCCACAAACAGTCACCGTCAAATTAAAGTGAACTTGAGTAGTTCTGCAAAGAAGAGCGGGCAAATATTGGCAAGTCTAGATGTGCAAAGTTAGTGGAGACCTATCCCAACAGACTAATGGCTTTAATTAACCGCTTGCCTGCCGCCCCATAGCAGATATACTGCTACAGGGCAGCTTTGCAAAATCATGTAAATATATGTGATTTTGTAGTTCCAGGTAGGGGGTTTTCGTGTGCGGTGCCCTACCCGTTCTGCTATTGGCTCCTGAGGATGTCAATCACCAGGTCCTGGCTGGTGATTTTTGGCCAGGACTAGGTGATCATCTGCAAAGCTGAGAGGGGAGAGACCTATGTGTAAACAACACAGATCTCTCTCCTGTCAGCATTGACATGCTGCACAGCACAGATCTAGAAAGCAGCAGGTTTGCTTAGTAAAACACAACATAGTACACAAAAAAATCACTCCCTAACCCACAGTTAACCCTTTGATCGCCCCAGATGTTAACTCCTTCCTGCCCAGTGTCATTAGTACAGTGTCAGTGCTTTTGATTAGCCCTGATCACTGTATTAGTGTCACTGGTCAGTGGCAGTTAGTCTCCCCCAGTGTTAGATTGCCCACTGCAGTCCCGCTATAAGTCGCTGATCACCGCCATTACTAGTATATATAAAAAAAAATCATTATACGTATGTGCCGCCATTTTGTAGATGCTATAACTTTCACGTAAACCAATTAATATACACTTATTGGGATTTTTTTTTAGCAAGACATTTAGCAGAATACATTTTGGCCTAAATTTATGATGAAATGTATTTATTTTTTTGTAATTAATATGTTTTATAGCAAAAAGTCAAAAATATTGTTGTTTTGCTTTTTCAAAATTGTCAGTATTTTGTTTTCTTTATAGCACAAAATATGAAAACCGCAGAGGTGATCAAATACCTATTTGTGGGGGAAAAAATGACATAAATTTAATTTATGTTCAGCGTTGCATGACTGCACAATTGCCAGTTAAAATAACGCAGAGCTGTATCGTAAAAAATGGCCTGCTTAGGAAGGGGGGTAAATCTTCTGGAAGGCAAGTGGTTAAAGCAAAATTTGATTCAACAAAACACTGACACAAGCGGGTGATCCTTTTTCCAACTCGGTGAATCTGTTTTTGACTTTTTCAATTCTTTTTCTGACCTGTTGGTGTTCTATCTTTCACTTGGATGTTGTAACAAAAAATCTTTTTACTTTCTATGCCTCGATCACATGGGTGTGCTGCAGTGTATACCTGTGAGAGGGCCATGTATGACCACAGGGGGATGCCCAGGTGTTCAGGTGGGTGCCATGCAGATGCAGGGGTGCAGTCCGAAATGCAGAAGTGTGCGTTTGGGGCTGTACACCCACACAGCTGTCAGATTGAGAGCAGTGGCTGTGTCCATGCAGCTCTGTGTCCCAATTGACATGAATGGGACTGCCCGCATGGGGATGCATGAACGCCTGTGGCTAAAAGCGGCAGTACGCCGGTGTGAACGAAGTCTAAATCTTTATTTATTTATTATCGATCCTATTTATTCACATGTGTTATTGAAAGATCTTTCCACCCGTAAAGTTTGGGTTTATGCTAAAGAGAGATCACCTGGCGGTTCTGTGTATCTCTTAAAGTATACCTACAGGCAAAACTTTGTAGTTTTCAATTGGGTGGAGAGGGTTTAGAACACCTGTCAGGTTTTTATTGCTGTCTGTGTCTCCCAGGGGCGGACTGACCATTTGAAAACGCGGGCACTGCCCGAGGGTCCGGGGTCAGTAGGGGGCCCCATGAGATGCCACTGGTACCTTTTTCATAGGCTTTTTTGAGTTTGGGCAAGGACACAGGGGCCCCATGATCCCCTATTGCCCGGGGACACCATGAGTTGTCAGTCCACCCCTGGTGTCCCCTTTAGGGAGATTCACCCTCTCTATTTGCCCGGTTTACTATTATCACCGAAAGTAAAAGAAAATCACAAATTTAGTTTTGTGACCAGAACAGGAATAGAGGGGAAATCTTCCAAGAGGGACACTAGTTTTGATGACAGCCACGGATTCCTTCACTTTGGATGGGTTTCCTTTCACTTCCTTTTTTGGCCATGGGATAGGAAATGAAAGGAAATCTCCCCAATGGGACACAGATGACCAAAATAAAACTGACAAGTGTTAAAACCCTCCTTTACCCTATTGGAAATTAAAAAAAAAAAGCTTTGCCTTTATTTCTACTTTAAGGGCTCTAAAGATGAGACCTCTGAAGTCCTGGGTCTATACTCTGCAGTGCCCATTATGAGGGGTCCCCACTTTTCTATTTTATACTATGGGAAATGTAACAGAAGGAGCAGGAACACCCATAAAATAAATATACGAGGCCAGGGGCTGATTCATGCAACAAGGCTCAACCCACAACAACAATATCACCCTTGGGTGGACTGACCTTATGGGTTATGGCATCTTCAGTCATTTCTACAGGCTTTACTCATCTGTTTATGTCTCCTATGTACTTAAAATTGGTCTAAAATGTGTAATTTACTTATCTGCAGCATGTTCTACATTTGCAGTCAAATTTGTGAAACCCCCACTATATGTTTACTATGGGTTCCCAATTACAAAGCAAATCTAAAACTCTTGTTTAAAAAAAAAAAGATCTTACTATTTAGATGTTTGGTCTTTGGGCAGACTGCAAGCTATTCTGAACAATTTTAGCCCTTTCACTGCCAGAACCGTTTTTGCATTTTTTTGCACACGTTTACAAAATCATTTTAGGCCTGAAGATTACACAAAAACCCCCAAACATTATACATTTTTTGAAAGCAGACACCCTAAAGAATGAAATAGGGGTAGTTCCAATTTGTTATGTCGCACAATATTACCACAAAGGTCTAGGAAATGCAAAATTTCATGAAGAAACTCACGAAGCTGAATTTTAAGGCAAACAAATGCAACAAATTACAAACAAATTTTTTGTAAAATATAAAAGAGGAGGGTGCGCTGAGTATATAGATACCTAGCATGTCAAACATTAAATTTACATGTACCTGTGAAATGGCGACAAACGTCAGTACCTTATATTTTCTATAGGCAAAACTTCAAAAGCCTCTACAGGTCATCAGTTAAGTGTTACAGAGGGGGCACTCCGATGGGATCAGTCCATGTAAGGGGACACTCCGATGGGATCAGTCCATGTGAGAGGACACTCCGATGGGATCAATCCATGTGAGGGGGCACTCCGATGGGATCAGTCCATGTGAGGGGACACTCAGATGGGATCAGTCCATGTGAGAGGACACTCCGATGGGATCAATCCATGTAAGGGGACACTCCGATGGGATCAGTCCATGTGAGAGGACACTCCGATGGGATCAGTCCATGTGAGAGTACATTCCGATGGGATCAATCCATGTGAGGGGGCACTCCGATGGGATCAGTCCATGTGAGGGGACACTCAGATGGGATCAGTCCATGTGAGAGGACACTCAGATGGGATCAGTCCATGTGAGAGGACACTCAGATGGGATCAGTCCATGTGAGAGGACACTCCGATGGGATCAGTCCATGTGAGGGGACACTCCGATGGGATCAGTCCATGTGAGGGGGCACTCCGATGGGATTAGTCCATGTGGGAGGACACTCCGATGGGATCAGTCCATGTGGGAGGACACTCCGATGGGATCAGTCCATGTGAGGGGGCACTCCGATGGGATCAGTCCATGTGAGAGTACATTCCGATGGGATCACTCCATGTAAGGGGGCACTCCGATGGGATTAGTCCATGTAAGGGGACACTCTGATGGGATCACTCCATGTAAGGGGATACTCTGATGGGATCAGTCCATGTAAGGGGACACTCTGATGG
The DNA here is from genome assembly GCF_062004578.1 of Staurois parvus. NCBI lineage: Eukaryota > Metazoa > Chordata > Amphibia > Anura > Ranidae > Staurois > Staurois parvus. Next base: position 418,282 of record NW_028317898.1, on the reverse strand, counting down.
GATCAGTCCATGTGAGAGGACATTCCGATGGGATCAGTCTATGTAAGGGGACACTCTGATGGGATAAGTCCATGTGTCAGGGATCACCACGGCGCTGGTCCCGGCGCAGGTGCATTGCGCCGCCTTGTGCAGGGACGTGGGCACTAGGTCCAGGCCGGCCGCGGCGTCCGAACTCGCACATGCGCAGTGGGAGCCGCGGGCGTGCACCTGGCACCAATGACAGCGCAGGGCGCGATATTTAAACGGCCCTGAACTGTCATTGAGTGCCTTCTGGTCTTACCTGCATTCGTGAACCTGTGAACCTGTATCCTGTAAGTTGCTGACCCGGATTGTACCTGACCACGCTGTATTCTCCTGCTCTGACCCTTGGCTTGCCTGACCTCTCTCCTGGATGCCCCCTATTGGATCTGTTCTTCTGTTACTGACCTGGCGTGTGACCCGACTATTTTCTGCTTTGTACCGCACCGTCCCCACGGCTACCGACCCGGCTTGTCTGACCTCGCACCTGCTCAGCCATCCATCCCGTCGGGGTCGCCCGACCTCCTCATATCAGGCTCTCCCCTGTGGGAGCCCCTGGCGAACACCCCTACCACTGACAGGTATACTCAGTAGTCACGACCTGGTCTCAGGGTGCTCCAAGTCCATCCCCACCATCAGGGGCCCTGGTGAACAAGTACTCTGGGGCTTATATTCCGTGCTCTGGGGATGCCTGATCAGTGGAGTGCTAGTGGTGCCGCCAGGCGGTCCCTTACAGTACCAGAAGGCCATGACTGAGCCTAGGAGAGGGGGACGAGTGGAAGACAGTGTTCCGTACTCGTTTTGGGCACTTTGAATATCTAGTCATGCCATTTTGGCTGTGCAATGCCCCAGCCACGTTCCAGCATTTTGTGAGCGATATATTCAGGGACTACCTTGATGTTTTTGTAATCGTCTACTTGGATGACATACTGATCTTTTCACCCTCACTTAAGGCTCACAGGATTCATGTGGCAAAGGTATTAGGGCGGTTGCGCCTGCATGGGCTATATGCCAAAGCTGACAAGTGCAGCTTTGAGCAGCCCAGTATTACTTTTTTGGGTCTGATTATCTCCACCACGGGGGTCGCGATGGACCCTCAGAAGGTCTCAGCAATTCTGGATTGGCCAGTTCCCACAGATAAAAAGGGCATCCAACGTTTTATTGGGTTTTCGAACTTTTACAGAAAGTTTATTAGGAACTTCTCAGGTCTGGTCTCCCCCATAACTCAGTTGACCAAACAAGGAACCCGCTTCAGATGGACACCAGAGGCCCAGGAAGCCTTTGAGGCCCTGAAAAAATTGTTCACCACAGCACCCATTCTCGGCCATCCAGACGCTTCCCTGCCTTACATACTGGAAGTAGATGCGTCTGAGAATGCGGTAGGATCCATCCTGTCCCAGCGAAAAGGCACCCTGTAGCATTCTTTCCAAGGAAGCTTACTCCGGCCGAGAAGAACTATGATATTGGCGATCGAGAACTGTTGGCCATTAAAATGGCATTAGAGGAATGGAGGTACCTGCTGGAAGGAGCCACGCATCCAATCTTGATCTTCAACGATCATAAAAACCTAGAGTATCTGAGAACGGCTAAACGGTTACGCCCGCGACAGGCGAGATGGGCACTCTTTTTCTCCAGGTTCTCCTTTCATATAACATACAGACCTGGTTCCAAGAACACGAAGCCCGACACACTGTCACGCATGTTTGAGGACCCCAAGGAAGAACCAGTACCCAATACCATTCTGTCCTCGGAACTTCTTGGCCCTCCAAACGGAGCTTCGGTCGAAACTCCTGGACGCATCCACGGCAATGTCAGCCCCATCTGGGGCGTCCCTGCAGAACAAGGGAGGACTCCTATGGAAGGAGGGGTTGATCGCGGTACCTGAAGAAGTCCGAACTTTAGTCTTGGGACATTGTCATGATCACCCGATGGCAGGACACTTTGTCCTAACAAAAACCCTGGATCTTCTCCAACGCTCATTTTGGTGGCCGAGCATGGCTAAGGACTGCAAACATTACGTTAAATCCTGCGCCGTCTGTCAAAGAAACAAACCTTCAAGAAACAAGGCTTGGGGACTGCTGCGCCCACTGCCGATACCTGAACGACCATGGCAAAGGATCGCAATGGACTTTATAGTCGAGCTCCCTCCGTCCCAGGGCCACACCGCGATCCTTGTGGTCATCGATCGACTATCTAAGATGGCCCACTTCTTACCCTTGAAAAATACTCCGTCGGCATCCGAGACTGCACGAATCTTCATTCAGGAAATAGTAAGATTACACAGAGTTCCAGAAAACATCGTCTCGGATCGAGGAGTCCAATTCACTTCTAAATTTTGGAGGGCTCTATGCAAGGCATTGGATATCAAACTGTCCCTCTCCTCCGCGTTCCACCCACAGACCAATGGGCAAACAGAGAGGACTAACCAGTTCCTGGAGCAATACCTGCGATGCTACACGTCCTTCCTACAGGATAATTGGCTGACGCTCTTACCCTTGGCAGAATTTGCCTACAACAATGCAAATCATTCAGCAACGGGGCAATCCCCGCTTTTTTTCAAACTATGGATTTCACCCTGTTTTCCTTCCTGATCTGGTCCCCGAGTGTCCAGTTCCGGCCACACAAGACGCGCTTACTTTTTTCTCCACCAACAACAAATTAATTCAGGAGGCCATCTCTCGGGCCCAGGAGGATAACAAGAAGGCTTTTGATAAGAAGCGAAGGGGGGACCTGGTGCTGCAACCTGGGGATAAGGTCTGGTTGGCGACAACGAATTTGAAAATGTTGTGTCCTTCAAGGAAATTGGGACCGAAGTTTGTAGGCCCTTTCTGTGTGAAGCGAATGATTAACAAAGTGGCATACGAGCTCATCCTCCCTGAGACGTTCAAGATCCACCCAGTATTCCACGTGTCCCTGTTGAAACCAGTGGTCCCAGATCCCTTTCCAGATCGAGAGTCCAGACCTCTGGAGGCCATAACTGTCGAAGAGCAAGAAGAATTTGAGGTAGAAGCAATCCTGAAGTGCCGAAGGAGGGGGGGTCAGACCCAGTTCTTAATTAAATAGAAGGGCTATGGTCCGGAGGACAATTCCTGGGAACCGGCCCAAAATGTTCATGCACCTAGGCTTGTCCGGGGGTTTCTTCGTGATCACCCGTGGTGGAGAGATCGGGTGGGCATCTAGAGGTTGCCCGTAGGGGGGGCAATGTCAGGGATCACCACGGCGCTAGTACCGGCGCAGGCGCAGTGCGCCGCCTTGTGCAGGGACGCGGGCACTAGGTCCAGGACAGCCGCGGCGTCCGAACTCGTGCATGCGCACTAGTAGCCGCGGGCGCGCGCCTGGCACCAATGACAGCGCAGGGCGCGATATTTAAATGGCTCTGAACTGTCATTGAGTGCCTTCTGGTCTTACCTGCATTCCTGAACCTGTGAACCTGTATCCTGTAAGTTGCTGACCCGGATTGTACCTGACCACGCTGTATTCTCCTGCTCTGACCCTTGGCTTGCCTGCCCTCTCTCCCAGATGCCCCCTATTGGATCTGATCTTCTGTTACTGACCTGGCGTGTGACCCGAATATTCTCTGCCCGCTGCTTTGTACCGCACCGTCCCCACGGCTACCGACCCGGCTTGTCTGACCTCGCACCTGCTCAGCCATCCATCCATCCCGTCGAGGTCACCCAACCTCCTCTTATCAGGCTCTCCCCTGTGGGAGCCCCTGGCGAACACCCCTACCACTGACAGGTATACTCAGTAGTCACGACCTGGTCTCAGGGTGCTCCAAGTCCATCCCCACCATCAGGGGCCCTGGTGAACAAGTACTCTGGGGCTTATATTCCGTGCTCTGGGGATGCCTGATCAGTGGAGTGCTAGTGGTGCCGCCAGGCGGTCCCTTACAGTACCAGAAGGCCATGACTGAGCCTAGGAGAGGGGGACGAGTGGAAGACAGTGTTCCGTACTCGTTTTGGGCACTTTGAATATCTAGTCATGCCATTTTGGCTGTGCAATGCCCCAGCCACGTTCCAGCATTTTGTGAGCGATATATTCAGGGACTACCTTGATGTTTTTGTAATCGTCTACTTGGATGACATACTGATCTTTTCACCCTCACTTAAGGCTCACAGGATTCATGTGGCAAAGGTATTAGGGCGGTTGCGCCTGCATGGGCTATATGCCAAAGCTGACAAGTGCAGCTTTGAGCAGCCCAGTATTACTTTTTTGGGTCTGATTATCTCCACCACGGGGGTCGCGATGGACCCTCAGAAGGTCTCAGCAATTCTGGATTGGCCAGTTCCCACAGATAAAAAGGGCATCCAACGTTTTATTGGGTTTTCGAACTTTTACAGAATGTTTATTAGGAACTTCTCAGGTCTGGTCTCCCCCATAACTCAGTTGACTAAACAAGGAACCCGCTTCAGATGGACACCAGAGGCCCAGGAAGCCTTTGAGGCCCTGAAAAAATTGTTCACCACAGCACCCATTCTCGGCCATCCAGACGCTTCCCTGCCTTACATACTGGAAGTAGATGCGTCTGAGAATGCGGTAGGATCCATCCTGTCCCAGCGAAAAGGCACCCTGTAGCATTCTTTCCAAGGAAGCTTACTCCGGCCGAGAAGAACTATGATATTGGCGATCGAGAACTGTTGGCCATTAAAATGGCATTAGAGGAATGGAGGTACCTGCTGGAAGGAGCCACGCATCCAATCTTGATCTTCAACGATCATAAAAACCTAGAGTATCTGAGAACGGCTAAACGGTTACGCCCGCGACAGGCGAGATGGGCACTCTTTTTCTCCAGGTTCTCCTTTCATATAACATACAGACCTGGTTCCAAGAACACGAAGCCCGACACACTGTCACGCATGTTTGAGGACCCCAAGGAAGAACCAGTACCCAATACCATTCTGTCCTCGGAACTTCTTGGCCCTCCAAACGGAGCTTCGGTCGAAACTCCTGGACGCATCCACGGCAATGTCAGCCCCATCTGGGGCGTCCCTGCAGAACAAGGGAGGACTCCTATGGAAGGAGGGGTTGATCGCGGTACCTGAAGAAGTCCGAACTTTAGTCTTGGGACATTGTCATGATCACCCGATGGCAGGACACTTTGTCCTAACAAAAACCCTGGATCTTCTCCAACGCTCATTTTGGTGGCCGAGCATGGCTAAGGACTGCAAACATTACGTTAAATCCTGCGCCGTCTGTCAAAGAAACAAACCTTCAAGAAACAAGGCTTGGGGACTGCTGCGCCCACTGCCGATACCTGAACGACCATGGCAAAGGATCGCAATGGACTTTATAGTCGAGCTCCCTCCGTCCCAGGGCCACACCGCGATCCTTGTGGTCATCGATCGACTATCTAAGATGGCCCACTTCTTACCCTTGAAAAATACTCCGTCGGCATCCGAGACTGCACGAATCTTCATTCAGGAAATAGTAAGATTACACAGAGTTCCAGAAAACATCGTCTCGGATCGAGGAGTCCAATTCACTTCTAAATTTTGGAGGGCTCTATGCAAGGCATTGGATATCAAACTGTCCCTCTCCTCCGCGTTCCACCCACAGACCAATGGGCAAACAGAGAGGACTAACCAGTTCCTGGAGCAATACCTGCGATGCTACACGTCCTTCCTACAGGATAATTGGCTGACGCTCTTACCCTTGGCAGAATTTGCCTACAACAATGCAAATCATTCAGCAACGGGGCAATCCCCGCTTTTTTTCAAACTATGGATTTCACCCTGTTTTCCTTCCTGATCTGGTCCCCGAGTGTCCAGTTCCGGCCACACAAGACGCGCTTACTTTTTTCTCCACCAACAACAAATTAATTCAGGAGGCCATCTCTCGGGCCCAGGAGGATAACAAGAAGGCTTTTGATAAGAAGCGAAGGGGGGACCTGGTGCTGCAACCTGGGGATAAGGTCTGGTTGGCGACAACGAATTTGAAAATGTTGTGTCCTTCAAGGAAATTGGGACCGAAGTTTGTAGGCCCTTTCTGTGTGAAGCGAATGATTAACAAAGTGGCATACGAGCTCATCCTCCCTGAGACGTTCAAGATCCACCCAGTATTCCACGTGTCCCTGTTGAAACCAGTGGTCCCAGATCCCTTTCCAGATCGAGAGTCCAGACCTCTGGAGGCCATAACTGTCGAAGAGCAAGAAGAATTTGAGGTAGAAGCAATCCTGAAGTGCCGAAGGAGGGGGGGTCAGACCCAGTTCTTAATTAAATAGAAGGGCTATGGTCCGGAGGACAATTCCTGGGAACCGGCCCAAAATGTTCATGCACCTAGGCTTGTCCGGGGGTTTCTTCGTGATCACCCGTGGTGGAGAGATCGGGTGGGCATCTAGAGGTTGCCCGTAGGGGGGGCAATGTCAGGGATCACCACGGCGCTAGTACCGGCGCAGGCGCAGTGCGCCGCCTTGTGCAGGGACGCGGGCACTAGGTCCAGGACAGCCGCGGCGTCCGAACTCGTGCATGCGCACTAGTAGCCGCGGGCGCGCGCCTGGCACCAATGACAGCGCAGGGCGCGATATTTAAATGGCTCTGAACTGTCATTGAGTGCCTTCTGGTCTTACCTGCATTCCTGAACCTGTGAACCTGTATCCTGTAAGTTGCTGACCCGGATTGTACCTGACCACGCTGTATTCTCCTGCTCTGACCCTTGGCTTGCCTGTTCTCTCTCCCAGATGCCCCCTATTGGATCTGATCTTCTGTTACTGACCTGGCGTGTGACCCGAATATTCTCTGCCCGCTGCTTTGTACCGCACCGTCCCCACGGCTACCGACCCGGCTTGTCTGACCTCGCACCTGCTCAGCCATCCATCCATCCCGTCGAGGTCACCCAACCTCCTCTTATCAGGCTCTCCCCTGTGGGAGCCCCTGGCGAACACCCCTACCACTGACAGGTATACTCAGTAGTCACGACCTGGTCTCAGGGTGCTCCAAGTCCATCCCCACCATCAGGGACCCTGGTGAACAAGTACTCTGGGGCTTATATTCCGTGCTCTGGGGATGCCTGATCAGTGGAGTGCTAGTGGTGCCGCCAGGCGGTCCCTTACAGTACCAGAAGGCCATGACTGAGCCTAGGAGAGGGGGACGAGTGGAAGACAGTGTTCCGTACTCGTTTTGGGCACTTTGAATATCTAGTCATGCCATTTTGGCTGTGCAATGCCCCAGCCACGTTCCAGCATTTTGTGAGCGATATATTCAGGGACTACCTTGATGTTTTTGTAATCGTCTACTTGGATGACATACTGATCTTTTCACCCTCACTTAAGGCTCACAGGATTCATGTGGCAAAGGTATTAGGGCGGTTGCGCCTGCATGGGCTATATGCCAAAGCTGACAAGTGCAGCTTTGAGCAGCCCAGTATTACTTTTTTGGGTCTGATTATCTCCACCACGGGGGTCGCGATGGACCCTCAGAAGGTCTCAGCAATTCTGGATTGGCCAGTTCCCACAGATAAAAAGGGCATCCAACGTTTTATTGGGTTTTCGAACTTTTACAGAATGTTTATTAGGAACTTCTCAGGTCTGGTCTCCCCCATAACTCAGTTGACTAAACAAGGAACCCGCTTCAGATGGACACCAGAGGCCCAGGAAGCCTTTGAGGCCCTGAAAAAATTGTTCACCACAGCACCCATTCTCGGCCATCCAGACGCTTCCCTGCCTTACATACTGGAAGTAGATGCGTCTGAGAATGCGGTAGGATCCATCCTGTCCCAGCGAAAAGGCACCCTGTAGCATTCTTTCCAAGGAAGCTTACTCCGGCCGAGAAGAACTATGATATTGGCGATCGAGAACTGTTGGCCATTAAAATGGCATTAGAGGAATGGAGGTACCTGCTGGAAGGAGCCACGCATCCAATCTTGATCTTCAACGATCATAAAAACCTAGAGTATCTGAGAACGGCTAAACGGTTACGCCCGCGACAGGCGAGATGGGCACTCTTTTTCTCCAGGTTCTCCTTTCATATAACATACAGACCTGGTTCCAAGAACACGAAGCCCGACACACTGTCACGCATGTTTGAGGACCCCAAGGAAGAACCAGTACCCAATACCATTCTGTCCTCGGAACTTCTTGGCCCTCCAAACGGAGCTTCGGTCGAAACTCCTGGACGCATCCACGGCAATGTCAGCCCCATCTGGGGCGTCCCTGCAGAACAAGGGAGGACTCCTATGGAAGGAGGGGTTGATCGCGGTACCTGAAGAAGTCCGAACTTTAGTCTTGGGACATTGTCATGATCACCCGATGGCAGGACACTTTGTCCTAACAAAAACCCTGGATCTTCTCCAACGCTCATTTTGGTGGCCGAGCATGGCTAAGGACTGCAAACATTACGTTAAATCCTGCGCCGTCTGTCAAAGAAACAAACCTTCAAGAAACAAGGCTTGGGGACTGCTGCGCCCACTGCCGATACCTGAACGACCATGGCAAAGGATCGCAATGGACTTTATAGTCGAGCTCCCTCCGTCCCAGGGCCACACCGCGATCCTTGTGGTCATCGATCGACTATCTAAGATGGCCCACTTCTTACCCTTGAAAAATACTCCGTCGGCATCCGAGACTGCACGAATCTTCATTCAGGAAATAGTAAGATTACACAGAGTTCCAGAAAACATCGTCTCGGATCGAGGAGTCCAATTCACTTCTAAATTTTGGAGGGCTCTATGCAAGGCATTGGATATCAAACTGTCCCTCTCCTCCGCGTTCCACCCACAGACCAATGGGCAAACAGAGAGGACTAACCAGTTCCTGGAGCAATACCTGCGATGCTACACGTCCTTCCTACAGGATAATTGGCTGACGCTCTTACCCTTGGCAGAATTTGCCTACAACAATGCAAATCATTCAGCAACGGGGCAATCCCCGCTTTTTTTCAAACTATGGATTTCACCCTGTTTTCCTTCCTGATCTGGTCCCCGAGTGTCCAGTTCCGGCCACACAAGACGCGCTTACTTTTTTTTCCACCAACAACAAATTAATTCAGGAGGCCATCTCTCGGGCCCAGGAGGATAACAAGAAGGCTTTTGATAAGAAGCGAAGGGGGGACCTGGTGCTGCAACCTGGGGATAAGGTCTGGTTGGCGACAACGAATTTGAAAATGTTGTGTCCTTCAAGGAAATTGGGACTGAAGTTTGTAGGCCCTTTCTGTGTGAAGCGAATGATTAACAAAGTGGCATACGAGCTCATCCTCCCTGAGACGTTCAAGATCCACCCAGTATTCCACGTGTCCCTGTTGAAACCAGTGGTCCCAGATCCCTTTCCAGATCGAGAGTCCAGACCTCTGGAGGCCATAACTGTCGAAGAGCAAGAAGAATTTGAGGTAGAAGCAATCCTGAAGTGCCGAAGGAGGGGGGGTCAGACCCAGTTCTTAATTAAATGGAAGGGCTATGGTCCGGAGGACAATTCCTGGGAACCGGCCCAAAATGTTCATGCACCTAGGCTTGTCCGGGGGTTTCTTCGTGATCACCCGTGGTGGAGAGATCGGGTGGGCATCTAGAGGTTGCCCGTAGGGGGGGGCAATGTCAGGGATCACCACGGCGCTAGTACCGGCGCAGGCGCAGTGCGCCGCCTTGTGCAGGGACGCGGGCACTAGGTCCAGGACAGCCGCGGCGTCCGAACTCGTGCATGCGCACTAGTAGCCGCGGGCGCGCGCCTGGCACCAATGACAGCGCAGGGTGCGATATTTAAATGGCTCTGAACTGTCATTGAGTGCCTTCTGGTCTTACCTGCATTCCTGAACCTGTGAACCTGTATCCTGTAAGTTGCTGACCCGGATTGTACCTGACCACGCTGTATTCTCCTGCTCTGACCCTTGGCTTGCCTGCCCTCTCTCCCAGATGCCCCCTATTGGATCTGATCTTCTGTTACTGACCTGGCGTGTGACCCGAATATTCTCTGCCCGCTGCTTTGTACCGCACCGTCCCCACGGCTACCGACCCGGCTTGTCTGACCTCGCACCTGCTCAGCCATCCATCCATCCCGTCGAGGTCACCCAACCTCCTCTTATCAGGCTCTCCCCTGTGGGAGCCCCTGGCGAACACCCCTACCACTGACAGGTATACTCAGTAGTCACGACCTGGTCTCAGGGTGCTCCAAGTCCATCCCCACCATCAGGGGCCCTGGTGAACAAGTACTCTGGGGCTTATATTCCGTGCTCTGGGGATGCCTGATCAGTGGAGTGCTAGTGGTGCCGCCAGGCGGTCCCTTACAGTACCAGAAGGCCATGACTGAGCCTAGGAGAGGGGGACGAGTGGAAGACAGTGTTCCGTACTCGTTTTGGGCACTTTGAATATCTAGTCATGCCATTTTGGCTGTGCAATGCCCCAGCCACGTTCCAGCATTTTGTGAGCGATATATTCAGGGACTACCTTGATGTTTTTGTAATCGTCTACTTGGATGACATACTGATCTTTTCACCCTCACTTAAGGCTCACAGGATTCATGTGGCAAAGGTATTAGGGCGGTTGCGCCTGCATGGGCTATATGCCAAAGCTGACAAGTGCAGCTTTGAGCAGCCCAGTATTACTTTTTTGGGTCTGATTATCTCCACCACGGGGGTCGCGATGGACCCTCAGAAGGTCTCAGCAATTCTGGATTGGCCAGTTCCCACAGATAAAAAGGGCATCCAACGTTTTATTGGGTTTTCGAACTTTTACAGAAAGTTTATTAGGAACTTCTCAGGTCTGGTCTCCCCCATAACTCAGTTGACTAAACAAGGAACCCGCTTCAGATGGACACCAGAGGCCCAGGAAGCCTTTGAGGCCCTGAAAAAATTGTTCACCACAGCACCCATTCTCGGCCATCCAGACGCTTCCCTGCCTTACATACTGGAAGTAGATGCGTCTGAGAATGCGGTAGGATCCATCCTGTCCCAGCGAAAAGGCACCCTGTAGCATTCTTTCCAAGGAAGCTTACTCCGGCCGAGAAGAACTATGATATTGGCGATCGAGAACTGTTGGCCATTAAAATGGCATTAGAGGAATGGAGGTACCTGCTGGAAGGAGCCACGCATCCAATCTTGATCTTCAACGATCATAAAAACCTAGAGTATCTGAGAACGGCTAAACGGTTACGCCCGCGACAGGCGAGATGGGCACTCTTTTTCTCCAGGTTCTCCTTTCATATAACATACAGACCTGGTTCCAAGAACACGAAGCCCGACACACTGTCACGCATGTTTGAGGACCCCAAGGAAGAACCAGTACCCAATACCATTCTGTCCTCGGAACTTCTTGGCCCTCCAAACGGAGCTTCGGTCGAAACTCCTGGACGCATCCACGGCAATGTCAGCCCCATCTGGGGCGTCCTTGCAGAACAAGGGAGGACTCCTATGGAAGGAGGGGTTGATCGCGGTACCTGAAGAAGTCCGAACTTTAGTCTTGGGACATTGTCATGATCACCCGATGGCAGGACACTTTGTCCTAACAAAAACCCTGGATCTTCTCCAACGCTCATTTTGGTGGCCGAGCATGGCTAAGGACTGCAAACATTACGTTAAATCCTGCGCCGTCTGTCAAAGAAACAAACCTTCAAGAAACAAGGCTTGGGGACTGCTGCGCCCACTGCCGATACCTGAACGACCATGGCAAAGGATCGCAATGGACTTTATAGTCGAGCTCCCTCCGTCCCAGGGCCACACCGCGATCCTTGTGGTCATCGATCGACTATCTAAGATGGCCCACTTCTTACCCTTGAAAAATACTCCGTCGGCATCCGAGACTGCACGAATCTTCATTCAGGAAATAGTAAGATTACACAGAGTTCCAGAAAACATCGTCTCGGATCGAGGAGTCCAATTCACTTCTAAATTTTGGAGGGCTCTATGCAAGGCATTGGATATCAAACTGTCCCTCTCCTCCGCGTTCCACCCACAGACCAATGGGCAAACAGAGAGGACTAACCAGTTCCTGGAGCAATACCTGCGATGCTACACGTCCTTCCTACAGGATAATTGGCTGACGCTCTTACCCTTGGCAGAATTTGCCTACAACAATGCAAATCATTCAGCAACGGGGCAATCCCCGCTTTTTTTCAAACTATGGATTTCACCCTGTTTTCCTTCCTGATCTGGTCCCCGAGTGTCCAGTTCCGGCCACACAAGACGCGCTTACTTTTTTCTCCACCAACAACAAATTAATTCAGGAGGCCATCTCTCGGGTCCCAGGAGGATAACAAGAAGGCTTTTGATAAGAAGCGAAGGGGGGACCTGGTGCTGCAACCTGGGGATAAGGTCTGGTTGGCGACAACGAATTTGAAAATGTTGTGTCCTTCAAGGAAATTGGGACCGAAGTTTGTAGGCCCTTTCTGTGTGAAGCGAATGATTAACAAAGTGGCATACGAGCTCATCCTCCCTGAGACGTTCAAGATCCACCCAGTATTCCACGTGTCCCTGTTGAAACCAGTGGTCCCAGATCCCTTTCCAGATCGAGAGTCCAGACCTCTGGAGGCCATAACTGTCGAAGAGCAAGAAGAATTTGAGGTAGAAGCAATCCTGAAGTGCCGAAGGAGGGGGGGTCAGACCCAGTTCTTAATTAAATGGAAGGGCTATGGTCCGGAGGACAATTCCTGGGAACCGGCCCAAAATGTTCATGCACCTAGGCTTGTCCGGGGGTTTCTTCGTGATCACCCGTGGTGGAGAGATCGGGTGGGCATCTAGAGGTTGCCCGTAGGGGGGGGCAATGTCAGGGATCACCACGGCGCTAGTACCGGCGCAGGCGCAGTGCGCCGCCTTGTGCAGGGACGCGGGCACTAGGTCCAGGACAGCCGCGGCGTCCGAACTCGTGCATGCGCACTAGTAGCCGCGGGCGCGCGCCTGGCACCAATGACAGCGCAGGGCGCGATATTTAAATGGCTCTGAACTGTCATTGAGTGCCTTCTGGTCTTACCTGCATTCCTGAACCTGTGAACCTGTATCCTGTAAGTTGCTGACCCGGATTGTACCTGACCACGCTGTATTCTCCTGCTCTGACCCTTGGCTTGCCTGCCCTCTCTCCCAGATGCCCCCTATTGGATCTGATCTTCTGTTACTGACCTGGCGTGTGACCCGAATATTCTCTGCCCGCTGCTTTGTACCGCACCGTCCCCACGGCTACCGACCCGGCTTGTCTGACCTCGCACCTGCTCAGCCATCCATCCATCCCGTCGAGGTCACCCAACCTCCTCTTATCAGGCTCTCCCCTGTGGGAGCCCCTGGCGAACACCCCTACCACTGACAGGTATACTCAGTAGTCACGACCTGGTCTCAGGGTGCTCCAAGTCCATCCCCACCATCAGGGGCCCTGGTGAACAAGTACTCTGGGGCTTAGATTCCGTGCTCTGGGGACGCCTGATCAGTGCAGTGCTAGTGGTGCCGTCAGGCGGTCCCTTACACCATGTAAGGGGACACTCTGATGGGATCAGTCCATGTAACGGGACATTCCAATGGAATCAGTCCATGTGAGGGGGCACTCCGATGGGATCAGTCTGTGTGAGGGGGCACTCCGATGGGATCAGTCCGTGTGAGGGGGCACTCCGATGGGATCAGTCCATGTGAGAGGACACTCCGATGGGATCAGTCCATGTAAAGGGGCACTCTCATGGGATCAATCCATGTAAGGGGGCACTCCGATGAGAACAGTCCATGCAGAGGGGAAACCCATAGGAACAATGCATGTAAGGGGGCGCTCTGATGGGATCAATCCATGTAAGGGGGCACTCCAAACTACAAAACAATAATAAGCTAATGCAGTTTGATACAACAACAAAAACAACTTACAGGAATCAAAACGATGAATGCGACTCTTTGGTGGTCAAGGCCACCCCTAAGGACCTATATATCTAGTACAGTACCCACCACTGGCCTACATTTTTCTTCTGTTTGTAGACAGAAATAGAGACAATCACTTTGTTGTACACATAAGAGATATTCTTGTCTAAGTAGCCATCCACAATGGTCAAGGTCAACATAAAGAAACTGACAATACAATTCACACCATGTCCGGAGAAGAATCACACAGGAATGCGTGTTGCTTTCCTGTGCAATTCACATACGGTTGTTCAGTGCAGTGCAATTTCATGCCCATTCATTCCCGCACTGTAACCTGATCACATGTTACAAAAGTACCATGCAATCCAATGTGGGAAAAGCACTTTGTTTGCAACCTGCAGTTGGCGTCTCATTACATTTTTATTGACACCCACTACAGATGACAAAAGCAGTGCGTTTTACATGAGGTTGAGTCACACAGGAATGCACAGTGCGTTCCTGTGCGATGCAGATGCTGGCATGGTGTGAACCAGCACTAAATGTACATAGAAAAGGAAACTAGAACAGTCATTCTGGACTAATGAGCATTTTTCAGCCTGGGTTCACATACATGCGGTGCAGTATATTGCATGTGATTCACACAGGAACCGCACCGCATTCCTGTGCAAATCACATACGATTTGTGTGCGGTGCGATTGGAGCCATACATTTTGTATGGCTCTAATCGCACCACACCAGAAAGGTGCAGGACCCTTTTTCTAGGTCCACAATAGAATCAGATCACATGGGTATTCACACCTATGCGATCCGATTCTGCACATTGCACCGCATTTTTCAGACCGCTTTCGGGCTGTTGTTAACATACACACATGCAGCTGTTCGCATGAACAGGGTGCGTTTCTGAAGCGGTGCGGAATTCTCACAGAAAACGCAGCAAATTCTGCACTGCATCAGTGTGAGCCAGGGTTCAGTGTCATTATTCACTGAGAAGGGAATCTGAATGTAACGTAAACAGCTGAGAATTTTCTGATTCAGTTTTTATTTTCCTTTAAAGAATTTCCTTTCAGTGCTGCAACTTGTACTCGGCCTCTTAGAAGGCGGAGGGGAGAACTGGAATCCAATGTGTACTGAACTATATATGACAACGTAGCCTTGTCTACAGGTCCATGTGTCAGTGGTCAGTGCAGCAAGATGCTCCCACACAGCTCAGTGCGCAATGTATTGCTGCTTGTGGTTACCTGTCTTATCTATGGAGTGTTGTGTTCAAAGGAAACTCACATTGACTGTAAGTATCACATTGCTGTCTTTATCATTCCTGATGGAGTTTTCTAGGAATCACATTGTAAGGGACAATGTGAAAAGAGCAGTGACTTTTACTCGATTTTCTAAAATTTAGTGAGGTGAAATCAACGTTTGTTGTCCACTATAGCCATGAACAAATTTTTAAGGAATAAGATGGATAATTTGTCTTGAACAAACAAATTTCCACTTATGTGTAGTTTACATTTGATAAATGACATTCATTCCTAAATCAAATGATAAAGTTGTAGTAAACTCCGCTTGGTCAATTGTACCTACAGGTATGCTTATAATAAATCTTACCTGTAGGCAGGGGTGGACTGACAACTCATGGGGCCCCCGGGCAATAGGGGATCATGGGGCCCCTGTGTCCTTGCCCAAACTCAAAAAAGCCTTTGAAAGAAGGAACCAGGGGCATCTCATGGGGCCCCCTACTGACCCCGGGCCCTCAGGCAGTGCCCGAGTTTCCAAATGGTCAGTCCTCCCCTGCCTGTAGGCACAATGAATTTCTCCTAAACATGCGCTATTAACCACTTCCCGTCCGGCCGTTTATATACATGGGCCGGACGGGAGCAGTGTAGGGGTGAGTTGCCGTTCATAAACGCCGCCCGCCATTTTAGCCTGTGCACGCTCCCCGGGAGCACACAGCACCATGATACGGTGCCCGCTCTGTCCGGATCGCACTGATCGCTGTACAGGACCTCTGTGTGAGGTCCAGATCATGTGATCACTGATTGGCCAATCAGCGATCACATGAATAGTAGTTAGCAAGATGTCACTTCTGACATCATTGCTTACTACGTGTGAAATCTGTCAATGATCTTGGAGGTCACATGGTACAAGGCTATTCACAACAGCCTTGTACCCTGTGACAAGCTGTGACCAATCACAGCTCACACAGTATTTCTCAATGGCTGCAACTAATTTGGGTTATTTTGTTTTTTACTAAAAAGATAACTGAATAAATTTTGGCCAAGATTTATGAAGAAAGATTAGTTATTTGCAAAATTTCATAAGAAAAACACTTTTTTTCATTTATATAGCAAAAAAAAAATAAAAATCCCAGTGGTGAATAAATACCATCAAAATATAGTTTTATCTGTCTCAAAACAATGCTAAAAAATTCATATGGGTACAGTGTTGCTCGACCGCGCAATTGTCATTCAAAGTGTGACAGCACTGAAAGCTGACAATTGGCCTGGACAGGAAGGAAGTGAAAGTGTCCGGACTTGAAGTGGTTAAGGAGATATTCACAATTTCTGCAGCTAATGACGTCACCAGCGCATGAGCTCTGAACTGAGGGCACACTGAATGTGCTGTCAATCCAGGGTGCTGTGCCGCGATGGTGACTCCTACGTGCTTTAACTAGAGCTCTGCTGAAGTCACAAGACTATTTAAATTAAGTGTATTTAAATATTTAACTTAAGCTTAAGTGTTTGCATTACCTACCATCACTTTACACTAAAATGGACTTTAATAATGAACTAAAATGATACTTTTTAAAATACCGTAAAATGAATGAATGTAACACTGACCATCACTCATGCAGTCTTGGTCTATTTCTTTTAATCACCCAAAGGACTCTCCATGGGGTTTTCAGGAAAACTGAAAAAAAACCAATTTGTTTAGAAGCTATTTAAATTATAGCTAAAAAAGTATTTAAAACCCCCTTTTTTCCCGGTTAGGGATTAGAACATCTGTCAGGTTTTTACTGATATCTGTGCCTACATTAAGAGGGTTTACCCTTTCTATTTCTCCTCATGTTTATGGTTATCACTGAAAGGGAAAGAGTTGTCCCCAGAACATAGTAGAGGGGCATATTTTAAAGGGGAAGCCAGTTCTGGTGGCAACCAGGGAATCCCTTAATTTTGGAGATATTTCTTTTCATTCCTGTTTTGGCTATGGGACGGAGTGAAGGGAAATCTCCCCAATTGGACAATGATGGCAAAACAATCTGAAAGGGATTATAACCCTCCCTTACCCTATCCAAAATGTTTAAAAAAAAATGTTTTGCCTTAATAACTTAGAGCCCCTCCCCCCGAAATGTAAGGTTCGTAGTATTGTGTTAATTGCACTTGGAAACACAATCACTGGATATTTGTATCTTTGTTTTTATTTGTGCAGGTAGAAGCACCCTGTGGTTCCAGTGACGTGGGGTGCAGTTTCAGGATGGGGGGGTTGGAGAATGTGACCATGTGTTATGGTACACCTTAACAGCTTGCCGACCCGCCGCAGTGTTGTTACTGCGGCAGTGCAGCACCAGTGCACACAGAACCGTCTTTTAACATCGCTGTGCAAAACAGGTATGGGGAGTGCGAGAGGCGTCCGTCATTTCCCGCCGGGTGCCGGCGATTACAAGTAATCACTGACAAATAGCAGAGCTGCAATGTAAACAATGCAGCCATGCTATCTGTCAGTTCAGAGCACGCTGAACCTGGGAGAAGACTTTATTTCTCGGGATCAGCGTGTTCCTGTGAAGTACACACCCCGGTCCCCTAGTAAAACACTCCCCTCACACAGTTAACCCTTTCTTTCCCTAATAAAAGTTAACCCCTTCCTCCCCAGTGCCATTAGTACAATGTCAGTGTTTTTTTTTTTTTGCACTGATCACTGTATTGGTGTCACTGATGATGTCAGTGACCCCAAGTCATTTTCCCCCCCAGTGTCAAAATGTCCGCCGCAGTTCCGCCATAAGTCGCTGATCACTGTCATAAATTGCTGATCACTGCCATAAGTCGCTGATTGCCGCCAATTATTAGTATAATAAAAAAAAAATCCCAGTATCTTTCCTGCCATTTGTAGACGCTATAACTTTCACGTAAACCAATTAATTTACACGTATTGGGATTTTATTTAAGCAAAGACATGTCGCAGAATACATTTTGGCAGAAATTTATGACTAAATTTGAGTTTTATATTTTTTACTGGACATGTTTTATAGCAAAAAGTCCAAAATATTGTTTTTTTTTCTCAAAATTGTCAGGCTTTTCTTTTATAGCGCAAAAAATAAAAAATGCACAGGCAATCAAATACCACCGAAAGAAAGCTCAATTTGTGGGAAAAAAAGGATGTAAATTTAATTTATGTACCGTATTACTATATATTTTTTATAGCTGAAAGTAAAAAATATAGTTTTTCTTCAAACGTTTTGGTCTTTGTTTGTTTATAGCGTGAAAAATTAAAAGCGCACAAGTGATCGAATACCACCAAAAGAAAGCTCTATTCGTGTGAAAAGAAGGACGTAAATTATTTTGGATGCAGCATTGCATGACCGCTCATTTATCAGTTGGATTAGTGCAGCGCCGAGTAGCAAAAAGAGGCCTGGTCATTAAGGGGGGTAAATCCTCAGGAGGGCAAGTGGTTAAATATAGTTGTAATATGAAATCTGGTCAGAAAGGTGAACGTAGCCTTTTAGGACTTTATTGAATCCTATTGCTTCCCCTGATGTATGGCATATGTCTGCAGCAGCAGAGGGTTTTACACAGTTTCCCAGGTGCTGTAGCATGTATCTTTAACAAGTCGAATTTCAGGTGGAAGCGATCTGGTGGATGTACAGCTGATGGATCACTTTCATGGGCCCCCGTTAATGCACCATCCAATTCCCCTACCACCTCCCACTATGTTTCCCGGGTTCCAGTTTTCAACCTTTGAACCTCTGACTCGCACTGCGTGATCTGCGCTTCATTGGCTTCAGTGAAGGGCAGGGGAGACATCAGGGGTCTAATTGCCAGGTGTCTTTTGCAGGTAACCATCCCTAAATATTTTAAGATGATGAGAAAGATGACGGCATTGAGTGGTTATAAGAATGTGTATGAGTAACTGCTTTTGTATTGGTGGAATGGGAATGCTTTGTTAGTCTTTATTTTATGACCTGGCTGTGTTCTTTCTGTTCGCAGAATCGCTCCATAGACCATCGTGTTGATCTGTATTCTCTGCAGCTCTATTGCTGGGATTATTCTGATCTGTGCCAGTAGTAAGTAAGCTTTTATTTTTCATTTATTGCTGTATAAATACTTGTGTGTTGGCTATAGGCAATACATGGTACACAATCCTTCCATGTCCACATCTTCATTAGTCACTGGCATCCTCTGTTGGCTCTGGCACAGTAATAAATGAGACGGATTTTCGGTGAATCTTCAAACAAAATCATTTTTCTATTGTTTTTGCAAGTAGAAGTGTTAGGACATCTGTTGAGTTTCTATTGACATTTATCAAGGAAATTTCACTTAACCCACATAGGAAATGAGGAGAGTAAAGCAGGGTATATGCGTATTGAAATTCCCCCTGTCCAGCAGGAACTGCCCATATCTCAGTACGTGTGTATCCCTCACTTGTGTGCATGTGGGATTTGGGAAGTTGGTTTTTGGTTTTTTTTTTTTTCCTTTTCTTTTTTTTTCCCATTCAACCAGCTGGTTGCTTGAAAAAAGACTGTGTATACCCAGCTAACGTTTATACTATATGAAAGGCAAGAAAAAAAATCACAGAGGTTCTAACACTTCCCCTTCTATGAATAAAGTGGTTTTATTTGCTGATGCGTACCTAGAGAGATTCCGTTCACTTCCTGTTCCTTTGAACATGTATTGTGGAGGAATCTCCCCTGCAGTGGGCACAGACAGAGATCCTAACTGCATCCCACCTTCTTTGGAAAAAAGTTTTGGCAGGAATAACACTTTTTCCTAGTTTAAAATAGTTAAATAGTAAAAAAAAGATTCTGGTAAATGCCTTTTAACCACTTCAAGTCTGGACACTTTTACCCCCTTCCTGTCCAGGCCAATTTTCAGCTTTCAGTGCTATCACACTTTGAATGACAATTGCGCGGTCATGCAACACTGTACCCATATGAATTTTTTAGCATTTTTTTAAACAAATAAAACTTTTTATTTTGGTGGTGTTTATTCACCACTGGGATTTTTATTTTTTTTGCTATATAAATGAAAAAGTCCAAAATTTTGAAAAAATAAATAATCTTTCTCCATAAATCTTGGCCAAAATTTATTCAGTTATCTTTTTAGTAAAAAAAAAAAATAACCAAAATTAGTTTATAACCAAAAATTATTATAAATTTTCAAAACTTTTTTTTACATTTTTTTTTTTTTTAATTTTTTTTTTGTTTTTTTATCAACATACTGTCACCAGAGCAGTAAAAAAAAAAAAAATCTTCATCACCCCCCCCCCAAGTACTACAGTGTCACTATGGTACTACTGTACTACTTGTGGGGGGTGGTGAAGATTTTTTTTTTTTTACACTGATTGCTTTTTTACCTATAAAGGCTGTAAAAGCAATAATTTTTACTTCTCTCTGGCTGCATTCTTGCAGCCATTGAGAAATACTGTGTGAGCTGTGATCGGTCACAGCTTGTCACATGGTACAAGGCTGTTGTGAATAGCCTTATGCTATGTGACCTCTGTGATCATTAACAGATTTCACACGTAGTAAGCAATGATGTCAGAAGTATACTCAGTGATCACATGATCGGGACCTCACACAGACGTCCCGTACAACTACCGCGCACACAAGCAGGAAGCGGGGAGGATGATTATAATCCGCCACCCGCCCCTGCACTGCTCCCGTCTGGCCATCTATATACATGGGCCGCACGGGAAGTGATTAATTACCTTCCTAGTTCCTGTCTACCTCCCATATCCACACCAGTGAAAATCCCAGTACTTCCAGGTATAAAAACACATGGCTATACCCCCTGCCTTCCCACAATGCATTATTTGCTATCATGAGCGAGTCATCATTCTCAAATCCTGTTACATGGAGGCAATCCTGGCAGACCTGGATTTGCATAGGGTCTGCAGTGCAAAACACAACGGCAAACTGGATCAGAGAGCCATCCTCTGTGTGACCTCCTGTAGGTGGTGGTGGGAAGGAGGTGCAGAGTGGCCACGGTTCTAGAATGACAGGCAAACTTCCCTGAAGGTGGTGGGTTGGCAGGGAGATACTAGAGAGAATATAGAGGGTGTATGGGGCATGGAGGGAGATGCTAGAGAGTATATAGGGGTGTAGGTGGCACGAAGGGAGATACTAGAGGGGCTATAATCTGTAGCTGGCAGGCAGGGAGACTGTAAAGGGGCTATAGACTGTATGAAGGTTGCAGGGGAGATGCTAGAGGTACTGCAATGGTAAAATATTTACTGGGTATATCTGTCAAAAGACACAGGTAACGTTTGCCTTTTAACTCTTATTTTATTTGTTAAAAAGTGGGATATTTCCAGTAACTGGAGTTGAAAACCCTGTAGTGCAGTCCATGGTTGAAGGTAGAACTGCCTCTTCTGCCTGTCCTTGGATTTTAATTTGAAATACCAGAAGCAAAGCCTCTGGAGGTGTTTTCTACATCCTGGGATGTCTGGGGACATTTGACTTTTATCTAATCCCTCCAATGAATAACACATCTCTGCTGTAAAGTTGTATTTATTTTATTATCTATTATTGCTTACTTTTTAAGGATCCTGTATGTCACCATATTTGTGAATTTTGCTTTTGCCTTTTTTGAGAAGCCCTCATCTCTAACTGTAACATCAAACGTGCGTTACCGCAAAGCAGCCTGGGAGCCACCCTGAAGACTGAAGGAAAGTGTGGAATTTGTGAGTTTTCTTATATTTATTACTGACCTTTCTGTACAAGTAATAACCATTACTGTCCGGCTGACCTAGAATTTATACGTATTATACACCAAAAACAGGCTATTAAGGCCGGTTCTCACATGCCCACATCTGAATCACGCAGGAGCGTGCTGTGCTTTCCTTTGCAATTAAACCTAGATGCAAAACATACAGCTTTTGCAATCTGCAGCGGGTGTCAATAGAAATTTAATGACACCCCAAGTGTCGGTCGCAAATGCAGTGCGTTTGCCCGCACCAGATTGCATGGTACTTTTGTACCATGTGATCTGGTTACAGTGGGGCTTATTTATTATAGCTGGGGAGTGCAAAATCAGGCTGACTTCTGCATAGAAACCAGTCTGCTTCCAGGTTTTTAGTGGGCGCACAGTTGTGGCATGGGTGCTACAAGGTTCAATCTACGTGCATGTGCAGTGTTCTGTCTCATTTTCTAGTTGCAGCAGCTGAGTTCAGGCATTAAAGTACTTCTAAATCCTCAAGGGTTTTTAACTTAATGGATTTTATGCATTAAAGTGGAGTTCCTCTCACCCTGTCCAAAAATAAGTCAGCAGCTACAAAGACTATAGCTGCTGACTTTTAAAAAACAGCCACTTACCTGTCCCTCGGTCCCACAGTGTGTCCTCCGCAGCCCATTTCACTGGCCATCCTGTGTTCCAGGTGCCGCCATCTTCAGTGTGGGAACCCGGCTGTGACAGCTTGTGGTTTCACAGCCGGGTACCCGCTGCACATTTGCGAGTAGCGCTGTGCTTCATGAATGGACCTGTAATCTTCTGGGACCTGTCACATGTCCCAAAAGACTACAGGGAGGAAGGACACCTTCCGCTTCCGATCGCCTAGGCGATCGGACCGGAAGTGGGAACTGGTACCTGTCAAATTCGGGTACTGACCCCCCCACAAAGCTGCCAAACCTTAATGAGGAACAGGGGAGCAGTCCTTAAAGCGGGACTTCCCCTTTTAGGTGGAGCTCCGCTTTAAGGTAAAAAACCTTTTGTGTAACAGACTGTCACTTTCCCTTATACTTACCTGATCCCCGTTGTGATCCAGCATTGTGCATAAGAGCTGTGGCTCTCCTTTCTTTGTCCCTCTTCACTGGGCAGATTGGTAGCAGCGGGAGCCATTGACTCTTGCTCCTGTCAGTCAACTCATGTGATGAGGGAGTGTGGGGCCAGGTTCTGCTGTCTGTGTCAATGGACACAGCAGCGGGACTCGAAAGTAAGCCTGTGAGCGCCCTTCATGGAAATCTGCTTTCTATTGGGGTCACCAGCAAGAGAGCAGGCTCCTGGAGCACCGGTGGGGAACCCGAGAAGGGAGGATCGGGGCCGCTTTGTGGAATTCTATTGCACAGAGCAGATAAGTATAGACATGTTTGTTTCATTGGGAATTTCATTGGGCCTGTTAGGTCAAAAGAGCATGCGGAAGGTCAGGTAGTGATGTTGGATGAGAAGACCAAGCTCACAATTACCATTACAGTTCATCCTCAAGGTGTTCAGTCAGGGCTCTATAAAGGACACTCCAGGGTGTCTCCACAGCAAACTCATCACACCAGGCCTTCATGGAGCTGACTTTGTACACAGGGCCACAGTCTTTCTGGAACCGAAAGGGCCTTCCTCAAACTGTTATCACAAAGCTGGAAGCACACCATTGTCTAAAATGTCTTTGTATGCTGGAACGTTAAAGCCGAATTAAACTTTTTTTCACTTTCACCCACCAGCAAGCTTCTGTTCACCTAATGTAAACAGGGCTCATATTCTACACAGCGCTCCCATATTTACTATACAATCCTGCTCCAGGTCCGTCCACCTCTCTCTGCCCAAAATCCCAGCTGCTAATCCAGTTCTCCACTGTAAACTTGAGGCATGGAGAAAATCAGATGACTGCATGACCGGTAAACAACATTAACTTTGATTGTAGACTCTTCATAAATGAATTACAATGCAGCAGGATGAACAAGACTACTCTAGCTTGCTTCACGCCAACCAACGCTTACTCATAGAGCGCTGGTTGGCATAAAACATGTTAGGGGTAGTCTTTCATCCTGCTGCACTGTCATTGATTTTACAAAGAGTATACAATAAAGGAGGTCATTGGCTGCTGGATATGTCAATCACTGGTTCCCAACCGGCGATTCCTAGCTGGGACTTGGTGATTGTCAGCAGGGCTGAGAGGGGAGAGATCTGTGTGTAAACACAGATCTCTCTCTTGTCAATATGGACATGCTGCTTTGTATCTCTCTGCACAGCAGAGAGATACAAAGCAGCATGTTTCCCAAGTAAAAAACACAGCATACGTAGTAAAACACACACAGCACACAGTTAACCATTTGATCGCCCCAGATGTTAACCCCTTCCTGCCCAGTGTCATTAGTACAGTGTCAGTGCTTTTTATTAGCACTGTTCACTGTATTAGTGTCACTGGAGATGTCAGTGGCAGTTATTCAGTTCCCACCCGTATCAGAATGCTCACCGAAGTCCCGCTATAAGTCACCTATCGCCGCCATTACTAGCATAAAAAAAATATAAATTCCAGCATATATATACCATCGTTTGTAGATGCTATAACTTCCACGTAAACCAAATATACAGTTATTGGGATTTTATTTAGTAAAGACGTAGCAGAATACATTTTGGCCTAAATTTATGAAGAAATTTTATTTTTTAATTTTTTTTTATTGGGTATGTTTTATAGCAAAAAGTAAAAGATCAAATACCACCGAAAGAAAGCTCAATTTGTGGGGGAAAAAAGGACATACATTTCATTTGGGTGCAGTGTTGCATAACTGCGCAATTGTCAGTTAAAGCAACGCAGCGCCGTATCGTTAAAAATTGCCTGGTCAGGAAGGGGGGTAAATCCCCTGGAGGGCAAGTGGTTAAACAACACGTCATGTTCAATGGGGTCAGACCACAACTGTGTGCCCTCACCTTCACCTAGCAAAAATTAAAAAATATTGCTTTTTTTGTTTTTCTTTAAATTGTCAGTCTTTTTTTTTTTATAGCGCAAAAATAAAAAAATGCAAATACCACCAAAAAATATCTCTAGCAGCGGTGCGCAAAATCATGTGTGTGTATGTATGTATTTATTTCAGGTACTTATATAGCGTCAATTTACGCAGCGCTTTACATATATATTGTACATTCACATCAGTCCCTAACCCTCAAGGGGCGTACAATCTAAGGTCCCTAACTCACAATCATACATACACATACTAAGGTCAAATTAGACAGGATCCAATTCACCTACACACGTACAGACATATATATATATATATTGTGTGTGTATATGTATGTGTGATTTTGCATTTCTGGGTAGAGGACGTGCGCCCCTACCCTCGCCACTATTTGCAGCCTCGGCTGTCGATCACTGGGTCCCAGTCAGTGATTACAGCACCCAGTGATCGCCGAGCATTACCGACTGGGGAGAGAACTGTATTGTATGTAAACAATACAGTTCTCTCCCCTGTCAGCTCCTGTACACTGCTTTGTATGGCCAAATAGCGTGATACCGTTATGACTTTCAATCCCAATACCCTAAAACCAGACCACTCACATTTATAAGGATAATAACCAGCATTTTATTGTTATAATAACGATTTTCCATAAATCTTCCAATAAGACCCCACAGCCAGGTAACCCAGCAGGATGACAGACCTCAGAATCAGCTTCCTCCACTAGGCAAGATGGCCCCTGGAACGCACCGTTCAGCGTGCGTTCCACTTCACCGGAAATGACGTCGGACCCCGGGACGGCCAGCCGGAAATACGTCAACGCGTTTCGCCCCACCCACAGGACGCTCTTTACCTTTGCTAGGCCGCTTTTAAAGCAATGGGAGATCCCTCCCCCTCATTACCCTGGAAACAAAATAACAAAAAGACTCTGCCTACCTCTATAGCCTGTCATCCCCCTGTCTACGCACCGTGAGGTCCCTTCACAATTAAGCAAACCAATTATTCAATCAACCTTACCCAAATCATATAAAAACATATTTCTTTTATATTCTCCCTATAATTAGTTATGAATACCAACTTTAATTTATTTTTCCAGTACATAATACTTAATTTAAATAAATGAATAAGAAAAAATATATTAAAAAATATATATATAAATAAATAAAAAATAATAATAAAAATTAAATAACAATTGAAAATAAAAATGAACATAAAATTTAAAATATAAATAAAAATAAAAAAGATAAAATTAAAAATAAAAATAAAAAAAATAAAAATAAATATAAATATTAAAATAAAAATAAATAAAAATAAAATTAAAAATAAAAAATAAATAAAAATAATAATAAAAATAAAATAAATCAGTCTAAATACTAGAAAATATATATTTCATAAAAAATATATAAATATATATTTTGTTTTTTACATCATCTTCTTTACCACAATATTCTTTTAGTTTTAATTTTTAATTTATTATATGTACCCTATAACCATAAGGATAGGAAAAAAAACAAAAAACAAAATGTAAATCCTTAAAAATAAAAATAAAATTAAAATATCCCCTAATCATGAAAACAGCATTCCGGATATTACTACCTATAGTCTACCAGTTTGACAAGAAGCACTTTATATCTATATCTGCGTTTAACCCATTAGGATTCAATGTCCCCATCTGATATATCCATTTCGTTTCGTTATGAGAAACACTTTTTACCATATTACCCCCTCTCCAAGGAATCTCTACTCTATCTATCCCACAAAAGTTTAACAATGCCGGATCCCTACTATGGTGTGTTCTAAAATGATACAACAAACTATGATGTTTAAATCCCTTCTTAATGTTTCTAATATGTTCTCCCAACCTAACAGAGAGTTTTCTTGTTGTTCTCCCTATATACTGGAGTTTGCAAGAGCACTCCAGCAAATAGGTGACATACGTACTATCACATGATATAAATGTATTAATTTTATAGGATGCACCATTATAACAGGATTGAAAATCCTCATAGTATCTTTTATTATCTCCCTTAAGAGATTTACAAGCTATACACCTCCTACATTTGAAAAAACCTACCCTATCAAGAAAAGTTGCCACTTTCCTAGGTACATCTGTAACATTTTTCACAAGCCGTGTTCTTAAAGTCGGTGGCTTTCTATAAATAAATATCGGCTTCACAGGTAGCACTTTTCCCAGGGTTTCATCCCTTTTTAAAATTGTCCAATATTTTTTAATGATGTCCTCAACCAATTTGTAGTGCTTTGAATACCCCGTAATAAAAGCCAGATCACCTAGCTTTTTCACATTGTCTTTTTTCTTTAAGAGATCTTCTCTATTCATATTTTTAACCTGCTCCAGTGAAACAGCCAGATTTTCTTCTCCATACCCCTTTTCCCTAAATCTTTGCAACAACAACTCAGATTGTTCCAAAAAAATATATTCATCATCACAGTTACATATTATTCTAATCAACTGACTCTTCGGGATGGATCTCAGCCAGTTTCTATGATGACAACTATAATTTGGAATGTACCCATTCCTGTCAACTTGTTTGAAATGTGTTTTAGTACAAAACCTATCAACTTCCTTATATATTGTCAAATCCAAAAAATCCACTGTTTCTTCACTAATATTCTTAGTAAATGATATATTAGTAAGACAAAATTTCTTGAAAAATAGATTGTTTTTTTTTGTTAAATTAAGATATCATTTAGTTTAACAAAAAAATATCTGACCTCCTCCTCCCCTAATAGCCAGGCTATCACGTTCTTTTCTTGCAAGATGTTAAAGTGACACTCCAGTGTGCATAGAACAGGCGTATGATCACAACTAGTGTGCTCATTTCAAACAAACAAGTGGGGGGGGAAGCATAAGTGTGGGAGCTCATGAAGGATGTTACCAGGAAGGAGAAAAACACAGTAATAAATTGTTTAATGAAAAATAGTTTATTACAGGGCCATTAATTAGTGGATGTGTACAATTATAAACAACAAATTCTCACACAGTCACAAATGCTACTAAAAATATTCCCTTCTTGTGTCAAATACAAAACTATATATCAGAAAGCAGTTCACACTAACACATACTCATGACATGTACGTGCATTTTAATACATAAAACACACAGTGCAGCGTTCTCTTTTAGTATGTGAGAGCAAATTATGTTATAAAACAGTGAACATATGTGAAAAAAAGTATAAAGTTTTTCTTCAACTTGAAACAAACTTCACAATTTCATATCTTCATGCAATATAAATCCTCCACCACGAATGCCAGATGTGCCCTCACCAGGGGTTTTCAACCTCACATATAGTTTGTTCAAAAACCGCTTGTGTTCCTTTAGGTGGACATAAATGGTCAGATGTATCCTGAAAATGGAATCTTCCTCCAAAGATTAAAGGGATCGGTGATCTTTCCTCTTCCATTCAGCATACATGTCAAAAAACGAGTAAAACACAATAGTGCTTTAAGCTTTAAAACACATTACTTTATTAAAAGCATAAAAACTGGCTAGTCACATGGTACAGGTACTAGATCGCACCAGATATATGTGCATTTAAAACCTGCAATACTCTTGTATGAGCAATCAAAGGAAACTCCACTCCTCAAATGTAACAATGTGGTTGTAAGGACGAGTTTCCTTTGTTATGCTTTTAATAAAGTAATGTGTTTTAAAGGATAAAGCACTATTGTGTTTTACTTGTTTTTTTATCATGTATGCTGAATGGAAGAGGAAAGATTAAAGGGATCGGTGATCTTTGGAGGAAGATTCCATTTTCAGGATACATCTGACCATTTATGTCCACCTCAAGGGACACATGCGTTTTTTGACCAAACTATATGTGAGGTGAAAAACCCTGTTGAGGGAACATCTGGCGTTTGTGGTGGAGGATTGATATTGCATGAAGATATGAAATTGTGAAGTTTGTTTCAAGTTGAAGAAAAACATTATACTTGGAGACTTTTTTTCACATAGGTTCACTTTTTCTTTTTTCACATATGTTCACTGTATTATAACATAATTTGTTTGCTATCACATACTAAAAGCGCAGCACTGTATGTTTTATGAACTAGAGGATGTGTATTGGATTTTTTCTGAATGATAAGGATATTGTTTAGTGTCACAAAAAAATCCGGCCTCCTCCTTCCCCTTACAGCCGACCAATCCTCTCCTTTTTAGTAAGATGTTAAAGAAGTGACACTAAACTCTGGTTGAAAAAATATATCCAACTCAATTATGTGTTCTTAAGCCAAAAAAAGCCATTAGTGCTCTCAGACCCTCCAAATCTCCATTTTTACTTTTTTTAATTTGTGATCCAACTTCCTGATATGGGCCCTGGGCGATGGGTGATGGGGCGTGCAGTGTGTATAGAGCAGTGTACATGGCTACAACTAATATTCACTGCTGTTTTCAAACAAAGAGAAGTGGTGAAAAGGAGAGGTTTGGGAGTTAATGTAGGATGTCACAAGGAGTTTCATTTTCAAATAGAAGTTGGAGGGAAGGTGTGGAATCTCATGGAGGATGTTACAAGGAACTAGAAAAACACAGTAAGAAATGATTTCCTGAAAAATAGATTACAGGGACAGTAACTAGCTGATGTGTTTTGGTTTTTTTTTCTGAATAATAGGGATATTGTTTAGTGTCACAAACATAAAAAAAAATCTGGCCTCCTCCACCCCTATAGCCAGCCAATCCTCTCCTTTTTTGTAAGATGTTAAAGTTAAGATGTTCTAAAAAAAATCTATACAATAACCCAAAAAAGTAACTTTTTCTGCTCCAGATCTCCATTTTTTGTAATCCAACTGCCAGCTGTGGGTGACAGGTGGTGGGTTTCGCAGTTTGTATACATAAAATATAATATTATATATATAATTTTTTTTTTAAATAGAAATGAGCAGAAAAGGAGAGGTTCAAGGGTTAAAGAGGATGTTACATGAAGTCAGAAACACACCATAATATCTTACATTAACTTACCACTATTTTATCTATGTTTAAAAACTAAAATCTAATTTGTTTTTTTTTTGTAATTTTTAAAAAAAATTTTGTAATTTTTAAAAAAAAAATTTTTTCCAAACAAAGTGAGGAGAAAAGGACAGATTCAGGAGACAGGGAAGATGTCAGAATCAGAAACACACAGTCTAGAGAGAGCTATGGCTAAAAAATGGACTTTTTTTTCCCCTTTAAGCCAGTAATTAGGGGGAGGTAAGAAAGATGGGCTGTAAACATAAAAAACCCATACTTGCCTGATGTTACTTACCTCATTCGGTCCTTACCTGATGTTACTTACCTCATTCGGCCCTGGGTCTTTTGGCTCCTTGAGGCTTGCTGTACGCTGCCTTTCTTTTGGGCTCTTTGGAGTTCAGGGCATCCAGGAGACCTTCAGCTACCAGCTCTTTGTATTTAGCCCCTTTGCTTGCTCGGGAAGAGCATCGCTGGGTGCTGGTTGTAGGCTCCTGGGATGCCAAGCTGGTGGTGATGTCCCTCCTCTTCACCTTGAGGGCCTTTCCATCTTCAGCCCTCTTCCCAGATGTCTTTGGGAACCTCACTGGATAGTGGAAGATGGGAGCCATGGTGAAGCTAGTAGCCATGTCCAGAAGCTGTCCCAGGGCCTCAGTCTTCTCAGCCTTTCCTCCCTGCAGGTAAGTCACAGCGGCCATGATGTCCTCCTCTCTATCCTTCCCGGTGGAGTCCGATGATGCAAATCCCAGAAGCAGAAGAGGGTCTGCTGATCCCCAGTCGAAGTCTTTGGCCATCATGATAGCAGAAACACTGAAAACTTGCTGAAATCCACAGAAATCCACAGAGATCCTGGAGCTACAGGTGTCTGTGTCCTCTCAGCAGCACAGCTATCAACAGCCTGGTGCAGGTCTACAATTTTGTTTCTGGTGTCCTTCGACAGCTTTTTGGTCTTCACCATAGTGGAGTTTGGAGTGTGACTGTTTGAGGTTGTGGACAGGTGTCTTTTATACTGATAACAAGTTCAAACAGGTGCCATTGATATAGGTAATGAGTGCAGGACAGAGGAGCCTCTTAAAGAAGAAGGTACAGGTCTGTGAGAGACAGAAATCTTGCTTGGTTGTAGGTGACCAAATACTTATTTTCCACCATAATTTGCAAATAAATTCTTTCCAAATCAGCCAATGTGATTGGATTTTTTTTCTCATTTAGTCTCTCATAGTTGAGGTCTACCTATGATGCCAATTACAGGCCTCTTTCACCTTTTTAAGTGGGAGAACTTGCTCAATTGGTGGCTGACTAAATACTTTTTTCCCCCACTGTAATTTACAGCATTTTTTACACCGGCCTAAAATGTTTGCACAGCAGTGTGTGTAAATAAGTGTATGTGTACGTGTGTGTGTTTATAAAAATATATTTTAAAAAATTGTATTATCCCCGGAATAAAATTTGCAACAATGTTTTTAATGGTAGTTGGATGTTTTGGATATGTTCTATTGGTGTAAGACTTGTGAATGTTACCCCTCCCTATCCTAAAACAGGACATTCAGAATAAAGGCAGTCGGTTACTTTGGAATTGAATGCATGAATGGATTTCCTTCTCTGAAAACTTTCAGCCAGAGTCTGGAGTGGTTGGGACATTGATATAGATGTAAAGCTGGGTTGGGTGAAGATCTGCTATTTGTGCCTCTAATGATTTTCTCCTTGTTTTTTTTTCACTTTTTTGATCATTCATTTTATCTTGGAGATCCACATCTGTTATAACACATTCACCTGCTATTTATCTTGTTTTTCTAGCTCACCATTTTAGCACTTAAACAGAGAAAGGGAAATCAACATGGGGGATGAAAGTGAATGGTTGAAACGTCCTGTTGACTAGAAGTGTGAGCACAAGGTAAGTTGTGATTTATGATGTTTAAATATGATCCACGTCATCATGCATGCCTAAAGGAGAACTTGAACTCCCTTTCCCACTTCCAGTCTGGACACTTTTACCCCCGTCCTGTCCAGGCCAATTTTCAGCTTTCAGTGCTATCACACTTTGAATGACAATTGCGCAGTCATGCAACACTGTACTCATATGAATTTTTTAGCATTTTTTTGAGACAGATAAAGCTTTATTTTGGTGGTATTTATTCACCACTGGGATTTTTATTTTTTTTGCTATGTAAATGAAAAAGTCCAAAAATTTAGAAAAACAGTGTTTTTCTTATAAAATTTTGGAAATAAATAGTATTTCAGTATAAATCTTGGCCAAAATGTATTCTGTTATCTTTTTAGTAAAAAAAAAATAACCCAAATTAGTTTAAAGCTAAAAATTATAAATTTAAACTTTTTTTACTTTTTTTTTTTTTACATACTGTCACCCTAGCAGTACAGTGTCACCATGGTGACACTGTACTACTTGTGGGGGGTGATGAAAATTTTTTTTTTTACACTGATTGCCTTTACACCCGTAAAGACTGTAAAAGCAATCATTTCTCCTTCTCACTAGCTGCATTCTTGCAGCCATTAAGAACTACTGTGTGAGCTGTGATTGGTCACAGCTTGTCACAGGGTACAAGGCTGTTGTGAATAGCCTTGTACCATGTGACCTCTGTGATCATTCACAGATTTCACACGTAGTAAGCAATGATGTCAAAAGTGACATCTTGCTTACTATTCTGCATGTGATCACTGACTGGCCAATCAGTGATCACATGATCGGGACCTCACACAGAGGTCCCGTCCGACGATCGGTGTTTCACTGTGTCCGGAGGACACAGCGGGCACCGGATTGTTGTCCTGCGTGCTGCCAGGGAGCGCGCACAAGCAGGGTGCGGGGAGGCTGTTTAAAAACGGCCACCCGACCCTGCACTGCCACTGTCCGGCCGTTTATATACAACAGCCAGATGGGAGGTGGTTAATGGCACTTTTTGGTTAATGGCTGGGAGGTGGCACAGCTTCACTATCATGAGCCCACTAAAGTTGGTTGTCACAGTGGATACATGATTGGGAACCCATCCCACTGGCTCCTTGTCAAAAGCTGTGACTGAGAGCTGTCTTTGACGGCTCAGGTAATGTGCAGTGAGCTTGCTAATTGCTGTTGTGGGTGCATATGTGCCGACGCGGGGTGCTGAGGCCCACTTTTTCTTGCTATTGCATATATGGGCTACATGGTTGGCAAAAGGTTACGTGAAGGGAACCTCCTTCAGCCCTACTTCGGGATCTTCACTGTGTAGCCCTACCTGGCACCGCAGAGCCTTTGCCTCAGTTTTTACTTGACTAGAAGGATAAAATGTGTCTGACGGAAATCCAATACATCTCACCATACAAATACCACCGTTCCTACAGTAAAGCATGGAGGTGGTAATATCCTGTTATGGGGGACTTCTGTGCAGCAGGGATTGGAGCACTTGTCAGGATAGAAGGAAAGATGGATGGGGTGAAAAACCATCAAATTCTTGAGGAAAATGTGCTGCCTTCTGCCAGAAAGTTGTCAGTGAGAAGGTTTACCTTCCAACATGATAATGACCCAAAGCACACAGCAAAAATGGGCACACAGTGGTTGGAGGAGAAAAAGGTGAACGTCCTTGCATGGCCTAGTCAGAGCCCAGACTAAAACCCCTTTGAAACTCTGTGGAATGATTTAAGACTGCAGTCCACAAACAGTCACCGTCAAATTAAAGTGAACTTGAGCAGTTCTGCAAAGAAGAGCGGGCAAATATTGGCAAGTCTAGATGTGCAAAGTTAGTGGAGACCTATCCCAACAGACTAATGGCTTTAATTATCCGCTTGCCTGCCGCCCCATAGCAGATATACTGCTACAGGGCAGCTTTGCAAAATCACGTAAATATATGTGATTTTGTAGTTCCAGGTAGGGGGCTTTCGTGTGCGGTGCCCTACCCGTTCTGCTATTGGCTCCTGAGGATGTCAATCACCAGGTCCTGGCTGGTGATTTTTGGCCAGGACTAGGTGATCATCTGCAAAGCTGAGAGGGGAGAGACCTATGTGTAAACAACACAGATCTCTCTCCTGTCAGCATTGACATGCTGCACAGCAGAGATCTAGAAAGCAGCAGGTTTGCTTAGTAAAACACAACATAGTACACAAAAAAATCACTCCCATCCCACAGTTAACCCTTTGATCGCCCCAGATGTTAACCCCTTCCTGCCCAGTGTCATTAGTACAGTGTCAGTGCTTTTGATTAGCCCTAATCACTGTATTAGTGTCACTGGTCAGTGGCAGTTAGTCTCCCCCAGTGTTAGATTGCCCACTGCAGTCCCACAGTTCCGCTATAAGTCGCTGATCACCGCCCTTACCAACATATAAAAAAAATTCATTATACGTATGTGCCGCCATTTTGTAGATGCTATAACTTTCACGTAAACCAATTAATATACACTTATTGGGATTTTTTTTTAGCAAGACATGTAGCAGAATACATTTTGGCCTAAATTTATGATGAAATGTATTTATATTTTTGTAATAATATGTTTTATAGCAAAAAGTCAAAAATATTGTTGTTTTGCTTTTTCAAAATTGTCAGTATTTTGTTTTCTTTATAGCACAAAAAATAAAAATCGCAGAGGTGATCAAATACCTATTTGTGGGGAAAAAAATGACATAAATTTCATTTATGTTCAGCGTTGCATGACTGCACAATTGCCAGTTAAAATAACGCAGCGCTGTATCGTAAAAAATGGCCTGCTTAGGAAGGGGGGTAAATCTTCTGGAAGGCGAGTGATTAAAGCAAAAATTGATTCAACAAAACACTGACACAAGCGGGTGATCCTTTTTCCAACTCGGTGATTCTGTTTTTGACTTTGTCAATTCTTTTTCTGACCTGTTGGTGTTCTATCTTTCACTTGGATGTTGTAACAAAAAATCTTTTTACTTTCTATGCCTCGTTCACATGGGTGTGCTGCAGTGTATACCTGTGAGAGGGCCATGTATGACCACAGGGGGATGCCCAGGTGTTCAGGTGGGTGCCATGCAGATGCGGGGGTGCAGTCCGAAATGCAGAAGTGTGCGTTTGGGGCTGTACACCCACACAGCTGTCAGATTGAGAGCAGTGGCTGTGTCCATGCAGCTCTGTGTCCCAATTGACATGAATGGGACTGCCCCCATGGGGATGCATGAACACCTGTGGCTAAAAGCGGCAGTACGCCGGTGTGAACGAAGTCTAAATCTTTATTTATTTATTATCGATCCTATTTATTCACATGTGTTATTGAAAGATCTTTCCACCCGTAAAGTTTGGGTTTATGCTAAAGAGAGATCACCTGGCGGTTCTGTGTATCTCTTAAAGTATACCTACAGGCAAAACTTTGTAGTTTTGAATTGGGTGGAGAGGGTTTAGAACACCTCTCAGGTTTTTATTGCTGTCTGTGTCCCCCAGGGGCGGACTGACCATTTGGAAACTCGGGCACTGCCCGAGGGCCCGGGGTCAGTAGGGGGCCCCCTGAGATGCCTCTGGTACCTTTTTCATAGGCTTTTTTGAGTTTGGGCAAGGACACAGGGGCCCCATGATCCCCTATTGCCCGGGGGCCCCATGAGTTGTCAGTCCGCCCCTCTGTCCCCTTTAGGGAGATTCACCCTCTCTATTTGACCGGTTTAGTATTATCACCGAAAGTAAAAGAAAATTCCAAATTTAGTTTTGTGACCAGAACAGGAATAGAGGGGAAATCTTCCAAGGGGGACACTAGTTTTGATGACAGCCAGGGATTCCTTCACTTTGGATGGGTTTCCTTTCACTTCCTTTTTTGGCCATGGGATAGGAAATGAAAGGAAATCTCCCCAATGGGACACAGATGACCAAAATAAAACTGACAAGTGTTAAAACCCTCCTTTACCCTATTGGAAATTAAAAATAAAAAGTTTTGCCTTTATTTCTACTTTAAGGGCTCTAAAGATGAGACCTGTGAAGTCCTGGGTCTATACCCTGCAGTGCCCATTATGAGGGGTCTCCACTCTTCTATTTTATACTATGGAAAATGTAACAGAAGGAGCAGGAACACCCATAAAATAAATATACGAGGCCAGGGGCTGATTCATGCAACAAGGCTCAACCCACAACAACAATATCACCCTTGGGTGGACTGACCTTATGGGTTATGGCATCTTCAGTCATTTCTACAGGCTTTACTCATCTGTTTATGTCTCCTATGTACTTAAAATTGGTCTAAAATGTGTAATTTACTTATCTGCAGCATGTCACCCAGAGAATGAGCCACCTAGGGAGGCACTGCTTGCCTTCTGCAAGGTAAGACCCTCTGTCACTATTTTCTGTCTATTACCTGCATGCTTGTAATTAAGAAAAAAGTCTAAGAGACTCATACAGAACTATGACCCTGCTGAGGCCCAGCTTAGTCCCAGATCCAGTACTGGTTGCCTATCTTGTCCTCCATAGCCACCATACTTTAATGTTTTTAGAACTGAATTGCTGACTTGTATACAGTACATACAGTCCCAGTATGCAGATGTTTTAGCTTTGAGGGCCGAAAGGGCAGTGAGCGCCCAGAGACGAATGCTCGTAACGCGGACTGCTTGCAGCGAGGTTGGACAGTGCACCTCTGAAACCTGTCGACACCTAAACACAGAAGCCTCATACACTGGGGCTAATCACCAAGTTTGCATGAGGTCTAAAGTCTAGTTCTACATTTGCAGTCAAATTTGTGAAACCCCCACTATATGTTTACTATGGGTTCCCAATGACAAAGCAAATCTAAAACCCTTGTTTAAAACAAAAAATCTTACTATTTTTTAGATGTTTGTTTGGTGTTTGGGCAGACTGCAAGATATTCTGAACAATTTTAGCCCTTTCGCTGCCAGAACCGTTTTTGCATTTTTTTGAACAAGTTTACAAAATCATTTTAGGCCTGAAGATTACACAAAACCCCCAAACATTATACATTTTTTGAAAGCAGACACCCTAAAGAATGAAATAGGGGTAGTTCAAATTCTTTATGTCGCACAATATTACCACAAAGGTCTAGGAAATGCAAAATTTCATGAAGAAACTCACTAAACTGAATTTTAAGGAAAACAAATGCAACAAATTACAAATTTTTTGTAAAATATAAAAGAGGAGGGTGCGCTGAGTATATAGATACCTAGCATGTCAAACATTAAATTTACATGCACCTGTAAAATGGCGACAAACGCCAGTACCTTATATTTTCTATAGGCGACACTTCAAAAGCCTCTACAGGTCATCAGTGTAGTGTTACAGAGGGGGCACTCCGATGGGATCAGTCCAAGTAAGGGGGCACTCCGATGGGATCAATCCATGTGAGGGGGCACTCCGATGGGATCAGTCCATGTGAGGGGGCACTCCGATGGGATCAGTCCATGTGAGAGGACACTCCGATGGGATCAGTCCATGTGAGGGGGCACTCCGATGGGATCAGTCCATGTGAGAGGACTCTCCGATGGGATCAGTCCATGTGAGAGGACACTCCGATGGGATCAGTCCATGTGAGGGGGCACTCCGATGGGATCAGTCCATGTGAGAGGACACTCCGATGGGATCAATCCATGTGAGGGGGCACTCCGATGGGAACAGTCCATGTGAGGGGGCACTCCGATGGGATCAGGGCATGTGAGAGGACACTCCGATGGGATCAGTGCATGTGAGGGGGCACTCCCATGGGATCAGTCCATGTGAGAGGACACTCTGATGGGATCAGTCCATGTGAGAGGACACTCCGATGGGATCAGTCCATGTGAGAGTACATTCCGATGGGATCAGTCCATGTGAGAGGACACTCCGATGGGATCAGTCCATGTGAGAGGACACTCCGATGGGATCAGTCCATGTAAGGGGACACTCCGATGGGATCAGTCCATGTGAGAGGACACTCCGATGGGATCAGTCCATGTGAGAGGACACTCCGATGGGATCGGTCCATGTGAGAGGACACTCCGATGGGATCAGTCCATGTGAGGGGGCACTCCGATGGGATCAGTCCATGTGAGGGGACACTCTGATGGGATCAGTCCATGTAAAGGGGCACTCCGATGAGAACAGTCCATGCAGAGGCGCAAACCGATGGGAACAATGCATGTAAGGGGGCACTCCGATGGGATGAGTCCATGTAAAAAGGCACTCCAATCGAAACAGTCCATGTAAGGGAGCACTCCGATGGGATCAGTCCATGTGAGGGGGCACTCCGATGGGATCAGTCCATGTGAAGGGGCACTCCGATGCGATCAGTCCATGTAAGGGGCCACTCCGATGGGATCAGTCCATGTAAGGGGCCACTCCGATGGGATCAGTCCATGTGAGAGGACACTCCGATGGGATCAGTCCACGTGAGAGGACACTCCGATGGGATCAGTCCATGTGAGGGGGCACTCCGATGGGATCAGTCCATGTAAGGGGACACTCTGATGGGATCAGTCCATGTGAGGGGGCACTCCGAAGAGAACAGTCCATGCAGAGGCACAAACTGATGGGAACAATGCATGTAAGGGGGCACTCCGATGGGATGAGTCCATGTAAAAAAGCACTCCAATCGAAACAGTCCATGTAAGGGAGCACTCCGATGGGATCAGTCCATGCGAGGGGGCACTCCGATGGGATCAGTCCATGTAAGGGGGCACTCTGATGGGATCAGTCCATGTAAGGGGGCACTCTGATGGGATCAGTCCATGTAAGGGGGCACTCTGATGGGATCAGTCCATGTAAGGGGACACTGATGGGATCAGTCCATGTGAGAGAACATTCCGATGGGATCAGTCCATGTAAGGGGGCACTCTGATGGGAACAGTCCATTTAAGGGGACACTCTGATGGGATCAGTTCATGTAAGGGGGCACTCTGATGGGATCAGTTCATGTAAGGGGACACTCTGATGGGATCAGTTCATGTAAGGGCACACTCTGATGGGATCAGTCCATATAAGGGGACACTCTGATGGGATCAGTTCATGTAAGGGGGCACTCTGATGGGATCAGTTCATGTAAGGGGGCACTCTGATGGGATCAGTTCATGTAAGGGGACACTCTGATGGGATCAGTTCATGTGAGAGGACATTCCGATGGGATCAGTCCATGTAAGGGGGCACTCTGATGGGAACAGTCCATATAAGGGGACACTCCGATGGGATCAGTCCATGTAAGGGGACACTCTGATGGGATCAGTCCATGTAAGGGGACACTCTGATGGGATCAGTCCATGTAAGGGGACACTCTGATGGGATCAGTCCATGTAAGGGGAAATTCCGATGGGATCAGTCCATGTTAGGGGGCACTCTGATGGGATCAGTCCATGT
Organism: Staurois parvus; assembly: GCF_062004578.1. Taxonomy (NCBI): domain Eukaryota; kingdom Metazoa; phylum Chordata; class Amphibia; order Anura; family Ranidae; genus Staurois; species Staurois parvus. The sequence goes on along the minus strand of NW_028317898.1, from coordinate 379,445 downwards.
TAGGGGGCACTCTGATGGGATTATGTGGAGTTTTGCATGAATTGGGCATAAAATGTGCTCTGAAGGTCATCTAAGTCACAAAAATAGAAGAACACAGTCTGCTGAACATAATACTACACAAACATTAGATGTTGCCATGGTTTAATTGCACATAACATGTAAACATTCACAGTGCAGGGAGGAAAAAGTATATGAGCCCTAGCTTAATGACTTCTCCCAGAGCTAATTGGAGCCAGGAGTGAGCCAACCTTGACTCCAATCAGTGTGATGATATTGGATGTGTTGCTGACAGCTGTCCTGTCCTTAAAAAACACACACCTGTTTTGGGTTTACTGGTTTCAAGAAGCACTGTCTGATGTGAACCATGCCTCGCAGAAAAGAGCTCTCAGAAGACCTACGATCAAGAATTGTTGACTTGCATGAAGCTGGAAAGGGTTTCAAAAGTATCTCCAAAAGCCTTGATGTTCATGTGTCCACGGTAAGACAGACTGTCTACAAATGGAGAAAGTTTAGCACTGTTGCTACTCTCTCTAGGCGTTGTCGTCCTGTAAAAATGACTGCAAGAGCACAGCGCAGAATGCTGCATGAGGTAAAGAAGAATCCCAGAGTGTCAGCTAAAGACCTACAGAAATCTCTGGCACATGCTAACATTTTTGTTGACACATCTACAATAAGGAAAACATTAAACAAGAATGGAGTACATGGGAGGACACCACGGAGGAAGCCATTGCTGTCCAAAAAGAATATTGCAGCACGTTTGAAATTTGCAAAAGAGCACCTGGATGTTCCACAGCACTACTGGCAAAATATACTGTGGGCAGATGAAACCAAGATTGAGTTGTTTGGGAAGAACACACAACACTATGTGTGGAGAAAAAAAGGCACAGCACACCAACATCAAAACCTCATCCCCACTGTAAAACATGGCGGAGGGAGCATCATGGTTTGGGGCTGCTTTGCTGCTTCAGGGCCTGGACGGATTGTTGTCATTGATGGGAAAATGAATTCCAGTGTTTATCAAGACATTTTGCAGGAAAACGTACAACCATCTGTCCGCCAACTGAAGCTCCGCAGAGGATGGGTGATGCAACAGGACAATGACCCAAAGCATACAAGTAATTCAACAAAACAATCACTGCAACAGCACAGAATACGCCTTCTGGAGTGGCCCAGTCAGAGTCCTGACCTCAACCCGATTGAAATGCTGTGGCATGACCTTAAGAGAGCGATTCACACCAGACATCCCAAGAATATTGCTACACTGAAACAGTTTTGTGAAGAGGAGTGGTCCAAAATTACTCCAGATCGTTGTGCAGGTCTGATCTGCAACTACAGGAAACGTTTGGTTGAGGTTATTGCTGCCAAAGGAGGGTCAACCAGTTATTAAGTCCAAAGGTTCAAATACTTTTTCCTCCCTGCACTGTGAATGTTTACATGTTATGTGCAATTAAACCATGGCAGCATCTAATGTTTGTGTAGTATTATGTTCAGCAGACTGTGTTCTTCTATTGTTGTGACTTAGATGACGTTCAGAGCACATTTTATGCCCAATTCATGCAAAACTCCACGTAATCCCAAGGGGTTCACATACTTTTTTTGCAACTGTATATGACAACGTAGCCTTGTCTACAGGTCCATGTGTCAGTGGTCAGTGCAGCAAGATGCTCCCACACAGCTCAGTGCGCAATGTATTGCTGCTTGTGGTTACCTGTCTTATCTATGGAGTGTTGTGCTCAAAGGAAACTCACATTGACTGTAAGTATCACATTGCTGTCTTTATCATTCCTGATGAAAGCGTAAAGAAAAGAACAACTCTTATTTTTTTTTTCTTTATTTGAGTTTTCTAGAAATCACATTATAAGGGACAATGTGAAAAGAGCAGTGACTTTTACTCAATTTTCTAAAATTTAGTGAGGTGAAATCAACGTTTGTTGTCCACTATAGCCATGAACAAATTTTTAAGGAATAAGATGGATAATTTGTCTTGAACAAACAAATTTCCACTTATGTGTAGTTTACATTTGATAAATGACATTCATTCCTAAATCAAATGATAAAGTTGTAGTAAACTCCGCTTGGTCAATTGTACCTACAGGTATGCTTATAATAGATCTTACCTGTAGGCAGGGGTGGACTGACAACTCATGGGGCCCCCGGGCAATAGGGGATCATGGGGCCCCTGTGTCCTTGCCCAAACTCAAGCCTCTGAAAAAGGTACCAGGGGCATCTCATGGGGCCCCCTGCTGACCCCGGGCCCTCGGGCAGTGCCCGAGTTTCCAAATGGTCAGTCCTCCCCTGCCTGTAGGCACAATGAATTTCTCCTAAACATGCGCTATTAACCACTTCCCGTCCGGCCGTTTATATACATGGGCCGGACGGGAGCAGTGTAGGGGTGAGTTGCCGTTCATAAACGCCGCCCGCCATTTTAGCCTGTGCACGCTCCCCGGGAGCGCGCGGCACCGCTATACTCTGGACACAGCGGAATACCGATCGCTGTACAGGACCTCTGTGTGAGGTCCAGATCATGTGATCACTGATTGGCCAATCAGTGGTCACTTGAATAGTAGTTAGCAAGATGTCACTTCTGACATCATTGCTTACTATGTGTGAAATCTGTGAATGATCACAGAGGTCACATGGTACAAGGCTATTCACAACAGCCTTGTACCATGTGACAAGCTGTGACCAATCACAGCTCACACAGTATTTCTCAATGGCTGCAACTAATTTGGGTTATTTTGTTTTTTATTAAAAAGATAACTGAATAAATTTTGGCCAAGATTTATGAAAATCCCAGTGGTGAATAATTACTATCAAAATAAAGTTTTATCTGTCTCAAAACAATGCTAAAAAATTCATATGGGTACAGTGTTGCTCGACCGCGCAATTGTCATTCAAAGTGTGACAGCACTGAAAGCTGACCATTGGCCTGGACAGTAAGGAAGTGAAAGTGTCCGGACTTGACGTGGTTAAGGAGATATTCACAATTTCTGCAGTTAATGACATCACCAGCGCATGAGCTCTGAACTGAGGGCACACTGAATGTGCTGTCAGTCCGGGGTGCTGTGCCGCGATGGTGACTCCCGTGTGCATGTGCGGGTGTAACATCCTCATGGCTCAGCCATTCAAATGGCCGGCTGAAGATGGAAGCCCTGTCAGCAGTGACAGAGCACCGCTGGAGGGATCCCTTTTACAGGTAAGTCTGTCATAATGTGCTAGTACAGTATGTGGTACATACTAGCACATTATGCCTTTATCTTGCCGGGGGACTTTTTTTTTAATGATTTCTCTACCGCTGTAAAAGCAAAGCATGTGATCAGCACAGGGCCAATCAGCCCTGTCCAGACAGAGGGTCAGAACTTTCACATCCTCCTAGAGCAGAAAGAAAACTACGTGCTTTAACTAGAGCTCTGCTGAAGTCACAAGACTGCTATATACTGCTGATAAGGAAAGGTATTTAGCAGTTTTATATTTACTAAAATAATTGCATTTCCATGTTGTGTGTACTGTGGGAGACCAGATAAAGTGTTACTAAACCCAGGACCCTGCATTCCCTATAAGTAATAGACCACAAAGGGTGGTTCATGTGGAGACCTGTACATGTATAAACAGTGCCATGTCCTAATTCAAGAGCATTAATACCAAAAAAATGGATAGAAGTCCACACATGGACTTTGTAGGCACTCAGCACTTGCTGATAACTCAAACAATTTTATTGATACATAATTGGAAATCCAATAGTGTATGGCCAGCTGAACTAGAAAGGTTTGAAAGTGTTTATTCATAGGATACACAATGTTCCTAATAGAAGGCTCATATACACAAGAGTTCACCTGACAGACACAGGTTCTGTCTTTCTCCAGCTCTACCTGCAACAAGTATAATGAGCTCCCGGCAGGTGCATGAAGGGCTTGTTGAACCTTAAAGGGATTGTGCACACATTTGCTTGAAAACAGAAGCTGATACACAAGACAGGGCATTGCCAAAAGTAGTCATTGGGATCTTCAGGCTCCTTATGCTCCACTGTATTTTTACAAAGAAGGAGATGGATGGGTGAGCTGTAATTCCCCATCTACCTGGGTCCTCTGGGGCTTTTACACTCAGATACGTAACCCTTGGTGTATGGTTCTTTTGCTACAACCTAGAAAGTGTTCATTAACACCAGCTGTAGAAACATTGTTTGAAATTTATTTTGGTTAAATATATAAGTTAAGTGTATTTAAATATTTAACTTACCGTATTTTCCGGCGTATATGACGACTTTTCAACCCCTGAAAATCTTCTGAAAAGTCGGGGGTCGTCTTATACGCCGGTGCGAGCCGGTGTCAGGGCGGCACTTTTTCGAGGGGTGGTGCGGCGCCGCCCCCCCTCCTCCTCCAACGGACAATAAGTACAGGGGTGGGCAGAGGGGCTGCTGTACCTTACCTGGCTCCGGTCCCACGACGATCTGGTCCAGGAAGCGCGGCTGCTCCTTCTTTCAGTTCGGCCGCTCGATGGTCACGCGGCCGCTCGGCTCCGCCTCCTCACCGGTGATTGGGCGCCAGCACTGGAAAGGCACACAGGCGACCAATCACCGGCGAGGAGGCGGAGCCGAGCGGCCCCGCGAAAATCGAGCGGCCGAACTGGAAGAAGGAGCAGCCGCTCCTCTCCCCCACTGACACTAACGATGGGGCACTACTCCTCCTCCACACTGACACCAACGATGAGGCACTGTTCCTCCCCCACTGACACCAACGATGAGGCACTGTTCTCCCCCACTGACACCAACGATGAGGCACTGTTCCTCCCCCACTGACACCAACGATGAGGCACTGTTCTCCCCACTGATACCAATGATGGGGCACTATTCCTCCTCCCCACTGACACCAATGATGGGGCACTATTCCTCCCACTGATACCAACGATGGAGCACTATTCTCCCCACTGATACCAATGATGGGGCACTATTCCTCCCCCACTGACACCAATGATGGGGCACTATTTCTCCCACTGATACCAACGATGGGGCACTATTCTCCCCACTGATACCAATGATGGGGCACTATTCCTCCCCCACTGACACCAATGATGGGGCACTATTCCTCCCACTGATACCAACGATGGGGCACTATTCTCCCCACTGATACCAATGATGGGGCACTATTCCTCCCCCACTGACACCAATGATGGGGCACTATTCCTCCCACTGATACCAACGATGGGGCAATATTCTCCCCACTGATACCAATGATGGGGCACTGTTCCTCCCCCACTGACACCAATGATGGGGCACTATTCCTCCCCCACTGACACCAATGATGGGGCACTATTCCTCCCACTGACACCAACGATAGGGCACTATTCCTCCCACTGATACCAACGATGGGGCACTATTCCTCCCACTGATACCAACGATGGGGCACTATTCCTCCCACTGATACCAACGATGGGGCACTATTCTCCCCCCCACTGACACCAACGATGGGGCACTATTCTCCCCCCCACTGACACCAACGATGGGGCACTATTCCTCCTCCCCACTGACACCAACGATGGGGCACTATTCTCCCCACTGACACCAATGATGAGGCACTATTCTCCCCACTGATACCAATGATGGGGCGCAATTCCTCCCACTGACACCAATGATGGGGCGCAATTCCTCCCACTGACACCAATGATGGGGCGCAATTCCTGCCACTGATACCAATCATGGGGCGCTATTCCTCCCACTGACACCAACGATGGGGCGCTATTCCTCCCACTGACACCAATGATGGGGTGCTATTCCTCCCACTGACACCAATGATGGGGTGCTATTCCTCCCACTGATACCAATGATGGGCCGCTATTCCTCCCACTGACACCAATGATGGAGCACTATTCCTCCCACTGACACCAATGATGGGACACTATTCCTCCCACTGACACTAATGATGGGACACTATTCCTCCCACTGACACCAATGATGGGGCACGATTCTTCCCACTGACACCAATGATGGGGCACTATTCCTCCCACTGACTAATGATAGGGCACTATTCCTCCCACTGATTAATGATGGGGCACTATTCCTCACACACTGACACTAATGATGGGGCACCATCATTGGTGTCAGTGGGAGGAATAGTGTCCCATCATTGGTATCAGTGGGAGGAATAGTGCCCCATCATTGGTATCAGTGGGAGGAATAGTGCCCCATCATTGGTGTCAGTGGATGAAATAGTGCCCCATCATTGGTGTCAGTGGGAGGAGTAGTGCCTCATCATTGGTGTCAGTGGGAGGAATAGTGTCCCATCATTAGTGTCAGTGGGAGGAATAGTGTCCCATCATTGGAATACCATACTGAATAGCATACCATATTGAAATCAAATCTGATGTTTTTTCATTTTTATTTGGTGTGTGTTGGAAGAGGGGTAGTCTTATACGGCGAGTATAGCTCAAACCCTATATTTTAACAGGAAAAGTAGGGGGTCGTCTTATACGCCGGAAAATACGGTAAGCTTAAGTGTTTGCATTACCTACCATCACTTTACACTAAAATGGACTTTAATAATGAACTAAAATGATACTTTTTAAAATACCGTAAAATGAATGACTGTAAAACTGACCATCACTCATGCAGTCTTGGTCTATTTCTTTTAATCACCCAGAGGACTCTCCATGGGGTTTCAGGAAAACTGAAAAAAACCCAATTTGTTTAGAAGCTATTTAAATTATAACTAGAAGAGTATTTAAAACCCCCTTTTTTCCCGTTATAGTGGTTGGGGATTAGATCGCTTCTCGGCCTTTTGGCTAAGATCAAGTGTAGTATCTGTTCTTATCAGTGTCCAGTGGGGGTGCTCCCAGCCATTCTATTTTTGCGGGGATGGCTGTTTTATAGTACCCTCACTGGTATGATGGGGGTCTGGAAGGCTAGTACCGGGGGGACAGAAAGCGTGGTGCCCACGAGTAGAAGCTGAGGCCCGTGAGTAATTCCCCCGAGAAGACCGGAAGGACCCAGTACCTCCTGATTTGGACGGATCTACCTTGTCTGGCCAGGGGTCGGGAAGGCAGAAAGTCCGCAAACCAGTGCCCCCTGAGTAGACACCCTCAGGGGTGCCACTAGTAACACCTGGGTGTGGGACCCCACAGTGTGAAGATGGCACAAGGTCACTGTTTTTCACTCTTTTTGCACAAGCGCCCTTAGGACCAGGCCTTTTGGCTAGGACCAGGGCAATTTTTGCTACAGGCCTCAGGGCCTGGTCTGTGCACAATTTGGCATGGCCACTTTTTTCTTTTCTTTATTTATTTAATTTATTTACACTCCCACGTTTTGTCACTTTTTCTTACTTTTGTGTGTGTTTTCCACAGGATGGAGGGTGTGGGTCCTCGGGCCTGCCCTGAAGTCTAGGGGGAGGATGTGTGGCCTTTTGGTTCCTTCCTCCCCTGATCCCTAGGTGGTTTTCTCTTCGGGAGAGCCCCCTGACCAAGTACTGGGTGTCTGGCTTCAGCTGGACACAAGGAACGGTGGTCCACCAGGCCTTTTGGCCAGGAGGACCAAATGGGAACCTTGTCCCTGTCAGGAGCTTCGTGCCCCGGGGGATCAGGGTAGCGGTCCAGCCCCTTTAGGGGTAGGACAAAAGCACACCCCTAAGTGCACTTTTTCGTGTGGTGTTTTGCACTTGCACTTTTTTTGTGAACACTTACGGGTTTTTTTCGTTATAGTTGCACATTTGCGGCCTTACAAAAAAAAAAAAAAAAGTGGTTAGGGATTAGAACACCTGTCAGGTTTTTACTGACATCTGTGCCTACATTAAGAGGGTTTACCCTTTCTATTTATCCTCATGTTTATGGTTATCACTGAAAGGGAAAGAGTTGTCCCCAGAACATAGTAGAGGGGCATATTTTAAAGGGGAAGCCAGTTCTGGTGGCAACCAGGGAATCCCTTAATTTTGGAGATATTTCTTTTCATTCCTGTTTTGGCTATGGGACAGGGAGTGAAGGGAAATCTCCCCAATTGGACAATGATGGCAAAACAATCTGAAAGGGATTATAACCCTCCCTTACCCTATCCAAAATGTATAAAAAAAAAATGTTTTGCCTTAATAACTTAGAGCCCCTCCCCCCGAAATGTAAGGTGCGTAGTATTGTGTGTTAATTGCGTTTGGAAACACAATCACTGGATATTTGTATCTTTGTTTTTATTTGTGCAGGTAGAAGCACCCTGTGGTTCCAGTGACGTGGGGTGCAGTTTCAGGATGGGGGGGCTGGAGAATGTGACCATGTGTTATGGTACACCTTAACCGCTTGCCGACCCGTCGCAGTGTTTTTACTGCGGCAGGGCGGCACCTGTGCGCACAGCACCGTCTTTTAACGTCGCTGTGCAAAACAGGTAGGAGGCGCATGCGAGGCGCGTGCCCGCCCTACCGATCGTTACCGGTGTCCGTCACCGGCTCCCGGCGGGTGCCGGGGATTACAAGTAATCACTGAGAGATAGCAGAGCTGCAATGTAAACAATGCAGCCTTGCTATCTGTCAGTTCAGAGCACGCTGAACCTGAGAGAAGACTTTATCTCTGGGGATCAGCATGTTCCTGTGAAGTACACACCCCCTCCCCCTAGTAAAACTCTCCCCCCACACAGTTAACCCTTTCTTTACCTAATAAAAGTTAACCCCTTCCTCCCCAGTGTTTTTTTTTTGCACTGATCACTGTATTGGTGTCACTGATGATGTCAGTGACCCCAAGTCAGTTCCCCCCAGTGTCAAAATGTCCGCCGCAGTCCCGCCATAAGTCGCTGATCACTGTCATAAATCGCTGATCACCGCCATAAGTCGCTGATTGCCGCCATTATTAGTATAATAAAAAAAAAAATCCCAGTATCTTTCCTGCCATTTGTAGATGCTATAACTTTCACATAAACCAATTAATTTACACATATTGGGATTTTTTTTAAGCAAAGACATTTTGGCAGAAATTTATGACTAAATTTGATTTTACATTTTTTTTACTGAACATGTTTTATAGCAAAAAGTCCAAAATATTGTTTTTTTTCTCAAAATTGTCAGCCTTTTTCTTTTATAGCGCAAAAAATAAAAAATGCACAAGCAATCAAATACCACCGAAAGAAAGCTCAATTTGTGGGAAAAAAAGGATGTAAATTTCATTTATGTACCGTATTGCATGACCGCGCAATTGTCCGCTAAACTAGCACAGCTCTGTATAGCAACAAAATGGCGTAAATTGCAGTATCTATACCATAGTTTGTAGACGCTATAACCTTCACACAAAGCAATCAATATACACTTATTGGGATTTTTTTTACCAAAAACATGTAGCAGAATACATTTTGGCCTAAATTTATAACTAACTTTGAGTTTACTATATATTTTTTATAGCTGAAAGTAAAAAATATTGTTTTTCTTCAAAATTTTTGGTCTTTTTTTGTCTTATAGCGTGGAAAATAAAAAGCGCACAGGTGATCAAATACCACCGAAAGAAAGCTCTATTTGTGCGAAAAAAAGGACGTAAATTTTGTTTGGGTGCAGCATTGCATGACCGTGCAATTATGAGTTGAATTAGTGCAGCTCCGAGTAGCAAAAGAGGCCTGGTCATTAAGGGGGGTAAATCCTCAGGAGGACAAGTGGTTAAATATAGTTGTAATATGAAATCTGGTCAGAAAGGTGAACGTAGCCTTTTAGGACTTTATTGAATCCTATTGCTTCCACTGATGTATGGCATATGTCTGCAGCAGCAGAGGGCTTTACACAGTTTCCCAGGTACTGTAGCATGTATCTTTAACAGGTCGATTTTCAGCTGTCAGGTGGAAGCGATCTGGTGGATGTACAGCTGATGGATCACTTTCATGGGCCCCCGTTAATGCACCATCCAATTCCCCTACCACCTCCCACTATGTTTCCCGGGTTCCAGTTTTCCACCTTTGAACCTCTGACTCGCACTGCGTGATCTGCGCTTCATTGGCTTCAGTGAAGGGCAGGGGAGACATCAGGGGTCTAATTGCCAGGTGTCTTTTGCAGGTAACCATCCCTAAATATTTTAAGATGATGAGAAAGATGACGGCATTGAGTGGTTATAAGAATGTGTATGAGTAACTGCTTTTGTATTGGTGGAATGGGAATGCTTTGTTAGTCTTTATTTTATGACCTGGCTGTGTTCTTTCTGTTCGCAGAATCGCTCCATAGACCATCGTGTTGATCTGTATTCTCTGCAGCTCTATTGCTGGGATTATTCTGATCTGTGCCAGTAGTAAGTAAGCTTTTATTTTTCATTTATTGCTGTATAAATACTTGTGTGTTGGCTATAGGCAATACATGGTACACAATCCTTCCATGTCCACATCTCCATCATTCACTGGCATCCTCTGTGGGCTGTGGGTTCCGGCACAGTAATAAATGAGACGGATTTTCGGTGAATCTTCAACAAAATCATTTTTTCTATTGTTTTTGCAAGTGGAAGTGTTAGGACATCTGTTGAGTTTCTATTGCCATTTATCAAGGAAATTTCACTTAACCCACATAGGAAATGAGGAGAGTAAAGCAGGGTGTATGCGTATTGAAATTCCTCCTGTCCAGCAGGAACTGCCCATATCTCAGTACTTGTGTATCCCTCACTTGTGTGCATGCTGGGATTTGGGAAGTTGGTTTTTGGCTTTTGGTTTTCCTTTTGTTTGTTTGTTTTTTCCCATTAAACCAGCTGGTTGCTTAAAAAAAAAAGGTGTTTACCCAGCTAACGTTTATACTATATGAAGGGCAAGAGAAAAAAAAATCACAGAGGTTCTAACACTTCCCCTTCTATGAATAAAGTGGTTTTATTTGCTGATGCAAACCTAGAGAGATTCTGTTCACTTCCTGTTCCTTTGAACATGTATTGTGGAGGAATCTCCCCTGCAGTGGGCACAGACAGAGATCCTAACTGCATCCCACCTTCTTTGGAAAAAAGGTTTTGGCAGGAATAACACTTTTTCCTAGTTTAAAATAGTTAAATAGTACAAAAAAATTCTGGTAAATGCCTTTTAACCACTTCAAGTCTGGACACTTTTACCCCCTTCCTGTCCAGGCCAATTTTCAGCTTTCAGTGCTATCACACTTTGAATGACAATTGCGCGGTCATGCAACACTGTACCCATATGAATTTTTTAGGTTTTTTTGAGACGAATAAAACTTTATTTTAGTGGTGTTTTTTCACCACTGGGATTTTTATTTTTTTTGCTATATAAATGAAAAAGTCCAAAAATTTTGAAAAAATAAATAATCTTTCTTCATTAATCTTGGCCAAAATGTATTCAGTTTTCTTTTTAGTAAAAAAAAAATAAAAATTATTATAACTTTTTAAAAAACATTTTTTACATTTTTATGTTTTTTTTATATTTATTATGTATGTTTTTTTTGTTTTTTTTCAACATACTGTCACCCAAGCAGTAAAAAAAAAAAAACTTCATCACCCTCCACAAATAGTACAAATAGTACAGTGTCACTATGGTGACACTGTACTACTTGTGAGGGGGGGTGAAAAATTGAATTTTTTTTTTTTTTACACTGATTGCTTTTACACCCATAAAGGCTGTAAAAACAATCATTTCTACTCTTCTCTGGCTGCATTCTTGCAACCATTGAGAAATACTGTGTGAGCTGTGATTGGTCACAGCTTGTCACATGGTACAAGGCTGTTGTGAATAGCCTTGTGCCATGTGACCTCTGTGATCATTCACAGATTTTAGTAAGCAATGATGTCAAAGTAAGCAATTATGTCAGAAGTGGCCAATCAGTGATCACATGATCGGGACCTCACACAGATGTCCCGTACAAAGATCGTGCTGCTGCGTGCACACAAGCAGGGAGCGGGGAGGACGTTTATAATCGGCCACCCACCCCTGCACTGCTCCCGTCTGGCCATTTATATACATGGGCCGGTACAGGAAGTGGTTAATTACCTTCCTTGTTCCTGTCCACCTCCCATATCCACACCAGTGAAAATCCCAGTACTTCCAGGTATAAAAACACATGGCTATACCCCCTGCCTTCCCACAATGCATTATTTGCTATCATGAGCGAGTCACCATTCTCAAATCCTGTTACATGGAGGCAATCATGGCAGACCTGGATTTGCATAGGGTCTGCAGTGCAAAACACAACGGCAAACTGGATCAGAAAGCCATCCTCTGTGTGACCTCCTGTAGGTGGTGGTGGGAAGGAGGTGCAGAGTGGCCTGGCTTTAGAATGACAGGCAAACTTCCCTGAAGGTGGTGGGTTGGCAGGGAGATACTAGAGAGAATATAGAGGGTGTATGGGGCATGGAGGGAGATGCTAGAGAGTATATAGGGGTGTAGGTGGCACGGAGGGAGATACTAGAGGGGCTATAATCTGTGGGTGGCAGGCAGGGAGACTCTAAAGGGGCTATAGACTGTATGAAGGTTGCAGGGGAGATGCTAGAGGTACTGCAATGGTAAAATATTTACTGGGTATATCTGTCAAAAGACACAGGTAACGTTTGCCTTTTAACTCTTATTTTATTTGATAAAAAGTGGGATATTTCCAGTAACTGGAGATGAAAACCCTGTAGTGCAGTTCATGGTTGAAGGTAGAACTGCCTCTTCTGCCTGTCCTTGGATTTTATTTGAAATACCAGAAGCAAAGCCTCTGGAGGTGTTTTCTACATCCTGGGATGTCTGGGGACATTTGACTTTTATCTAATCCCTCCAATGAATAACACATCTCTGCTGTAAAGTTGTATTTCTTTATTTTATTATCTATTATTGCTTACTTTTTAAGGATCCCGTATGTCACCATATTTGTGAATTTTGCTTTTGCCTTTTTTGAGAAGCCCTCATCTCTAACTGTAACATCAAACGTGCGTTACCGCACTGACCTTTCTGTACAGGTAATAACCATTACTGTCCGGCTGACCTAGAATTTATACATATTATACACCAAAAACAGGCTATTAAGGCCGATTCTCACATGCCCACATCTGAATCACGCAGGAACATGCTGTGCTTTCCTTTGCAATTAAACCTAGATGCAAAACATACATCTTTTGCAATCTGCGGCGGGTGTCAATAGAAATTTAATGACACCCCAAGTGCTAGTCGCAAATGAAGTGCGTTTGCGCGCACCAGATTGCATGGTACTTTTGTACCATGTGATCTGGTTACAGTGGGGCTTATTTATTAAAGCTGGGGAGTGCAAAATCAGGCTCACTTCTGCATAAAAACCAGTCTGCTTCCAGGTTTTATTGCCAAACCTTAATTGAACAATCTGAGGTTAGAAGCTGATTGGTTTCTATGCAGAAGTGAGCCTGATTTTGCACTCCCAAGCTTTAGTAAATATACCCCAGTGTGGCACAGTGCAGTGCGACTTTAGCCCATTCACAATTCATGGCCTTGAATTCACACCGCACAGGAATGCAGAGCGCTTTCTTGTGCAATTCAGCTCTGGGCATGGTGTAAACCTGTCATTGTAAGAGTTGTAGAAAATAGGCAGCCCCATAAAATTAAAATCCAAAGCCTAATACCTAATATAACAGTAATCTATCTTTGTCAATAGAAGATATTCGTGATTGAATTTTTATTGTATCATCACAAGAGGGCAGAACTACTTCCTGTTATAATAGGAAGACACAGAAGTGGGAACTAAAAGTCTATCTATTTGTTTCTAGTAAGACAGTGATTACAGTGAACAGATTATTATTTTATTATTATTATTATTATTATACAGTATTTATAAAGCGCCGATAGTTCACTCAGCGCTGTACATTACAAAGGGGGACAGAACCTGTGACAGAACAATACCAATACGATGCAAAACATGAGGGGATCGAGGGCCCTGCTCTTTCGAGCTTACAATCTAGAAGGGACGGGATAGTGGTACAGGAGGAGATAGCTGTGGGGGATGGAGTGGTAGGAAGAGTGGAGGAGGACGGTCAAGTTAGCAGGGGGTAGGCTTCCCTGAAGAGATGGGTTTTCAGGGTGCGCCTAAAGGAGAGGAGGTGATAATCTGATGGGTTGGGGAAGGGAGTTCCAGAGGATGGGTGACACCCTGGAGAAGTCCTGGAGGCGGGCATGGGAGGAGGAGACCAGGGAACTAGAGAGAAGGAGGTCTTGTGAGGAGCGGAGTGTGCGTGCTGGGCGGTACTTGGATATTAGGTCGGTGATGTAGTTCGGGGCAGTATGGTGGACAGCTTTGTACGTCAGTGTTAGGATTTTAAATTTGATCCGTTGCGCAATCGGAAGCCAGTGGAGGGATTGGCAGAGGGGGGTGGCGGAAACGGAGCGGTTGGAAAGGTGAATGAGTCTGGCAGCCGTATTCAGGATCGACTGAAGCGGGGATAGCCAGCGGCAAGGCAGGCCAGTGAGGAGGGAGTTGCAGTAGTCGAGTCGTGATATGATGAGGGAGTGGATGAGCTGTTTAGTGGTTTCTGGGGTTAGGAACGTGCGTATTTTGGCGATGTTGCGGAGGTGGAGTCTGCACGAGTTTGTTAAAGATTGGACTTGGGGCTGGAAGGATAGGTTGGAGTCCAGAATGACACCAAGTACTGTGGCCTGCAGGGCGGGTTTGATATTGGCGTTGTTGGATGTGATGGAGAAGTCAATGGGGGGTGGGGTTCGGGCTGGGGGGAAGACAAGAAACTCGGTTTTGGAGAGATTCAGTTTAAGGAAGTGGAGTGACATCCAATCTGATATGTCGCTCAGTAGGTGTGTGATTCGGGCAGAGACCGAGGGGGTGAGGTGGGGGGTTGAGAGATAGATCTGTGTGTCGTCAGCATAGAGGTGGTAGTTGAAGCCGTGAGAGTGTATGAGTTGGCCAAGGGAGGAGATATAGATGGAGAAGAGAAGGGGCCCAAGGACAGAGCCTTGAGGGACCCCAACAGAGAGGGGGAGTGAGGGGGAGGTGGTAGCATTATAGGTAACACTGAAAGAGCGTTGTGACAGGTAGGATGAGAGCCAGGAGAGAGCAGAATCTCTGAGGCCGAGGGAGTGTAGTATTTTGAGGAGGAGGGGGTGGTCAACTGTGTCGAAGGCCGCAGAGAGGTCAAGGAGTAGGAGCACTGAATAGTGGCCATTAGCTT
The DNA here is from genome assembly GCF_062004578.1 of Staurois parvus. Taxonomy (NCBI): domain Eukaryota; kingdom Metazoa; phylum Chordata; class Amphibia; order Anura; family Ranidae; genus Staurois; species Staurois parvus. The sequence goes on along the minus strand of NW_028317898.1, from coordinate 364,403 downwards.
TGGCGGTTAGAAGGTTGTTGGAGAGTTTGAGTAAGGCGGTTTCGGTGGAGTGTAGGGGACGGAAGCCAGACTGTAGGGGATCGAGGAGGTTGTTGTCGTTGAGGTGAGAGCATAGGCGGGTGTAGACGAGGCGCTCGAGGAGTTTAGATGTAAGTGGGAGCAGGGAGATGGGTCTGAGGTTGTTCGGGTCATTGGGGTCCAGGGAGGGCTTTTTAAGTATGGGGGTGATGTGTGCATGCTTCAGTGGGGAGGGGAAAGTGCCGGAGGAGAGGGAGAGATTAAAGATGTGGGTGAGGGAGCGTAGGATGGAGGGGGAGGGAGGTCGTAGGAATTGTGAGGGGATAGGGTCGAGGGGGCAGGTGGTGAGGCGGGCATCAGAGAGGATCTTGGAGACTTCCTCGATGGTAGTAAGGTCAAAGGTGTGGATTGTTGGGGGAGCTTCAGTATGAGGAATGTAGGGTGGGGTGGAAGTGGAGGTCAGAGCAGTGGTGGGGCCGTGGGAGAGGGGTGATGAGGGGGTAGCTGAGTGAGGGGGAACGGGGTTGGAGGGAGTTTGAGCAGTGACGAAGTCCCTGCGGGTAATGTCGAGGGGGAGGGGGGATGAGGGGGTAGCTGTGTGAGAGGGGACGGGTTGAGAGGGCGTGTGAGTTGTGGCAATGTCCTTGCGAATTGTGTCAATCTTGTTTTTGAAGTGATTGGCAATCTCAAGGGCGGTGAGTGAGGTGCTGGGTGGAGGTGGGGATGGAGAGAGTAGAGAGTTGAAGGTGGAGAAGAGTCGGCGAGGATTGGAGGAGAGGGCCTTGATGAGGGTCAGGAAGTAGGCTTGTTTGGCAGCATGGAGGGAGGAGGTGTAGGTGTGGAAGGCAGATTTGTAGCGGGTGAAGGCTTGTTGAGATTTGGTTTTGCGCCATAGTCGCTCCAGGGCACGACTGTCGTTTGAGGGTTTTGGTGTGATCAGTCTGCCAGGGCTGGAGCGGTCGGGGTCTGATGTTGCGTGTGGTTAAAGGCGCTAGTGAGTCAAGGGCTGTTGAGAGCGCGTTATTGTAGGCGGTCATAGCCAAGTCGGGGCAGGACAGGGGGAGGATGCGGTCGTGGAGTTGATCAGCTGCAGAGTGGAGGGAGGCAGGGTTAAGGTTGCGGAGGTTACGGCTGGTAGTAGTGTGACATTTGGAGGGGTAGGCGTTGGAGGACGAGGAGATAGAGAAGGTAATCAGGTTGTGGTCAGAGAGAGGGAAGGGGTGTTAGTGAGGTTGTGGGGAGCGCAGCGGTTGGAGAAGACAAGATCAAGGATATTACCGTCAGAGTGGGTGGCGGATTGTATGCACTGTGCAAGTGCAAAGGAGGAGGTTAAGTGGAGGAGACGGGCTGTGTCCGGGTTGTCGAGGTTGACAGGGATGTTGAAATCCCCAAGGATGATGGTGGGTAGCTCAGAGGAGAGGAAGAAGGGTAGCCAGGAGGAGAAGTCATCCAGGAAGCGGGGTATGGATCCAGGAGGCCGGTATATCACAGCAATCTTCAGGGCGGTTGGGGAGAATAGTCGGACGCAGTGGGCCTCGAAGGAGAAGGATAGGGAGGGGGGTTTGGGAGGACTCGGAAGGTGCTCAGCAGTGACAGGAGCAGACCAACCCCACCACCGTTACGACCGTTGGGCCTGGGTGAGTGGGTCCAGGTGAGACCTCCGTAGGAGAGTGCAGCAGGGGAGGTAGAGTCAGTGGGCTGGATCCAGGTTTCCGTAATCGCTAGGAGGATGAGAGAGCGGGAAGCAAAGAGGTCGTGGATGGTGGTAAGCTTGTTGCACACCGATCGGGCGTTCAGGAGTGCACATGAAAACGGGGGGGGAGATTTTAGAGAGCGGGGGGACAGATACTAAGTTGCGGGGGTTGCGGCGGGAGGGTGTTGTGCGGGTGAGGGAGGTGGTGGAGGGCCAGGATTCGGGGAGATGTCCCCCCGCGGTTATGAGGAGGAGAAGGGTGAGAAAGGTGGCATGGGTGCGGGATGTGCAGGAGCGTGAGAAACTACTAGTGGAGGTGTTCGGGTCAGTGTCAGAGTGGAGTAATAGGAGGAGGTGGTGGGTGCCATAGAGGGGTGAAGGAAGCAGTGAGGACACAATATACAATTGTTTGGGAGGGGCAGAGGGATATAGTGAATGGATTTTGGGAATGGAGGAGAGGAAAATGAGAAGGAGGAGTGGAAGAGGCATTTTGGGGAGGTGATGAGAGCAATAGTAGGGAGATGATAGCAATGAGGGGGAGATGTACAAGTTTTGGGGTGGAGCAGAGGGGTAAAGAAATGAGATTTGGGAACAGAGGATAGTAATATGGAAAGGAGAAGAGGGGATGTATTGTATAAAAGGTACACGGAGTGGGTCTCAGGTATGTAAGAGATGTTTCCCAGGGTGTTTGCTTGCAGTCTGTCCAGCATGCAGTAGAGTTTCTTGCTGTTGTTGTGTCTTCCTGCTGCTTAAGTTCTCCTTCTTTAGTTCAACTGCTGTGTTTAACTGCTTCGCACTCATTCTAAGCCGCACTCAATCATAAGCAGCACCCCCATCAGTGATCTCCCCCCATGAGCTGATCTAAATTTATAGGGAGATGCTCAAATGAGCATTCAACTCCGCCCTAATTAGAAGCTGATAAGGCTCACATGAATAGTGGGGGATGTTTCTTAGGAACCAGGCTACAGTCGTAAACCTGAGTGCACCTAGGAGGTGAGGACTGGTCAACATATACACAAATATAAATACACCATTTGTTCAGAATTTAACAGGAGTCAATGCGTTTTTCTGGTTAAGAGCGGAGGTAGGAGATAGATGCAGTTACCTGTGAAAGTAGAGAAGGCATAATTAAAGTGCTGTGTTTAACTGCTTTGCACTCATTCAAAGCTGCACTCAATCATAAGCAGGTACACTGCACTAGTGTGGGTAAACCGCAGTGCATCAGTACAGAAGCAACCCTATACTATTATGCCCAGTATATTGCTTCACAGTGACTTCAAGATCTCTTTCCTGCTGCTGACACCACTCTGGAGACAGCTGGCCAGGGTAAGAGGTGGAGTGCATTTGGTATCACTTCACATTGGACAGAAGCCAGCACACAGGCGGTATTGGCTTATGCAGCTCTGGATCCCTACTACAGCTCCAACTTCACAAGTAGCCCCTCTGCATTGCACTCTGTAAGCAAGTCCAGACTGCCATCTTCCAGTCACCTGGCCGCGATCTATGGGTTGCTGATCCCCAGGTTAATGCATGAGAATAGTGGTGTACCACATTGCAGCCAAATACAAAAAACAAGCTTACACTCTACTCGACTCATTAACAACTTCAGCTCCGGAAGATTTTACATCCTACATGACTAAGCCATTTGATGCTATACTGAATGAGGCGTTACTGTAACTGGTAAATGCACGGTCAACAACGCTGAGCCCAAGAGAAATTTATATACAATTTTTTGTAAACAAAGATCTTTTAGTGGCATTCAATCACCACTGGGTTTTTTTTTGCAATATAAATCAAAAGACCAAAAGTTTATTTTTTTCCCTTTCTGCTATTATATGCATATCCAATGAAAATAGTAAAAAAAAAAAAAAAAAAAAAAAAGATAACTTTTGGCCAAAATGTATTGTGCTACATGTCTGATGGAAAAGTGTATATTGATAGATTGTAGGTGCTATAACTTTTAATTAAACCTAGGTTACATACACACACTAACATTTTTATTTATTTTTGTACCAATGGCAGTGATCAGCAACTTGGGGATTGCAATAGTGTGGCAATCTTGACACTGACACTGGGGGGAACTGACCAACTGCCACTGACATTAATACAGTGATATTATACACTGTCACTGTACTAATGACACTGGATGGAAGGGTTACCATCTAGGGCGATCAAGGGGTGTGCCCAACTATGTGTAACGTGTGCTTCTTTTACTACTAGATCTCCAAGTTTCTCATCCTGGATGAGAAACAGATAGATCCCTCTGTTGATAGTCAACACAGTTCTGGGCTGTGATTGTACACTGGTGATCAGCAGGTCCCAGCTGGGATTTGCTCACAGGCTCCCGCTGTGTAAAATCAGAGGGTGCTGGCCAGGGGATGCCATGCACATGCCCAAAACTCAGAAGTAGGCAGCGATGTACGGTTATGTTGCTTTGCCTACAGTGGCTGCCTGTCTGCAGTACATTATGGGTGGGCACCAAGTGGTTAACTGAGGCCAAGAAGGATTGTAGACAAGTTGTCTACAAAGAAAGGTCGATGAAATACCCTTTGGCATGGTTAAAATTGTAAAACCGAACCATTTAGGCAGACCTGTGATACCAGCCTCTTCATTACAGCTACATTATTCTCACCTGCTTATATATGCAGTGGGGCAAAAAAGTAGTCAGCCACCAATTGAGCAAGTTCTCCCACTTAAAAAGATGAGAGAGGCCTGTAATTGGCATCATAGGTAGACCTCAACTATGAGAGACAAAATGAGTAAAACAAAATCCATACAATCACATTGGCTGATTTGGAAAGAAATTATTTGCAAATTATGGTGGAAAATAAGTATTTGGTCACCTACAAACAAGATTTCTGGCTCACACAGACCTGTACCTTCTTCTTTAAGAGGCTCCTCTGTCCTGCACTCATTACCTGTATCATTGGCACCTGTTTGAACTTGTTATCAGTATAAAAGACACCTGTCCACAACCTCAAACAGTCACACTCCAAACTCCACTATGGTGAAGACCAAAGAGCTGTCGAAGGACACCAGAAACAAAATTGTAGACCTGCACCAGGCTGGGAAGACTGAATCTGCAATAGGCAAGCAGCTTGGTGTGAACAAATCAACTGTGGGAGCAATAATTAGAAAATGAAAGACATACAAGACCACTGATAATCTCCCTCGATCTGGGGCTCCACGCTAGATCTCACCCCGTGGGGTAAAAATGATCACAAGAACGGTGAGCAAAAATCCCAGGACCACACAGAGGGACCTAGTGAATGACCTGCAGAGAGCTGGGACCAACGTAACAAAGGCTACCATCAGTAACACACTACGTTGTCAGGGACTCAGATCCTGCAGTGCCAGACGTGTCCCCCTGCTTAAGCCAGTACATGTCCGGGCCCGTCTGAAGTTTGCTAGAGAGCATTTGGATGATCCAGAAGAGGATTGGGAGAATGTCATATGGTCAGATGAAACCAAAATAGAACTGTTTGGTAGAAACACAACTCGTCATGTTTGGAGGAGAGAGAATGCTGAGTTGCATCCAAAGAACACCATACCTACTGTGAAGCATGGGGGTGGCAACATCATGCTTTGGGGCGGTTTCTCCACAAAGGGACCAGGACGACTGATCCATGTACAGGACAAAATGAATGGGGCCATGTATCGTGAGATTTTGACTGCAAACCTCCTTCCATCAGCAAGGGCATTGAAAATGACACGTGGCTGAGTCTTCCAACATGACAATGATCCCAAACATACCGCCAGGGCAACGAAGGAGTGGCTTCGTAAGAAACATTTCAAGGTCCTGGAGTGGCCTAGCCAGTCTGCAGATCTCAACCCCCTAGAAAACCTTTGGAGGGAGTTGAAAGTCCGTGTTGCCCAGCGACAGCCCCAAAACATCACTGCTCTAGAGGAGATCTGCATGGAGGAATGGGCCAACATACCAGCAATAGTGTGTGCCAACCTTGTGAAGACTGACAGGAAACGTTTGACCTCTGTCATTGCCAACAAAGGATATATAACAAAGTATTGAGATGAACTTTTGATATTGACCAAATACTTATTTTCCACCATAATTTGCAAATAAATTCTTTCCAAATCAGCCAATGAGATTGTCTGGATTTTCTTTTCTCATTTTGTCTCTCATAGTTGAGGTCTAGCTATGATGCCAATTACAGGCCTCTCTCATCTTTTTAAGTGGGAGAACTTGCACACTTGGTGGCTAAATACTTTTTTGCCCCACTGTAAATCCATCTTATGCACAGGAGACCAGTATCTTCTATGACCTTTACTGTACACAATAGAATTTCAGAAAGACAGATAGGGTATGACCAGAACCCCGATTGTTCTCCAATATATTTAAAAAAAGCTGGCGTAGGTCTCTAGATGCATTGACATTACCAACAGTCCCAAAAAGTCCTTGCTAGCCTGTAGTCCAAGCAGGCCAAATAATGGAATATTGCAGTCAGTAGAAAATGTAAGCGCTTCATAAGCACTAGTAACATTAAACTGTATAATCAAAAGAAAGCCTGGAGACTGCCTCTAAAGGAATGAAGATATTCTCACATATTAACATGATATACATGTATAGAGAACCATGCCACAGCTGAATATATTCAAGAAACACAATTCAAAGATCATTTTACTACACATATACAGTTGTGTTCAAAATAATAGCAGTGTGTTGAAAAAAGTGAATAAAGCTCAACATCCTTCTAATAGCTTTTATTTCCATACACACAAATGCATTGGGAACACAACACATTCAAAATAAAATCAAAACATGAAGAAAAATATATCAAATTTTTGTTGTTCCGCTTAAAAAAATTGAAGAAAAGTGAATATTAGACGGTTCAAAAAAATAGCAGTGTTTGTATTCTTCTTTACAAGCTCAAACATTCACTATATAAACTGAAAAATGTTTGAAGATTTTGATTTCCTTTGAATCCCTTAATTAATATTTAGTTGTATAAGCACTGTTTCTGAGAACTGCTGTACATCTGTGTTGCATGGAGTCAACCAACTTCTGGCACCTGTGAACAGGTATTCCAGCCCAGGATGATTGGACTACATTCCACAGTTCTTCTCTATTTCTTGGTTTTGCCTCAGAAATTGCATTTTTGACGTCACCCCACAAGTTTTCTATTGGATTAAGATCCGGGGATTGGGCTGGCCACTCCATAACATCAATCTTGTTGGTCTGGAACCAAGATGTTGCACATTTACTGGTGTGTTTGGGGTCGTTGTCTTGTTGGAACACCCATTTCAAGGGCATTTCCTCTTCAGCATAAGGCAGCATGACCTCTTCAAGTATTCTGATGTATTCACACTAACCCATGATCCCTGGTATGCGATAAATAGGTCCAACACCGTAGTACGAGAAACAACCCCATATCATGATGCTTGCACAACCATGCTTCACTGTCTTCACAGTGTACTGTGGCTTGAATTCAGTGTTTGGGGGTGTCTGACAAACTGTCTCCGGCCACTAGACCGAAAAAGAACAATCTTACTTTCATCAGTCCACAAAATGTTGCGCCATTTCTCTTTAGGCCAGTCAATGTGCTCTTTGGGAAATTGTAACCCCTTCAGCACATGTCTTTTTTTCAACAGTGGGACTTTGCGGGGGCTTCTTGCAGATAGCTTGGCTTCACATGGCGTCTTCTAATTGTAATAGTACTCACAGGTAACTTTACACCTTCTTTGATCTTCCTGGAGCTGATTGTTGGCGGAGTCCTTGCCATTTTGGCTATTCTTCTATCCATTCGAATGGTAGTTTTTCGCTTTCTTCCATGTCTTTCAGGTTTTGGTTGCCATTTTAAAGCATTTGCGATCATTTTAGCTGAGCAGCCTATCATTTTCTGCACTTCTTTATATGTTTTCCCCTCTCCAATCAACTTTTTAATCAAGGTACGCTGTTCTTCTGAACAATGTCTGGAACGACCCATTTTCCTCAGAATTTCAGAGAGAAATGCACTGTAAACAGCATGTACAACATTTGCTGCCTTCCTTCCTTAAATAAGGGCAATAATTGCCACCTGTTTTTCAAAGAATGAATGACCTCACTAATAGAACTCCACACTGCTATGATTTTGAACCAAAAACAGTGATTGATCAGGTTAGCAATGTCTGACTGCTATTATTTTGAACACAACTGTATGTATTTTGTAGTGCACTGTATTAAATTCTTGTGCAATTCTAAAGTCTGCTACCACACACTGGCAGTAATAAATGGGCAACTCAATGCAATAAAGCACGAGTAAATCCATTTAATCTCATTAAAGTGGTAGTGAACTTGTTTTTTTTTTTTAACTTTTACCTACAGGTAAGCTTATAAGCCTTCCCTGTAGATAAAATGATATGTCCTAAACGTGCACTGTTTAGAAGATATCCATTTTTAAAGCCGACGCATGCGCTCTGAACGGCATACCCATGCCAATCCTTCGGAGTACTGTGCCGTAGCCCGGGACTCCCACACGCATGAGTGACACCATCATGGCCCGGCCTATCAGACGGAACCTGAAAAGGAAGACCAGGTGAAGACAGAAGCCTCTGCAGCAGTGACAGTGCCCCACCGGAGGGCTTAGTTTTAAGATAAGCTTTACATAATGTGCTAGTATGCAGTGCATATTATGACATTAACTTGCAGGGATCACTTTTCTCCTGCGGTTTACTAACACTTTAAAATGTGCAAATTCTTTTGCAGGCAGTCAAAGACAGCATGGATCTACTTACCCTTTACTAGCACCATCTTTTGTAGTTGGAAGACGGATGTCTTTGGCATTTTCAAAAATCTCTTGCAATTCCTCTGAAGTTGTGCTATAGGGGATGTTCTTAACAAACAGAGTTTGTGCATCTCTCTCTAAGATTAGAAGCGAGTCTTATGAAGTTACACACATTTCATTTAAGTATTAAAAATATTTTCATTAAAATATTGTTCAGATAACCCATCTGGAAAAATAAGCAGCTCCAGGACCACCACCTTGGAGTTCTGCTAGATTCAGTTTAGACCAGCCCCACTTTGAAAATTCAACGATTTTCACTGCAGACTATAATGCAGGTATAGCTCTAGAAAACTACTGAAATGCAACGTTTATTTAAACTCACAGAACAAACCTTTTGTGAAGGGCTAACTGAACACATCAGGCCTACATTTCTACGACTTTGGAACATGCACCACGACGAAGCTACTATTGTCTTCCTCTAGTACTGCAAACTTTACCTATGAGGAAACTGAAGCTATTGTTGAAACAAGGATGCAAATATAGGCTTGACTGAACCCCAACCTTCCTTATCTGCTCACTTTATTAAAACTGGTGATTAAGTATTAAAAACAGTGTGTCAGCATAACAACCAGGCTGCCAACATCTTTTTGGTCCCCCCAATAACAGCATCACCATAAAGGGAACAAAGAGTGAGCAGTAATTGACTTTAATTTACAGAGAGTTTCACAATCCATGCCTTAAAGTCAATTCGAATCCAAAAGATACACAGGACCTATTCTTGCTATTAGGCTAGATGTGTACATTTAATATATAATCATATTATGAAAATGTAAAAACTAGGCAACGGATCAATTTAAAAACAAAAGTACTGTATGGGAGGACAAACAGATCCTATCTTATGTTCTCTGCATTTTTTGTTTTCTCTGCAGGAGTGTTGGCCTTCTCTACTTTCATCGCAAAACAAAGAACCTTCTTTCCATTTAATTTCAGGGCTTTTTCCACTTCCTCCACAGTAGCAAACTCCACATAGCCAAACCTCCTGCAGTAGAGATGGAAAAGTGAAGGAGCTGCAGCACAACAAACAAACAAGAGATCCCTGTGCTCAAATCCCAACCGCTAGTGCATGCATTTATCTATCAGGTGCTAAAGGGGTGTAACCACATATTAACACTAGAAATTCTGAGGACCCTCTGCACACTGGTATATACCCTTTCCAGCAGACTATGCAATAAATAGGGATATTTAGTTCACACATTGCAATACATGCTTAAGCTGGCCAACTGTGTCAAAGTAATCCCTCTATGGCCAGTCCTACTCTGCTCTGCCTACGCAAATGTTACTGTGGACACAATGCTAGCATAGGGGAAAAAACACAATGGGAAGAGCTACAAGGTTCAGGTATGGCTACTGACCCACAATACAACAAACAAGATCTACCTGTGCTGAAATCCCAATAGCTAGTACATGCATTTATCCATCAGGTGCTAAAGGTGTGTAATTAATATTAATATGTGGTTACATCCCTTGTAGCACCTGATGGATAAATGCATGTACAAGCTATTGGGATTTAAGCACAGGTATATATATTTTTGGAAAGGGTCAGGGACATTTTTTTTTAACACAAAGTTGAGTTTTCGGTTCTATAGTCTTCAATGGAGACAAGCAATGTAGTGCATTTTTTTAATGCATTTTTTTGGTTTAATCTTCCTAGCAACTAGAAAAAAACCGTATGTACAAAAACACACCGCAAAAAGCACTGCAGAAACGCCAACTGCATAGGTGTGAACCTAGCCGTAGACCCAGCAGAAGCATGCAGTTGCAGAGCAAGTGAAGGAGCTGCAGCACAGGGCGCCTATTCAGCACGTTATCTTAAGAAATACTTACTTGGAGGCTCCAATCTGAACATCCTGCACTGGTAAGTTCTTCTTACAAAAAAAACTCCCTCAGAGCATTTTTAAGTTCATCATAATCTTTTGCAGAATTCAGATTAGCAACAAATACTGACAAATCTAACAAAAGGAGTAAAAAAAAGAAAAAAATATTATAACCAGAAATACCAAATACACATTAGCAAATATGGCATGAACTTTGAAATGATGGCCAACATTGAATAGAATTAGCATGTAAAGCAGGAATTTCAGCTTCATTATCTGTCCCAGAGACCCAAGGGAACGCTATTATGCTACTATACGAACACAACTTAAAGCAGAGATATACACACACCGATTTAACAGTTTCACATAAATGACATTCAGAGCATCCCATGAGAACAACTGTCACAGTTACCTGCATCTTTCAACTAAACTGTCAAGCCATTTAATGGTTGGTGTTCTAACCAATCACACGCGCAGCGCCATGGCAACTGCAGAACAGACGCTAAAGCTGGCCATACATTACACAACTTTCCTATTCAATTTCCTTTAGATTTACCTTCAACTAAGACACGCAAGAGCCTTCCTGACTGCATACAAACTGAAAGTTTAGGTTTGACCGCATATGTTTTGGAAAATCTAAAGGAAATTGACACTTGCAGACCTAATACTACTGACAAGAGAAAACTCAATTGAAATTTTCTTGACACTTGTACCCCAGAATGGCCATTATATTGCTAGGTGAGAATTCTCAGATTTTCTCAACTGGAATGCACACAGCCAATATGGATTTCCTGACATTTTCGTTAATCTCTGCATCTGGATATGCATAGTACACGACAAAGGTCTATAGGTGCCAGAAAACCAAGAGTCCAGCATACATCCAGCGCCCCGAATAACGTTTCCTAAACACATCACTTCCAGAGCCAATTTTTTAAAATTTTGTGCACATTTGTACATAAAAATGCACATGAAACCCTGAAAATATTTTAAGAAGGTAAAAAAAAATTTTAATGTATGAACTTTTTTTTTTTTTAAATATTTTCAGCAAAAAACTAATGAAAACAAATGCTCAATTTCCTGGTAAAGTATAAAAAAAAAAAAAAAAGTAGTGTCACCATGGTGACACTCCACTCCTAGAGTGACAGTATGTAAAAAAACAAATATAAAAAAATAAAATAGTTAAAAAATGATGAAATATATATTTGCAAAATTTTATAAGAAAAACACTTTTTTTTCAAAATTTTTGGACTTTCATTTACATAGCAAAAAAAATAAAAATCCCAGTGGTGAATAAATACCATCAAAACAAAGCTTTATCTGTCTAAAAAAAAGGCTAAAAAATTCATATGGGTACAGTGTTGCATGACCGCGCAATTGTCATTCAAAGTGTGATAGCACTGAAAGCTGAAGATTGGCCTGGACCAGGAAGGGGGTAAAAGTGTCCAGACTTGAAGTGGTTAAATATGGCAATGCAGTTAAGTAGAGCAAAAAGGCTTTTTTCCGTTTTTAAATCTGTTGGATAGAAGAGGAGAGGGTTCCATTTATTGACCATCTGTGTCAGAGAATTCCCTTCACTTCCTTCAATGTTGCCTCAACATGAAGAGGAGATATCTTTCCAATGTGAAGGATATCCTCTCAGACAGTTGTCACAGGAAAACGTGCCCCCATTAGAAAAAGGTCTCCTGCATTCATGTTTTGGTGGCAACAAAATGTTGAATCTTTACAACGGGGACACAGACGGCAAAAAAAAAAAAAAAAAATCTGACAAAAGGTTTTCTTTCATTACACAAGTAAAAAAAAAATAAAAGTTCCAGTAAAAAGAGATCTCCATTGCATGTTAAAAACAAAGTTATCACATTTATGGCACATCAGCAAACATCAGTCATCAAAGATCAGTATTAAGTCCCAAAATTGTTCATCATTTGTGCCAACAATTCACAAGACAGCAGGCAGCTTACCCTCCTCTTCAGACTCCTCCTTTACAGCTTTCTTCCCTTGAGGCATTTTGGCAGGAGCTTTCTTGGCAACAGGTTTTTTCTCTTCTTCAGATTCATCTAAAGAATAGAATTCCATTAACACACCAAAGCAAATTTCAGTGACACCATCTCTCTATTAGATATCTAGTATTGTAAGAGTGGGAGGAGCCATCCACTATGTCCATGTCTCCTTCCCCTGTAATCCCAGGGCGTTGCCATGGAAACAGAGGTGACCAGGAAGTAGAAAAGAGGGCAGCCTGTCACTTCAGGTGTCCTCAACCCACAGAGCGCCGCCTCTTTCTCTATGATTTGCCTCCTGTTCTCCTCCCCCTAGGTGGAGACCCGCCCCTTCCATCACGGCAGATGAGGATTCTGATCCCGCCTCTTCTCCGCCCCCTCGAAGACTTCTACACCATACTCCTCCCCCCAGGCGGAGTTTCGGTCTTTTCCCCACTCTCATTTAGAGAGGTACCACGCCCCCACATTTATGGAGGTGAAAGCCACCCCCTCTAAAAAGTTCAATGGGAGGACATAGAGATGCCGCCCCAAAGCATTGTCGCCCCGCCCCCATGCTCTGATGCCACGCCCCCGTTTTCTGAGTGGTAGGTTGCAAAGTCCCCGCCCCTCTCATTTGCATAAATGTTGCAGAGGATTGTGGGTATGTCGGTGTGTGATCCGGGGATGGGGGCTGAGCGGTTGTGTGTAATGTATGAGTACGGTATTCGGTGTAGGAGGTATACATTATTAATAATAATACATCCACACATACATCACAGCAGACACGTCTAGGAATAAAGGGAATGAGATGGACGGGCTCTCCATGATGTGACCCTCACAGATCCTGGAAGGGTTTATATAGAACAGGACACACCATAGTAATCAGCTGAGGGACGGCTTACTACCAAGGCTATGTGCACACCTTGGGCGGGTGTGAGGCCAGAACCAATCACTGGTGGGTCCACCCAGACCACATGACATGAGAAGAGCAACAATCAAACAGTGAAGAAAAAGAAGAGATGTTGTCATGTGGGACATTGGAAGGAGACTCCTGATTGGCTGGCAGAGCAAGTCTGTGGTGTGAGATGGAAGCACCCCACTGAAGAGTGAAGAAATGCGTGCGTGTGGGCGCTACCAGAACCCAATTCAGACTACTCTCCCTTCCGTCACCAAATTTTTACTTCACCACAGCATGTGAGGGTGCTGCACGACCTGATTCAGACTACTTTCCCCTCCCCCACCCTCATTATTCATCACGGCATGTGGGGGCGCTACATGACCCGATTCAGACTACTCTCCCCTCCCACACCATCATTACACTCCGCCACGGCATGTGGGGGCGCTACATGACCCGATTCAGACTACTCTCCCCTCCCACACCATCATTACACTCCGCCACGGCATGTGGGGGCGCTCCACCACCCGATTCAGACTACTCTCCCACCCTCATTACACTCCGCCACGGCTTGTGTGGGCGCCACACGACCCAATTCAGACTACTCTCCCCTCCCCCACCCTCATTATACTCCTCCACAGCCCGTGGGGGTGCCACACGACCCGATTCAGACTACTCTCCCACCCTCATTACACTCCGCCACGGCTTGTGGGGGCGCTACAGAACCCAATTCAGGCTACTCTCCCCTCCCCCACCCTCATTAAACAGCGGTTGCACCATGCATGTGAGGTATTGCCGTGAACGTCAGATCAAGGGCAGTAATTCTAACACTAGACCTCCTCTGTAAATCTAAAATGGTAGCTTTTAAAGGCTTTTAAAGTGTTGCCTATGGATATTAAAAATGTTTGCAGTTTGTCGCCATTGCACGGGGAATGCGCAGTTTTAAAGCATGTCATGTTTGGTATCTGTTTACTCAGAATACCATTTTTAGATCTTTTATATTTTACCAAAGAGTTGGCCAATATATTGTGTTTTTGTGCATGAAAAGTAAAAAAAGTGTATTTTTTTTTTATTTGCATTTGAAAAATCGCTGCGCGAGTACTATGTGCCATAATAAATTGTAGTACCCACCATTTTATTCACTAGGTTGTCTGCTTTAAAATAATATACGCTGTTTAAATTAATTTCCTAGCAAAAAATACTGATTTTTTTTCATGTGAACAAAAAGTGTCAGAAAAGGTTTGGTCTTCAGGTGGTTAGAAGAGTGAGTGATGTGTGGCATAAACTTCTAATGCTGGGCATAGAATGCCCCCACCCCCCAAAACGACCCCCGAAACGACTTTTTGGAAAGTAGACACCCCAAACTATTTGCTGAGAAGCATATTGAATCAATAGAAGAATTTATTTTTTTACCTCAAGTTTTTGGAAAATGACAAAAAAATATATATTTTTTTTACACAAAATTGTCACTTAAATGATTTACAGCTCACACATGCCATGGGTATATGTGGAATTACTCCCCAAAATACATTCTGCTACTTCTCCCGAGTATGGGGGTACCACAAGTGAGAGACGTTTTGGCAGTCTAGCCAAGTACAGGACCCCAAAATCCAATAAGCACCTTCAGGCTTTTAAAGGGCTTTATTTCCTCATTACACTTCCAGACTACCTATCACAGTTTCGGAGGTCCTGAAATGCCAGGATAGCACCTAACCCCCCCAAATGACCCCTTTTTGGAAAGTAGACACCCCAAGGAATTGGATAAAAAGCATGGTGAGTATTTTGCAGATCACATTTGTTGCCACAAGTTTTTGGAAAATGAAGAAAAAAACAATATATTTTTTCTATTCTTTTTTTATACTTCAATATTTTTATTGAAAGATGGGTATAGAACAGTATCCATAGAAATATAGACAACACTCACCGACATGGTGAGATGGAGTACATCAGCATATTCTTAGAACATAGCAGATCACAAGAAATATAGGAAACATATCCCTAGTCAACCACATTGTGTACAAAGGACACCATCACCACCAGACGGGAAACCTTACATCTATCAGTGAATATAGGCAAGGATCTTATAGATTTACCAAAAGTATCAAAGATCAGGTCAGAGAAGGAAAAGAAATAAGGATGAAGACTAGAAAAGTCATAAAAAGGTCCAAGGTAAGAGAGAAAGATTAGAGAGAGAAAAAGGGGGGGGGGGGGGGTTTGAGCGGTAGCACCATTAACTAACAGAAATATATCTGATCCATAGTTCCCACGTCACCTCAAATCTGGCCACATCATTTAATGGGGCACTCCGATGGGAACAGTCCATGTAATGGGGCACTCTGATGGGAACAGTCCATGTAATGGGGCACTCTGATGGGATCAGTCCATGTAAAGGGGCACTCCGATGGGAACAGTCCATGTAATGGGGCACTCTGATGGGATCAGTCCATGTAAAGGGGCACTCCGATGGGAACAGTCCATGTAAAGGGGGCACTCCGATGGGAACAGTCCATGTAAAGGGGGCACTCCGATGGGAACAGTCCATGTAAAGGGGGCACTCCGATGGGAACAGTCCATCTAAAGGAGGCACTCCGATGGGAACAGTCCATGTAAAGGGGACACTCCGATGGGAACAGTCCATGTAAAGGGGGCACTCCGATGGGAACAGTCCATGTAAAGGGGCACTCCGATGGGAACAGTCCATGTAAAGGGGGCACTCCGATGGGAACAGTCCATCTAAAGGGGGCACTCCGATGGGAACAGTTCATGTAAGGGGGCACTCCGATGGGAACAGTCCATGCAGAGAAGCAAACCGATGGGAACAATGCATGTTAGGGTGCACTCCGATGGGAGCAGTCCATGTGAGGGGGCACTCCGATGGGAACACTGCATGTAAAGGGGCACTCCGATGGGAACACTGCATGTAAAAGGGCACTCCGATCGGATCAGTCCATGTAAGGGGACACTCCGATGGGATCAGTGCATGTAAAGGGGCACTCCGATGGGAACAGTCCATGTAAAGGGGGCACTCCGATGGGAACAGTCCATGTAAAGGGGGCACTCCAATGGGAACAGTCCATGTAAGGGGGCACTCCGATGAGAACAGTCCATGTAAGGGGGCACTCCGATGGGAACAGTCCATGTAAGGTGGCACTCCGATGAGAACAGTCCATGTAAGGGGGCACTCCGATGGGAACAGTCCATGTAAAGTGGGCACTCCGATGGGATCAGTGCATGTAAGGGGGCACTCTGATGGGATCAGTCCATATAAAGGGGCACTCCGATGGGATCAGTCCATGTAAAGGGGCACTCCGATGGGATCAGTGCATGTAAAGGGGGCACTCCGATGGGAACAGTCCATGTAAAGGGGCACTCCGATGGGATCAGTGCATGTAAAGGGGGCACTCCGATGGGAACAGTCCATGTAAAGGGGGCACTCCGATGGGAACAGTTCATGTAAGGGGGCACTCCGATGAGAACTGTCCATGCAGAGGAGCAAACCGATGGGAACAATGCATGTAAGGGGGCACTCCGATGGGAACAGTCCATGTAAGGGGGCACTCTGATGGGAACAGTCCATGTAAAGTGGGCACTCCGATGGGATCAGTGCATGTAAAGGGGCACTCCGATGGGATCAGTGCATGTAAGGGGGCACTCCGATGGGATCAGTGCATGTAAGGGGGCACTCCGATGGGAACAGTGCATGTAAGGGGGCACTCCGATGGGAACAGTGCATGTAAGGGGGCACTCCGATGGGAACAGTCCATGTAAAGGGGGCACTCCGATGGGAACAGTCCATGTAAAGGGGGCACTCCGATGGGAACAGTTCATGTAAGGGGGCACTCCGATGAGAACAGTCCATGCAGAGGAGCAAACCGATGGGAACAATGCATGTAAGAGGGCACTCCGATGGGAACAGTCCATGTAAGGGGGCACTCCGATGGGATCAGTGCATTTAA
Source organism: Staurois parvus (assembly GCF_062004578.1). Classification (NCBI taxonomy): domain Eukaryota; kingdom Metazoa; phylum Chordata; class Amphibia; order Anura; family Ranidae; genus Staurois; species Staurois parvus. The sequence goes on along the minus strand of NW_028317898.1, from coordinate 347,275 downwards.
GGGGGCACTCTGATGGGAACAGTCCATGTAAAGGGGGCACTCCGATGGGAACAGTTCATGTAAGGGGGCACTCCGATGGGATCAGTGCATGTAAAGGGGCACTCCGATGCGATCATTGCATGTAAGGGGGCACTCCGATGGTATCAGTGCATTTAAGGGGGCACTCCGATGGGAACAGTCCATGTAAGGTGGCACTCCGATGGGAGCAGTCCATGTAATGGGGCACTCTGATTGGATCAGTCCATGTAAAGGGGCACTCCGATGGGAACAGTCCATGTAAAGGGGCACTCCGATGGGAACAGTCCATTTAAAGGGGGCACTCCGATGGGAACAGTTCATGTAAGGGGGCACTCCGATGGGAACAGTCCATGCAGAGAAGCAAACCGATGGGAACAATGCATTTAAGGGGGCACTCTGATGGGAACAGTCCATGTAAAGGGGGCACTCCGATGGGAACAGTTCATGTAAGGGGGCACTCCGATGAGAACAGTCCATGCAGAGGAGCAAACCGATGGGAACAATGCATGTAAGGGGGCACTGCGATGGGAACAGTCCATGTAAGGGGGCACTCCGATGGGAACAGTCCATGTAAAGTGGGCACTCCGATGGGATCAGTGCATGTAAGGGGGCACTCCGATGGGAACAGTCCATGTAAAGTGGGCACTCCGATGGGATCAGTGCATGTAATGGGGCACTCCGATGGGAACAGTCCATGTAAAGGGGCACTCCGATGGGATCAGTCCATGTATGGAGACACTCCGATGGCATCAGTGCATGTAAAGGGGCACTCCGATGGGATCAGTGCATGTAAAGGGACACTCCGATGGGATCAGTGCATGTAAGGGGGCACTCCGATGGGATCAGTGCATGTAAGGGGGCACTCCGATGGGATCAGTGCATGTAATGGGGCACTCCGTTGGGATCAGTGCATTTAAGGGGGCACTCCGATGGGAACAGTCCATGTAAAGGGGGCACTCCGATGGGAACAGTCCATGTAAGGGGACTCTCCGATGGGAACAGTCCATGTAAGGAGGCACTCCGATGAGAACAGTCCATGCAGAGGAGCAAACCGATGGGAACAATGCATGTAAGGGGGAACTCCGATGGGAACCGTCCATGTAAGGGGGCACTCCGATGCGATCAGTGCATGTAAGGGGGCACTCCGATGGGATCAGTGCATGTAAGGGGGCACTCCGATGGGATCAGTGCATGTAAGGGGGCACTCCGATGGGATCAGTGCATGTAAGGGGGCACTCCGATGGGATCAGTGCATGTAAGGGGGCACTCCGATGGGAACAGTCCATGTAAAGTGGGCACTCCGATGGGATCAGTCCATTTAAGGGGGCACTCCGATGGGATCAGTGCATGTAAAGGGGCACTCCGATGGGATCAGTGCATCTAAGGGGGCACTCCGATGGGATCAGTCCATGTAATGGGGCACTCCGATGGGATCAGTGCATGTAAAGGGGCACTCCGATGGGAACAGTCCATGTAAGGGGGGCACTCCGATGGGATCAGTGCATGTAAGGGGGCACTCCGATGGGAACAGTCCATATAAGGGGGCTCTCCGATGGGAACAGTCCATGTAAAGAGGCACTCCGATGGGATCAGTCTATGTAAGGGGACACTCCGATAGGATCAGTGCATGTAAGGGGACACTCCGATGGGATCAGTGCATGTAAGGGGGCACTCCGTTGCGAACAGTCCATGTAAAGGGGGACTCCGATGTGAACAGTCCATGTAAAGGGGCACTCCGATGGGATCAGTGCATGTAAGGGGGCACTCCGATGGGAACAGTCCATGTAAAGGGGCACTCCGATGGGATCAGTGCATATAAAGGGGCACTCTGATGGGATCAGTGCATTTATGGGGGCACTCCGATGGGAACAGTCCATGTAAGAGGGCACTCTGATGGGAACAGTCCATGTAATGGGGCACTCCGATGGGATCAGTCCATGTAAAGGGGCACTCCGATGGGATCAGTGCATTTATGGGGGCACTCCGATGGGAACAGTCCATGTAAGGGGGCACTCCAATGGGAACAGTCCATGTAAGGGGGCACTCCGATGAGAACAGTCCATGCAGAGGAGCAAACGGATGGGAACAATGCATGTAAGGGGGCACTCCGATGGGAACAGTCCATGTAAGGGGGCACTCCGATGGGAACAGTCCATGTAAGGGGGCACTCCGATGGGATCAGTCCATGTAAAGGGGCACTCCGCTGGAATCAGTCCATGTAAGGGGACACTCTGATGGGAACAGTCCATGTAAAAGGGCACTCCGATGGTATCAGTGCATTTAAGGGGGCACTCCGATGGGATCAGTGCATGTAAGGGGGCACTCAGATGAGAACAGCCCATGCAGAGGAGCAAACCGATGGGAACAATGCATGTAAGGGGGCACTCCGATGGGATCAGTGCATGTAAAGGGGCATTCCGATGGGATCAGTCCATGTAAGGGGCACTCCGATGGGATCAGTCCATGTAAAAGGGCACTCCGATGGTATCAGTGCATTTAAGGGGGCACTCCGATGGGAGCAGATCATGTAAAGGGGGCACTCCGATGGGAACAATTCATGTAAGGGGGCACTTCGATGAGAACAGTCCATGCAGAGGAGCAAACCGATGGGAACAATGCATGTAAGGGGGACTCCGATGGGAACAGTCCATGTAAGGGGGCACTCCGATGGGAACAGTCCATGTAAAGGGGGCACTCCGATGGGATCAGTGCATGTAAGGGGGCACACTGATGGGAACAGTCCATGTAAAGGGGCACTCCGATGGGATCAGTCCATGTAAGGGGACACTCTGATGGGATCAGTGCATGTAAAGGGGCACTCTGATGGGATCAGTGCATGTAAGGGGGCACTCCAATGGGATCAGTACATGTAATGGGGCACTCCGATTGGAACAGTCCATGTAAAGGGGGCACTCCGATGGGATCAGTGCATGTAAGGGGGCACTCCGATGGGAACAGTCCATGTAAAGGGGCACTCCGATGGGATCAGTGCATGTAAGGAGGCACTCCAATGGGAACAGTCCATGTAAGGGGGTCCAGTCCGATGTTATCAGTCCATGTAAAGGGGCACTCCGATTGGAACAGTCCATGTAAGGGGGGGCACTCCTATGGGATCAGTGCATGTAAGGGGGCACACCAATGGGAACAGTCCATGTAAGGGGGCACTCCGATGGGAACAGTCCATGTAAAGTGGGCACTCCGATGGCATCAGTGCATGTAAGGGGGCACTCTGATGGAAACAGTCTATGTAAAGGGGCAATCCGATTGGATCAGTCCATGTAAGGGGACACTGATGGGATCAGTGCATGTAAAGGGGCACTCCGATGGGATCAGTGCATGTAAAGGGGGCAATTCGATGGGAACAGTCCATGTAAAGGGGGCACTCCGATGGGATCAGTGCATGTAAGGGGGCACTCCGATGGGAACAGTCCATGTAAGGGGGGCACTCCGATGGGATCAGTCCATGTAAGGGGGGCACTCCGATGGGAGCAGTCCATGTAAGGGGGGCACTCCGATGGGAGAAGTCCATGTAAAGGGGCACTCCGATGGGAGCAGTTCATGTAAAGGGGCACTCCGATAGGATCAGTCCATGTGAGGGGACACTCCGATGGGATCAGTGCATGTAAAGGGGCACTCCGATGGGATCAGTGCATGTAAGGGGGCACACCAATGGGAACAGTCCATGTAAGGGGGCACTCCGATGGGAACAGTCCATGTAAAGTGGGCACTCCGATGGCATCAGTGCATGTAAGGGGGCACTCTGATGGAAACAGTCTATGTAAAGGGGCAATCCGATTGGATCAGTCCATGTAAGGGGACACTGATGGGATCAGTGCATGTAAAGGGGCACTCCGATGGGATCAGTGCATGTAAGGGGGCACTCCGATGGGAACAGTCCATGTAAGGGGGGCACTCCGATGGGATCAGTCCATGTAAGGGGGGCACTCCGATGGGAGCAGTCCATGTAAGGGGGGCACTCCGATGGGAGAAGTCCATGTAAAGGGGCACTCCGATGGGAGCAGTTCATGTAAAGGGGCACTCCGATAGGATCAGTCCATGTGAGGGGACACTCCGATGGGATCAGTGCATGTAAAGGGGCACTCCGATGGGATCAGTGCATGTAAGGGGGCACTCCCATGGGATCAGTGCATGTAAGGGGGCACTCCGATGTGAACAGTCCATGTAAAGGGGCACTCCTATGGGAACAGTCCATGTAAAGGGGCACTCCGATGGGAACAGTCCATGTAAAGGGGGCACTCCGATGGGATCAGTGCATGTAAGGGGGCACTCCGATGGGAACAGTCCATGTAAGGGGGGCACTCCGATGGGATCAGTCCATGTAAGGGGGGCACTCCGATGGGAGCAGTCCATGTAAGGGGGGCACTCCGATGGGAGAAGTCCATGTAAAGGGGCACTCCGATGGGAGCAGTTCATGTAAAGGGGCACTCCGATAGGATCAGTCCATGTGAGGGGACACTCCGATGGGATCAGTGCATGTAAAGGGGCACTCCGATGGGATCAGTGCATGTAAGGGGGCACTCCCATGGGATCAGTGCATGTAAGGGGGCACTCCGATGTGAACAGTCCATGTAAAGGGGCACTCCTATGGGAACAGTCCATGTAAAGGGGCACTCCGATGGGAACAGTCCATGTAAAGAGGCACTCCGATGGGATCAGTGCATGTAAGGGGACACTCTGATGGAAACAGTCCATGTAATGGGGCACTCCGATGGGATCAGTGCATTTAAGGGGCACTCCGATGGGATCAGTGCATTTAAGGGGGCACTCCGATGGGATCAGTCCATGTAAAGGGGGTACTGTGATGGGAACAGTCCATGTAAGGAGGCACTCCGATGGGAACAGTCCATGCAGAGGAGCAAACCAATGGGAACAATGCATGTAAGGGGGCACTCCGATGGGATGAGTCCATGTAAAAAGGCACTCCAATCGGAACAGTCCATGTAAGGGGTAGAGGCGGCTTCATGTCGGTCAATCAGATAACAAATGGCTGAGGGTCCGGCAGTCTGTGTTCTTTATCAGAAGGGTCACCTCTATGCTGCAGATTCAAAGCAGGGAGCCGGCCAGTTCAGATTGCCAGTGACCTCTGACCCCCAGGTCCCATTAAGGGAACCTGCCTACAATACAGCCGCCATTACTAGGTGGTCCCGGATGTAATAGAAAGGTCAAATTGTGGAGGATTGTATGAGCACAGCACACATTGTCAGATCAGATTGGTGGAGATCGCTGTTCAATCATGTCTGACTTTCGCCCCACACCATGATGGTCACATGATTGCTTGGGTGGGCGCTAACCATGGCGGATCGTCATACAACTCACTGTTTATGTCTTACAGAGCCCCTCCCCCATGCTGGCAATCTGATTGGACGTGAAGTACCGTCAGCCTCATGGTGGAAGAGCCGTGAGCCCCCAACATGGACACCAAATGCGTAAAGGTGGTGGAACGATGTCGGCAAGTGAAGGGCGAGGGGACGGACATGAAGTATTAGATGATGGGTGCAGTGAGCAGCAGGCGCTGTCAGTACTTCATCCAGAAGACAGGTAGGTGGGTGAGGATGGGAGCAAAGGGGTCCTCACTGGGGGAAGGAATGGTGTGTCACCCATATACAGAGAGGGCTCCCCATACCCATGTATGAGCTGGAAGTGGGAGGAGATCAGCGCTGGTAGTATCCATCACAGACAACACTGACCCATCCTCCCATCCACCACATACTGACCCATCCCTGCAATCCCCACATACTGACCCATCCCTGCAATCCCCACATACTGATCCATCCCTGCAATCCCCACATACTGACCCATCCCTGCAATCCCCACATACTGACCCATCCCTGCGATCCCCACATACTGACCCATCCTCCCATCCACCACATACTGACCCATCCCTGCAATCCCCACATACTGAGCCATCCCTGCAATCCCCACATACTGACCCTTCCCTGCAATCCCCACATACTGACCCATCCCTGCAATCCCCACATACTGAGCCATCCCTGCAATCCCCACATACTGACCCTTCCCTGCGATCCCCACATACTGGCCCATCCCTGCAATCCCCACATACTGACCCATCCCTGCGATCCCCACATACTGACCCATCCCTGCAATCCCTACATACTGACCCATCCCTGCGATCCCCACATACTGACCCATCCTCCCATCCACCACACACTGTCCCATCCCTGCGATCCCCACATACTGACCCATCTCTGCAATCCCCACATACTGACCCTTCCCTGCGATCCCCACATTCTGACCCATCCCTGCAATCCCCACATTCTGACCCATCCCTGCGATCCCCACATACTGACCCTTCCGTGCAATCCCCACATACTGACCCGTCCCTGCGATCCCCACATACTGACCCATCCCCGCGATCCCCACATACTGACCCATTCCCGCGATCCCCACATACTGACCCATCCCTGCAATCCCCACATACTGGCCCATCCCTGCAATCCCCACATACTGACCCATCCCTGCAGTCCCCACATACTGACCCATCCCTGCAGTCCCCACATACTAACCCATCCCTGCAGTCCCCACATACTGACCCATCCCTGCAGTCCCCACATACTGATCCATCCTCCCATCCACCACACACTGACCCATCCCTGCGATCCCCACATACTGACCCTTCCCTGCAATCCCCACATACTGACCCATCCCTGCAATCCCCACATACTGACCCATCCCTGCAATCCCTACATATTGACCCATCCCTGCGATCCCCACATACTGACCCATCCTCCCATCCACCACACACTGACCCATCCCTGCGATCCCCACATACTGACCCATCCCTGCAATCCCCACATACTGACCCTTCCCTGCGATCCCCACATTCTGACCCATCCCTGCAATCCCCACATACTGACCCATCCCTGCGATCCCCACATACTGACCCTTCCGTGCAATCCCCACATACTGACCCGTCCCTGCGATCCCCACATACTGACCCATCCCCGCGATCCCCACATACTGACCCATCCCTGCGATCCCCACATACTGACCCATCCCTGCGATCCCCACATACTGACCCATCCCTGCAATCCCCACATACTGACCCATCCCTGCAATCCCCACCTACTGACCCATCCCTGCAATCCCCACATACTGACCCATCCCTGCAATCCCCACATACTGACCCATCCCTGCAATCCCCACATACTGACCCATCCCTGCAATCCCCACATACTGACCCATCCCTGCAATCCCCACATACTGACCCATCCCTGCGATCCCCACATACTGACCCATCCTCCCATCCACCACACACTGTTCCATCCCTGCGATCCCCACATACTGACCCATCTCTGCAATCCCCACATACTGACCCTTCCCTGCGATCCCCACATTCTGACCCATCCCTGCAATCCCCACATACTGACCCATCCCTGCGATCCCCACATACTGACCCTTCCGTGCAATCCCCACATACTGACCCGTCCCTGCGATCCCCACATACTGACCCATCCCCGCGATCCCCACATACTGACCCATTCCCGCGATCCCCACATACTGACCCATCCCTGCAATCCCCACATACTGACCCATCCCTGCAATCCCCACATACTGACCCATCCCTGCAGTCCCCACATACTGACCCATCCCTGCAGTCCCCACATACTAACCCATCCCTGCAGTCCCCACATACTGACCCATCCCTGCAGTCCCCACATACTGATCCATCCTCCCATCCACCACACACTGACCCATCCCTGCGATCCCCACATACTGACCCTTCCCTGCAATCCCCACATACTGACCCATCCCTGCAATCCCCACATACTGACCCATCCCTGCAATCCCTACATACTGACCCATCCCTGCGATCCCCACATACTGACCCATCCTCCCATCCACCACACACTGACCCATCCCTGCGATCCCCACATACTGACCCATCCCTGCAATCCCCACATACTGACCCTTCCCTGCGATCCCCACATTCTGACCCATCCCTGCAATCCCCACATACTGACCCATCCCTGCGATCCCCACATACTGACCCATCCCTGCGATCCCCACATACTGACCCATCCCTGCAATCCCTACATACTGACCCATCCCTGCGATCCCCACATACTGACCCATCCTCCCATCCACCACACACTGTTCCATCCCTGCGATCCCCACATACTGACCCATCTCTGCAATCCCCACATACTGACCCTTCCCTGCGATCCCCACATTCTGACCCATCCCTGCAATCCCCACATACTGACCCATCCCTGCGATCCCCACATACTGACCCTTCCGTGCAATCCCCACATACTGACTCGTCCCTGCGATCCCCACATACTGACCCATCCCCGCGATCCCCACATACTGACCCATTCCCGCGATCCCCACATACTGACCCATCCCTGCAATCCCCACATACTGACCCATCCCTGCAATCCCCACATACTGACCCATCCCTGCAGTCCCCACATACTGACCCATCCCTGCAGTCCCCACATACTAACCCATCCCTGCAGTCCCCACATACTGACCCATCCCTGCAGTCCCCACATACTGATCCATCCTCCCATCCACCACACACTGACCCATCCCTGCGATCCCCACATACTGACCCTTCCCTGCAATCCCCACATACTGACCCATCCCTGCAATCCCCACATACTGACCCATCCCTGCAATCCCTACATACTGACCCATCCCTGCGATCCCCACATACTGACCCATCCTCCCATCCACCACACACTGACCCATCCCTGCGATCCCCACATACTGACCCATCCCTGCAATCCCCACATACTGACCCTTCCCTGCGATCCCCACATACTGACCCATCCCTGCGATCCCCACATTCTGACCCATCCCTGCAATCCCCACATACTGACCCATCCCTGCGATCCCCACATACTGACCCTTCCGTGCAATCCCCACATACTGACCCGTCCCTGCGATCCCCACATACTGACCCATCCCCGCGATCCCCACATACTGACCCATCCCTGCGATCCCCACATACTGACCCATCCCTGCGATCCCCACATACTGACCCATCCCTGCGATCCCCACATACTGACCCATCCCTGCAATCCCCACCTACTGACCCATCCCTGCAATCCCCACATACTGACCCATCCCTGCAATCCCCACATACTGACCCATCCCTGCAGTCCCCACATACTGACCCATCCCTGCAATCCCCACATACTGACCCATCCCTGCAGTCCCCACATACTGACCCATCCCTGCAGTCCCAGCATCGACCCTCCGCATAGTAGTGTATTTTACTTTTTTGCTGCCCTAGGCAAGACTAAAATCGACCACCCCCATCTACATTTATCTCTCCCCTTGCTGTTTAAGATCCACCTCTTCAGTACAGGAGCATAATGGAGGGCAGTGTGACATGGCAGGGGGAGGTCGTGGGACAGGAGGGGGTCATCGTGATGGGGGCAGCAGGACAGGAAGGAGGCAGCAGGAGAGGAGGGGGGCAGCAGGAAGGGGGAGATCAGGACAGGAGTAGGCCATCGAGACAGGTAGGAGGGTAGCAGGACAAGAGGGAGGCATCATGACAGGGGGAAGGCGTCATCTGTTTTCACAAGTTGCCTTGTGTTGATGTAGGTGCTACTGCCATTGATGAAAACTGGTGACTCTTCCTTACCTCCTCCTAGAAACAACAGGAGGAGTTCTTCACTGCCAAATAATAGGATAATGTAGCATTCAACAGTGGGAACAGATCAGCATTGGCAAAACTGTAAAAGGGACTTAACTCCACTATGGAAGTTATTATTATATTAAAAAAAATAAAATTTGAGTTACACTACCAGTGACACCAGTTTTGTACCTAAATTCTCAACTCTGCTTACCCACCAGAGCCATTATCAGGAGGTTCCCTGTTCACCTGTGGAATATTCCATTTATACTTTATGTACCGTTGAATGCAGCAGAAGTGGTGAGACTTAGTGGAGGGGGGAAAACTGGGATCTGTAAAGAGGAGATTTTGCCCTTGCTGTCAATAAAAAATGTAATAAACCAGCAAGTTGGTTAAATTGACCTTTTCTCATCATCAACATTACAATTATCAATGTTTCTGTGATGGCCAGCTCTGCAACAATTATTCTTTCTTTTCTTTTATCTTCAGCTATTCAGTGCTATAGAAAAAGATTGGTCATCTTTGGTTTCACCTGTAAGTGCTGAAGCTGTAATCACTACATGGAAATACCAGCATCATTTCCTTCTGCCTTTGTAAAGTTCCTCTTTTTGGGTCTATAAAAGAAGATGGCTCCATGTGGCTATCAGTACTCAGCAGCTCTGCATACAGGAGAAGACAAGAGCCCTAAAGGTCAAAGATACCCCAACATCATGTGCTCCACAAAGACCATGCTGTGTATGGCACTCCTTGCAGTTGCAGTAGTCACCGTATCTGCTGGTAAGTGGCGACAGAAGAACACATAGTAAGCAGATAGATAATATGCAGGTGGAAGGATGTATGGTTACATGTGAACTGATTTATGGAACAAGTGGGTCAGTAAAGATTTTTCCTACATAAACTAGTGAGTTTTTTACTTCAGCCTCTAATATACACAAGGAAACAAAGCAAGGACAATGGGAGGAATCTGTGAGAAAATCTCCCAATTTGTATCACTTTTTATAAAATGACTTAAATGTTTGGCACGGTTTAAGGAGAAAGAAGAGTAGAAGACAATACAGTGTTATAACTATTTATTGGGCAATATTTTCCCTGTTTGTTTCTGCATCCCATCTTTTATTAATAGATTTTTTGCAACACTGAATGTATTTAATCATGCAGCCATAAAATGACGATTTTCATATGACTGACTGGTAAAGACTACTCAGGACCTCTTCTGAAGATTTTTATATACAGATCCTTCACCATTTTTTTTTAAAAGGCAATCTTGCCATTAGTAAAATATTCCCTCTAAATTCTCAATTTGGACCAATTGGCAAAGCCATTATCCACTAGCTAAATTGATGTGTCATGTTATGTAGCAGATTCCTCATTTGAAAGAACAAACAAATATCTTGGGAATCTGGATGTAAGAAAGTGATACCTTTTATAGGCTTGCTGTTGTAGACTAAGGCACAAAAGCAAGCAAGCAACCAACCAACCCAAAAGCTGAATTGGTGGGGATTTCTTCATTTTGGTGGAGATATTCCTTTATGAAATATCAAATGGTATGTATATGAAATGCAGTTTGCTGTCACCTTACATTTTGTTTTAATAACATAGAATTTCACGTGATGGTTAATTCTCTACACTTGTTATTATTTGCAGACACTGATAAATTTAGCACCTGCTGAACCAAGGTCTCCTCAGCTAAATCCAAAGTTCCTATAGTGGACTTCCTCCTACAGCAGCTCCTCCTTGTGTTGAAGCTGTGATGTAAGTATTAAGATTAGAATGTATTTACTATTTGTTACAGGTACTTGTATAGGGTCCTCAATTTACGCAGCGCTTTACATTTATATTGTACATTCACATCAGTCCCTGCCCTGAAAGAGCTTACGCAGGCACAGGGAGAACATGCAAACTCTATACAGGTAGTGTCATGGTTGGGATTCAAACCAACGACCCTAGTGCTGCCAGGCAGGAGTGCTAATTACTTAGCCACTGAGCTGGAAGAGAATGGAAGTGGGGCAAAAATACCCATTATTGGGGATAATTGCACCCCATGTGATTGTACTGGATCCTGGTGATGGGCTGCTGAGGTCCTAAGTGCTGCATTGTGGGGAGGGTAGGTGCTGTGCTTTGTGCTATATTCATACAGTATATTTGTAGAATTAACTTTTAACAAATGTTTACATTGATATGAGCAAAAACTAGCCAGTTTCTGATTATATGCATATCTGCTGTTTATATCTTAATGCTAATAAACACTTATGAAGTGTTCTCAAATACTATGTATTTCTTCCAGGTTTATCACAAAAGAAGGCAAGATTCTTTACTCCAGACCTAACTTGCCCTGGGTTATTCAGAAGGTGAAGGAGATTGGGTAAGTTAAGACGATTTAAACCTCAGATTCAAATGCTTAGATTCCAACTTAAAGTGGAACTGCACTGCATCTGAGCACCACAAACCAAAAATGCTATACAATTCATTTTTAATATTCAAAACAAACTCCTCCATCCATTCATGCCTCCATGCTTTATTTTGCTAAGAAAACATTTTGAAAAACACCTCCTGGCATTTCTGGCAGTGGTCATCTTGAGTAAGGGCAGATGTTTCACATAGCAGTTACTTCCTGGAATCCATCTGTCCTTCGCTCAGGCATTGGCTGAGCTCCTTCCCCTCCTGAAGACTCCTGGGATGCATGACATCATTTCCTTAGGCACGGAAACCAGGAAGTTAATGAAGGAATACAAAAAAAGAAAAGGTTAAAACAAGTAAATATGATATACTTTACTAATGCTAGCAGCATAAGGATTAGAAATAGTCCATGCTGATTGAGAGAGTGAAGTTTCGTTTTAAGTATTTAAAAAGCCTCTTGTATGTGCAGATGATCACAGGGAAAGCTCATTTTAGGCCCTCTGTCTTTAACTGGTCTATTTGTAGGCTAATGACTGCTTTTCCAGGGCAAGAGCTTGCCACGCAGATACAGAACTGTCTGAATAAATTATTTATGGCTAGAGGGCATCCAGAAACGTCTGAACGAATGTAGACTCTTGGTAGCCTCCTGGCCTGTCTACATCTACCTAACTTGGCTATTGCCATGAATGGCCAGATTTGTTACACACTGAGTACCTGTAGCCTAGACAAAAGTCAAGTGGTTCAATATGTATGCTAGCCAAAGTGTTGCCCTAATTCATGTCTTACACCAATGCCAAGGCTTCTGTAGTGAGAGAAAATAGAATAGAACAGGGGTGTCTAACCGCATCAGCATGTCTAGCTGCACCAGCATTATGGTTGCCCTCAAAGGGCCAGTTGTACCTGTAAGACTAGATGTCCAGAGCTCCCCACCCTCCCTTACATCAGATGTCAAGAGCCCCCCACCATCAGAAGTCAAGAGTCCCCCACTCTCCATTGCATTACAGTGCACCCCCCTTACTGCTGCTGCAGGGAATAAACTTGGGGCAGAGCTTGGAAGCAGAAAGGGTAGGGTCTGGAGAAGGACTGGAGTCTGCTGAATGCTGAGACCAGGGGAGGCAGAAACGAGGGAATGCTGCAACTGCACAGAGAGGCACAGCATACGTAGGAGATCTGTCATCCTCTCTACTGTGGACTGCTGAGATGGGAAAGGGGGTACAGAGACGATCCTGTCCATGGCTGCATGGAGAAATGCAGGATCTGGCAAAGAAGGTCTGTACTCCTCTCTGCTGCTGAATGCTGGGACAGAAAAGGGGGTGGGGGGTGGAGATGGCCTGTCCTAAGCTGCACAGAGAGACACAGGATCTGTAGGAGGAGCTCAATCCTCTTCTTTGCCACTGACTGCTGAGACAGGAGAGGAGGGGATGGAGATGAGCCTGTCCCTGGCTGCACAGAGTGACGGAGGATCTGGCTGAGGGGTTCTATCTCCCTTCCAGCTGACTGACTGCTCAGGCAAGGTGGGGGCAAAGACTAGGGGGTGCTGCAGCTGACAGCCACATGAAATGACCTGGAGGGATGGATTCGGCACATGTGGAATAGAAGTTGGGGCTTATTTAGACTGTGTCAAACGCACTGCAATTATAAATATGATTCAAACATGGCCTTTACAAACAAGTCTCCCAAGATGCATTATGTCATATTTATAGTTTAACCTTTGTTTTTTTTTTTTGTTTTTTTTTAAAGGTAAAGAAAAGAAGCACAACAAAATAAAGAAAATGATGACCATGACAGAAACACTGGGTATTCCCATGCTAATTAGTATGAACAAAACTAAGAAGAACCTCAATGACAAAAGCGACGTCTCTAGTTGAACTATGTGGCGTTCAATTAATAGGTATTTAACTTTAATTCTAGTAATTTATTTGTGTGATTTAAATGAGTGCAAAATTAATTGTATGTACGTGTAGTTAGAGTTGTGATTTATGAATGTGTATTATTTTTACAGTATCATGTACTGTAAAATAGTTTAGCTCTGAAACCACTTATAATGGTCCTCGTGTATAAAAATGTGTCACCCAGAGCAATTTGACATATTTTTCTTTCAGCGGCAATGAAATATGAAAATATATTTTTTTACCATAATTCAGACCCTTGTACTTTCATTCTTTTTTTACTTTTTCTCCTGGTTTAATGTAATTTTTCCTTAGTATTTTGCTCATCATAATTAGCAAATGAATCTGTTAATTTAATTGTGAAATGTATTTAGTTGCAGCAAGATATGAATAGTGCTATGCCTTCCTGAGCATGTCACTTATTAGGGTAATATCCCAACAACCAGACTGCTGTAGTGATGGTAAGAGGATGCCAATACTTTGTAAGCATTGCCGTCCTAGCTCATGGTATGCTGTCCTGCCCTCGGTGCCTCTAGCAGTTAGTAATGTTTCCAATGGAATTGGGAGGGGCCAAAGCATAATAATTCATTTATCACCTAGCACTTTGCACATTCCCCTCGCCATCATAGCTAAGTTAGTTCAGCATTCTTTAATCACTTCATATGACAGATCACTTCATATGACACTTTAATGAAGTTGTTTTACAACATTTTACCATTTTGTGTACTGAAACATCTTTATTTTTATTGAAACTACCTTTTTGTCTGTTTTAAGACATGAAAAATCAACTGGAGAATCAGCACACAGGAAGTTGATATTGTTACAACCAATTATGATTTTTGTGAATTTGTTATTCTCTCTATTTAACTCCACCATTGATTTTACCCAGCTTAATTACAACTCAAAACAGGTTCAAAGTATCTCTTGACAATAGCCTCTGTATGGCAGTTGTCAGAATTCCCCTTGTATTTATTGTTTAATTCCCCTTGCCTGAATAGTTTAATTGTCAATCTATTGTGATGGGCTGTTTTATAATCCTAGTAAAAATTACAAGGCAGTTGAGAAAGCCAATCACAATTTAGTAAGCAAGATATACACGTGTTGGCAGTCAACATTTATGAATCAATTTGCTGCAACGTAGATGCATTCATTTTTTTGCACTGTGGTAAAAAAAAGGTATTGTCATTTGAATGCATGCTGGGATTGTATCTGTGCTGCAATGCAAATGTAATTCCTTACTCGATTTTTTGAGTTTGTTTTTGTTAATGAATGTATGTATTTTGTCATATTTATGAAGACAATACCTTATTCACTGGTTCAAGATAAAACTGGATGATTTATTAACCTCTTGCCGACCGCGCATAGCCGAATGACGGCTTCACCGCGGCCGGCCAGTTCTGACGTCCTCCCAGAACGCGCTCTCCTGCGCGCCCCAGGGGGCGCGCACCCGGCGATCTCCGTGATCGCTGTGTCCTACGGACACAGCTGATCACGAGATGTGGTAAAAGGCCGATCATACCGGCCTTTTACCACGTGATCAGCGGTGTCCAATGACACGCTGATCACATGGAAATGCAAGTGCCGGTTCTCGGCTGCACTTTCCTCACGCTGTCAGATCGTGAGGAAAGTACTGCCGAGAACCAGCAGTTGTCAGAGCGGGGATCGGCACCGATCATCAGGGCACTGATGATCAGTGCCCTGATGATCGGTGCCCAGCAGTGACACCCGCAACTTCCGCCCAGCAGTGCGCCCACTAGCTCCGCCCACCCGTGCCCAGCAGTGCACCCACCTGTGCCCAGCAGTGCCCCCACCTGTGCCCAGCAGTGAACCCACCTGTGCCACTCTGCAGTGCCACCTACCTGTGCCAAGAAGTGCCACCTACATGTGCCCAGCAGTGCCACCCACCTGTGCCCACCCACCTGTGTCCACCAGTGCCACCCACCTGTGCCCACCAGTGCCACCCACCTGTGCCCACCCACCAGTGCTGCCCACCAGTGCCACCCACCAGTGCAGCCCAGCAGTGCTGCCAGTCAGTGCCACCAGTCAGTGCCCAGGGGTTGTGCCAGTCAGTGCCGCCAGTCAGTGCCCAGCAGCTATGCCAGTCAGTGCCGTCTATCAGTACCCATAATCAGTGTCACCTATCAGTGCCACCTATCAGTGCTGCATATCAGTGCCGCCTATCCGTGACCCCTAATTAGTGCTGTCTATCAGTGCCGCCTATCCGTGCCACCTCATTAGTACTGCCTATCAGTGCCCTTTAGTGCTGCCTATCAGTGCCCATCAGTGCCGCCTATCAGTGCCCATCAGTGCTGCCTCATCAACTCACATCAGTGAAGGAGAAAAAATACCTGTTTGAAAAATTTTATAAAAGAAACAAATAAACTTTTTTTTTTTTTCAAATTTTTTGCACTTTTTTTATTTATAGCGCAAAAAGTAAAGCGCCCAGTGGCGATTAAATACCACCAAAAGAAAGCTCTATTAGTGAGAAAAAAATGATCAAAATTTCATATGGGTACAATGTTGCATGACCGCGCAATTGTCAATCAACGTGCGGCAGCGCTGAAAGCTGAAAATTGGCCTGGTAAGGAAGGGGGTATAAGTGCCCGGTAGGCAAGTGGTTAATACTTTAATTAATACTTCAGTACTTTAATGGAAAGTACAGAGAAAAAAATGATGTTTTGTTATTTCAGTATTTCATTCTATAAGATGAATTGTTATATGCAGTGATGTACTTTGGTTTTGTGTTGCCCTAGGCAAGACTAAAATTGGGCGTCCCCTCCTTCCCCAGAAAGACTAAAATCGGGCAACCCCCACCATCTGAATTTGTCCCACTCCAGCCATGGTATACCATTTGGTGCCAAATTATGGTACCTAAAAATCTCCATAGGCAAAATTTAAAAGCCTTTACAAGTTACCTGTTTAGAGTAACACAGGAGGTCTGGTGCTAGAACTCTCACTTTGACTTTCATGGCAGTACCTCACATGTGTGGTGCGAACTCCATTTACATATGCGTGAGGGACCTATGTGCCTGTGAGCATGGGGGAACGGGGGTGCTTTCATTTTTTTTTTAATTTTATTTTTTCTTTATTTACATTTTTTTTGTACACTGTACCTTTTTAACTTTTTTTTGATCAACTTTATTTCTATTACAAGGGATGAACAACATCCCTTGTGATAGCATACGCCATGACAGTTCCTGTTTATGGAGAGATCTATGGTCTATTAGACCCCAAATCTCTCCTCTGGCCTCCCAATGCATGTGATCAGACACAGATCAGTCTGATCGTTTGCATTGGGACTGCATGGTAGAGCCTGGTAAAGGCGTCGGTGGCAGGAGGGGGAGGGACACCCTTCCGCCGCCTGTAAAAGTAATCCAGAGGCTTGTTAGCCCCCAGACTACTTTTATCTTGTGCAAAATGAGAGTGAGGAGAAGAGAGAGGGAGGGAGGGAGCGACAGGGAGAGAGAGGGGGGAAGAAAGGGGGAGACAGGGAGAGAGAGTGAGGGAGAGAAGAGAGGGGGGGGAGAACATAGAGGGGGGGGAGAACAGAGAGGGGGGAGAAGAGAGAGGGGAGGAGAGAGAGAGGGGGAGACTCTCTTTGACAAGTAAAGGGGCCCTTATCTGGGGTCCGTGGTGTCTGTGGCTGCACTGATACCTGCCTTGCAGCGATGGTCTCCTCTTCTGCACCCCCTCTGCACGGTCAGCTGACCTCTAGGCTCCGCCCTCCGGCCCTATGCAGTGAATGGAATAGACAGCCGGCTGGCTGCAGAGAGGCCGGGTAAGCGGAGCATAGCTGCAATGGTCAGTCCGGCTCTGGGCTTCTTGCCGGATCTTAATGATGGCAGTGGGTAAAACAGGGAATCAGAGCTCCGGGAAGGCACAGAGAGGGTAAGACAGCTGGCTTGCCATTAACTCAAGATGGCATAAGCCAAGCCCACCTTCCCCTGCTCAAAACTTGCTGAGCCCACCCCTGTCTAAACCCTACCTTCCACCTGAGCCTGCCTCCCGCCCGAACCCTGCCAAGCTCTCCTAACCTGCCAAGCCCTGGTCCTTTGTCCCTTCTGCTTGGGGGCAGGGCCTCCCCCCTGAAAACTGCCGCCCTAGGCAAACGCCTTGTTTGCCTTGCGGCAGATACGCCCCTGGTTATCTGCAGTAAAACAACACAAACTTTTGAGGTTTCTGTCCTAACATCCTGCTAGACTAACCTTTTTATTCAATAAACCAACGCAAGAAGCAAAGAAATAAATACAATTGCCAACTGATAACCGATCAGAATCTAGCTTATGTTGGCCCTACGTTAGTCATTTTAATGAGTTGAGTTGTTATAGGTTGCTGTGTTTTGTAGTTTATTTCTTGAACTCTTTATTTCTTTTTTTTTACTGTTGGCCTTTATTATAAAACTTTTTAAAGAAATCTTAAGGCTTGCTTTACTCATACAATAAAATACAGAGGGAAGAAATATTCCAGATGTGGTTTTCTGGGCTGGTTGCTACATTCAGAGAGGATCTGTTTTTGCATTCTGAAGCAGAAACACTTACTACTTAGTCACTGGTTATCAGACTTACACACCTGTATAATGACACAGTACAGCTAGCTGCTCTGAGTGTTCTAATATTCAGGTCTTAAAACCTCAAAAGATCTTTAATCACTCTCTGCTTTATTTAGGTACAGTAGCTGGTATAAGCAAAATCCCCCTCCACTAAAGCTAGCAATACACATTTAGATTTTTCTCATTCATTCCATAGATTGAATGAGAGAAAAGCAATCGATTTCTACTTCCACACTACATGCCAAGCATAGTATTCAGACAGCCACAGCAACCGCGGCTGTCTGAATACCTGAATAGGGCATGCATCTGATAGGATGCAGTCACTCTTTGAGGGAATATTTTCCACCTAACTCAGTTGATTTGATCAACCTGGGTGGTGTTGTCAGGGCCATTCACAGCCTAAATTTAGACTGATTCAGCCCGTCCATGTATGCCTACCTTAATAATAATAGTCAGCATTTACAGCACTCTTCAGTCTGCACCAAATCAGCACCTCTTATTTTCCCATTAGAATCAATAGTCCCTGGGTTTTCAAAAGAAGCCCCTCAGGTGCTAGTAATGCTAGTAATGGCTGCAATAGTAATAAAGTCCAATCATGGGCACTAAGACACTCTATGCAGGCTTTTTACTAACAGTTTCTGGAAATTGGAACTTAAACGGTGGCTATAAAATTAAAAATTAATAATCATTTTTTCTTCTCCTTAAAATGATTCTAGAGGCTGAAGGTCTTTTTTTAACCTAATGCCTTTACTGCATAAAGGTAAAAAAAACCTTCCGAGTGCAGCTCCCCCCCAACATGCTTACCTAAGTCCAATCTCGATCCAGCACTGAGGCTCTCTCCCTCAGAGACAGTAGCAGGATCCATTGGCAACTGTCAATCGCAGCCAGTGCAGAGAGAGCAGGGGGCAGAGCCGAGCAACACTCTACTCTGTGTGTCAATGGACACACAGATGTGTCTTAGGAGTGAGCCTGCATGAGTACCCCCATAGCATTCGGCTTGCTATGTGGGGCACTTGGCAGAGGGGACCCCAGAAAAGTAGGATTGGGGCTACTCTGTGCAAAATGATTGCACAGAGCAGGTAAGTTGGTGACATGCTTTTATTAAAAAAATATAGGTTTCCAGACACTTTTAAGTGATCACTTTAATTGTTGGCTGGACCTGGGTATACAGTGGGGAATGCAATTATTTGATCCCCTGCAGATTTTGTAAGTTTTCCCACTTACAAAGAAATGAAGGGTCTATCATTTTTTATCATAGGTATATTTTAAATGATAGAGACAGAATATCAACCAAAAATCCAGAAAAAAAAATATGCTTTAAATTGAGTTGCAGTTCAGTGAGTAAAATAAGTGTTTGATTCCCTACCAACCAACAATAATTCTGGCTCCTACAGACTGGCTATGTGCTCATGTGGGCCACAGATTAGTCCTGTCAATTTAAGAAGGTGCTCCTAAAGACACCTGTGCACAGAATCTCTTTCTTCCATTCAAACCTCACCATCATTATGGGCAAATGACCAAAGAGCTGTCAAAGGACATCAGGGACAAGATTGTAGACCTGCACATGGCTGAAATTGGCTATAAGACCATCAGCAAGAAGCTTGGTGAGAAGAGACAACTGTTGGAGTGATTATTCGCAAATGGAAGAAATACAAAATAACCATCAATTGCCCTCGGTCTAGAGATCCAAGCAAGATTTCGCCTCATGGGGTAAGGATGATGAGACAAATGAGGGATCAACCCAGAATTACTTGGGAGTAGTTTGTGAATGAGCTCAAGGCAGTTGGGACCACAGTCACCAAATAAACCATTGGTAACACAATATGCCTCCATGGATTGAAATCCTGCAGCGCCCGCAAGGTCCCCCTCCTCAAGAAGGCACATGTAAATGTGAAAGTCTGACGTTTGCCAGTAAACATCTAAATGATTCAGAGAAGGAGTGGGAGAAAGTGTTGTGGTCAGATGGGCACCTGAAAAAGTGTACTTACACGAAATGCATCAGGAAGGTGCCCCCACACAGTGACCTTAGCCCGCACGGTCCTTATGAACGACCGGTGGCCATCTTGATATTTTATGTAAGTTGTTTACCTGTTTTTATATTACATCCTTTAATAAAAATACTACACTATCGGATACCTCTCTTCTTGGCTTGTTTGTCCTGCGAGCCCCCCCCTAAGGTGATTCCTGACATATGAGAGCGGGTAACATTCCTCTGGTGGCTGATGACGGAATACCTGGTGATGAGCTTTCTACCTTCAGACGCATAGTACCTGAATGCTGGTGACCTGGTGATGATCCACGTTGCAGTGCTCTAGATCCAGATGACCAGGAGTAGGTCCTATTTACTCCAATGCGCAATAATTGCGCTATCTGGTTAGCGCAATCAACATTCACTTTCTAAGCCACAGATGTCACGGATTGTTTTTATCATTTTTCAATACCACCGAATAGACTGACTTTGGCACTATTGTCACTATATGCACCTTTTTCCTTCAGGATATTTGATATTGCTTTACATCATTGGTTTCAGCACGAAGTTATGTTGCTCATTTGCACACGTATATCATGTACATTTTATTATCTATTTTAATATCCAATTTTTAGTGCTGCATATTTTATGTTCATGTATTACTGGAGAGGACTGAGTGAGTAATCCTACACCCCCTGGGCCTGATAAGGGGAGAGAGCATTTTGGTGGGAAACCTGACTAGCTCCTCATCTGGGACTGCTTTCATCTAAAGTGGCAGCTTCTTGTATTCTTGCCCAGGGATTCCCTCAGGCAGCTGGGTGAAGAAAAGAATTAATCTTGGGTCTGGGGTGATACACCAGGAGAACTCTCCAAGAAGAGATTTTGCTGTATAGAGACTTGTACATAGTTGCTAAGGAGTTTGTCCTCAAGTTGTAGTTCCTTGGGCATCCCATACACCTCTCAACTCCATCGAAGTTCAAACCCCTTAATAAAACCTAAAAACCAAGCTCAAAGACTGTTTATTAACTCCAGTGTGCAAGGTCTGAGGAAAATGCGTGTTGCCTGGCTGTGCAGGACTATAGGGGGACCCAAATCTATAGCAACTCCTAAGAGGGTAGTGCTACATTCTATTACATCACTTCTGAATTTTTATTCAAGAATTTTCGTAACTTTAGTAACCTCTTCACTTTTGATATGATACTAGCATGCAAAAAAAAACGGACGATCATTCGTCCGATATTTTCAACGTGTATACAGGGCTTTACTTAGCTTGAAACTAAGATCTAGTGACCTATACAATAAGCAGTCATTCTCCCTAGTCCAAGCGCCTAAAAGTACGGGGAATGATTAACCATCATTAAATGCTTGGGGAGTGTCACATTCAGTGCTTTGCCAATATGTCCCTAAGAGCTCATTCACACCATTGAGGTGTCACAGTGCACATGTCTAAATGTGTGGTGCATTAAGGCAGTCCATTCATTGAAATGGGTGGCCTAACACACCAAACCAAACCAAACAAGGTGCTTGACAGACAGGCACTGCCCTTTGACAAGGTGCATCGGGGTGCCACTCAGAATGAATGACTATGTAACACACAATGTGACATTCAGTGAGAATTTACAGGTGGTTAATTATTCCATGTAAAATAGGATGCTATTCAGACTAAATAACTTTCTTTTGCATAATGTGACATGCACCATGCACTTATAAAAGGTTAATGTAGAACTAGGCACAACTTTTTTTTCATACTGGATAGAGCAAGGGAGGAATAACCTCTGCCAGATTTTTTTTTTTTGACATCTGTGTCCCATTGCAAAGATTTACCTTCACTTCCTGTCCCATAGCTAAACAGGAAGTAAAAGGAAATCCATGCAAATTAAGGGAATTCCTTTGTGCATTACTGAGCGTTAACACAACGCACTAATGTGAATGGGCTCTGAGTGTTGACAAAGAGGTTGCTCTATGAATTTGCACAGTGATACCTGTAACAATTGTGCGCAATAAAGACAAAGAAGTTGTACTCAAAAGCCATCGTGTGAAAGTCTCATGAGCAGTGTTCCTACTGCCTCCCCCCCTTTGCAAACTATGGAATTTGTAGCTTAAACTTTTAACAAACTTCAAAAGAACCTCTTATCTTAATTAAAACACAAAAAGATGCAGTGTCCAGACCTGACCAGAGCTGTAAACAGCTAATTAGTCTTGGCAGGATGTCTATTTCCACAAACCATGAAAAACACTTTCCACTGCCCTATCGTAAAACAATAATAACTCAGTCAAGCCGTCACATGTGACCTTTAAGGCTCTAGGAATACAGAGCATGCCATAAAATGTCTATCCCACAACGTAACAATTCCACATACAATTAATAGAATTCAACAGGAACAGGGCACATTAATTTTGGGTATATATTTGAATGGGGAATATCATACTGAACAAATCAAGGTCATACATAACTATGGTATTACATAGGGAAGGGGAGAAAGCAGTCTCCTCCCTCCTGGGTGACAAAGGTATGCTGTGCTGTGTTTGGTATCCCTGGGATCTAAATATAATTCTGAATAATAATCTGCCAGTTGCTAGAATACCACCTGCACGTATTGGAAGTTGTTAATATTAGTATGAAACTGTAGTTGGAACTTGGTAATAAATTTGGTGACCTCCTAGCACCCATCCCCTAAACCGGATGATTGGTCAGTTGTTCTCAGGCAACACCTCTTTGATATCATAGAAAAGGGACTGACCAGATCTAGTAGGGGAGCTCTCATTTACCATCAACCAAGAAACACCCAAGAGAGCCACGGCACGTTATTTGCTTGGACAATTGGACTCTGCTAAAACCAAGGACTTTGCAAGTATTCTGCTTTCTTACCTCCTTTCCTTTTTCTCTATTACTTTATTGTACTCTTTATTTCTTTGTAACATCTTTTTCTGTAAATAATTTAATTGCACCATTTGACTTTTTCATTAATAAACTCTATTTTTAAAAGTGTTAAAATTATCTCTAAGACTTTTAATGCAAACTAAAGAATCCCTGTCTCTTGAAAAGTGCTACTGTATATAATAATCCTCTTAATATACCTGTCTCTGGTGACAGTGTGTGTTACAGACATTTATTGTTCATATTTGTTCTTGCTAACATTGTGAAGGGTTGATAGTCCCAAAGCTATCTGGTGGCAGTTTGGAGTTTGAAGGGTTAATTGCATAATTAACTTAACCCAGTGGCCATCGCTCTGAGGCTGCTGGCACCTAGGTTGTAGTCAGGGGCGGACTGACCATTTGGAAACTCGGGCACTGCTCGAGGGCCCGGGGTCAGTAGGGGGCCCCATGAGATGCCCCTGGTACCTTTTTCATAGGCTTTTTTGAGTTTGGGCAAGGACACAGGAGCCCCATGATCCCCTATTGCCCAGGGGCCCCATGAGATGTCAGTCCGCCCCTGGTTGTGGTCCTGCGAGCTGGAAAATCTTTGTGCATGGTGCAGCTGAGAGTGGCATT